>NC_029792.2:41753200-41777337 GCF_000816755.2 Arachis ipaensis
GACCCTTACTCACGTAAGGTATTACTTGGACGACCCAGTGCACTTGCTGGTTAGTTGTATCGAAGGTGTGACAATTATGAATTAAGATCAAAGCACCAAGCTTTGGAGCCATTACCAGGGATTGTTCGAGCCTGGACATCACAATTTCGTGCACCAGCGGCGCGCGCGCGAGGTGTGCTAGCGCGTCGATCTGAGGATCCGTCAAGGAGTGCGTACGCGCCCTGTGCGCGCACGCGTGAGCGGCCTGTTCCTCAGGCATGGTGCGGGCGTGAGAGTGGCCTAACTCTCTGGAATATGTATGGAGGGGTACTTCTTGCAATCCACGCGTCCGCACACATCGCGCGTCCGCGTGGATGGTGGGGAATGCTTCATGGGCGCGTGCGCGTTTGGTGCGCGCACGCGCGGAAGGGTGCCTTTTTTTCAAAGTTGCATGTTCTCGCACCACTTTCAGCATTCAAACCCTCCAAACAACCACTTGAGGTACTATAGAAGGATAGTTTGACATGATAAAGTACCAAATGAACTCAACAAATGAAACAAAATTTGAAACGAAATCTAGCTACAACTTCATCGATCACCTAGCTACCAAACATGAAGTCAAGTAGTAAGCAAGTATCAATCAAAGAAGAATTCAATGGCTATGTACAAATGGTGGATCTTACCATGGTGGGGTGTCTCCCACCTAACACTTTTGTTTACCGTCCTTAAGTTGGACGTCCACTAGCTCAAAGCTTTTGTTCAAGAGATGCATCCCTCAAAAGGAACACTTCAAATTCCTTGGAGTTCTTTCTTTGCTCACCATGGTACAATTTGAGACGGTGCCTATTTACCTTGAAAATGTCCGGACTTGATGGGTGGCGCAAGTGATAGACCCCGTAAGGTTCTACTTTCTCTACTTGGTAAGGTCCATCCCATCTTGATCTAAGCTTTTCCGGTAGTAATCTCAACCTTGAGTTATAAAGGAGCACTAGGTCACCGGGTCCAAATTCCCTTCTCCTAATGTTCTTGTCATGAATGGCTTTCATCTTTTCCTTGTAGAGTCTAGAATTGTCATAGGCTTCTAATCTCAAGCACTCCAATTCCGCCAATTGAAGCTTTCTCTCTACTCCGGCTCCACCCAAACTCATATTGCATTCCTTTATGGCCCAATAAAGCTTTGTGTTCGATTTTTACCGGTAGATGGCATGCTTTACCATATACAAGTCTAAAAGGGCTCATGCCAATGGGTGTTTTGTAAGCCGTTCGATATGCCCAAAGTGCATCGGAGAGTTTAGCGCTCCAATCTTTCCTATTCGGCTTCACAATCCTTTCCAACACATGTTTAATTTCCCCGTTAGACACCTCGGCTTGGCCGTTTATCTGGGGGTGGTAGGCCATGGCAACTTTGTGTATGATGCCATACTTTCTCATGAGGCCGTCCATTTTTTTGTTGCAAAAATGGGATCCTTGATCACTTATTAGTATTTGGATTCGCTTTTCAGCTTATCCTTTTGATGTTTGTTGAGATTGGGAGGGAAGGTGCGTGAAACCAAGTAGTTTGCTATTGGGGCATACCAAGGAACTACTTCCGAGATTGCGTGCAAACTATCTAGAGGAAAGGAGTCATTGATAGGAGTGGTGTCGTCGTTTATGTGTTCGAGGCGACTTAGATGGTCCGCCACTAAGTTTTGGGAACCACTCCTATCTTTGATCTCCAAGTCAAATTCTTGTAACAAAAGCACCCAACAAATTAATCTCGGTTTTGATTCCTTTTTGGCCAACAAATACTTTAGTACCGCGTGATCCGAGAACACTACTACCTTGGAACCAAGAAGATAGGCTAGGAACTTGTCCAAAGCAAAAACAATAGCTAAGAGTTCCTTCTCGGTAGTAGTGTAGTTGGATTGGGCTCTGTCTAGTGTCTTTGAAGCATAAGCTATGACATAGGGAATCTTACCCTCGCGTTGTGCTAACGCGGCTCCTATCGCATAATTCAAAGCATCACACATGATTTCAAATGGTTGAGCCCAATTCGGTCCTCGCACAATAGGAGCTTGTGTCAAAGCCACTTTAAGTTTGTCATATACTTCCATACATTCCTTTCTTAGCTCAAATTCAGTGTCCTTTTGCAGTAGTCGAGAGAGAGGTAGGGCTACCTTGCTAAAGTCTTTGATGAATCTCCGGTAGAATCCTGCATGTCCAAGAAAAGAGCGGACTTCCCTCTCGGAGGAGGGGTAAGGCAAACTAGATATGACATTTATTTTTGCCGGATCTACGGAGATGCCTTCTTTTGAAACTATGTGCCCCAAAACAATGCCTTGTTTGACCATGAAATGACACTTTTCAAAATTTAAGACAAGGTTTGTTTTGGTGCATCTCTCTAAGACTTTTTCAAGGTTACCTAAGCAATGATCAAATGAATCACCGTACACGCTAAAGTCGTCCATGAAGACTTCCATACATTGCTCTAGAAAGTCCGCAAATAGGCTCATCATGCATCTTTGAAACGTTGCCGGTGCGTTGCATAGGCCAAATGGCATATGTTTGTAAGCATACGTTCCAAAGGGGCAAGTAAATGTTGTTTTTTCTTGGTCCTCTAGAGCAATGTGTATTTGGAAGTATTCGGAGTAACCATCAAGAAAGCAATAATATG
Organism: Arachis ipaensis; assembly: GCF_000816755.2. Lineage (NCBI taxonomy): Eukaryota > Viridiplantae > Streptophyta > Magnoliopsida > Fabales > Fabaceae > Arachis > Arachis ipaensis. The sequence continues at coordinate 41,755,833 of NC_029792.2, forward strand.
ATTTACCAGCTAGTCGATCAAGCATTTGATCGATGAACAATAGTGGGAAGTGGTCTTTTCTTGTGGCCACATTCAACCTTCGGTAGTCTATGCATACTCTCCAAGAATTTTGCACTCTTGTTGCTATAAGTTCACCGCTTTCATTTTTGATTGTGGTCACCCCGGATTTCTTTGGCACCACTTGGACCGGGCTTACCCATTCGCTATCCGAGATAGGATAGATGATGTCCGCTTCAAGTAGCCGAGTGACCTCTTTTTCACCACCTCAAGAATGGTTGGATTAAGTCTCCTTTGAGGTTGTCGGACCGGTCTTGCTCCTTCTTCAAGGAATATGCGGTGCTCGCATACTTGGGGGCTTATTCCCACTAGATCCGCCAAACTCCACCCGATTGCCCTTTTATTTTTTCTCAATACCTCTAGCAACTTTTCTTCTTGTTGAGGAGTTAGCTCTTGTGCGATTATCACGGGGAGCTTTTGGGCTTCATCAAGATATGAGTACCTTAGGTGGGGGGGTAGTGGCTTCAATTCCATCTTTTTGTCATGATTTGATGTTTGAGTTTCCGGATGATTTGTATGGTGTGTGGTGTTTAATTTGCTTGGATCTTCATTTGCCTCTTCAATCATGTACTTCTCATCTAACTTTGCAAGGTACACTTCGGCAACAATGTTGTCAATTGGGTCACACCGGAATAGAGAGTGATTTTTCGGTGGATGCTTCATTGCTTCTTCTAGGCTAAAACTTACGACTCTCGGATCTATCTCAAATGAGTATGTTCCCGTGTAAGCATCTAGCTTAAATCTAGAAGTTCTCAAAAATGGTCTTCCAAGTAGGATGGATGATGCTCTCTCGGTTTCACTTGATGGCATTTCAAGGACATAGAAGTCAATCGGAAATACCAACCCTTTGATATTCACCAATACATCTTCCGCAACACCCGTCACGGTTATTATGCTTTTATCCGCTAGGACAAATCTCGCCGTCGACCTTTTTAGTGGTGGTAACTTCAATACCCGGTAGACGGAGAGAGGCATGATGCTAACACATGCTCCGAGGTCACACATACAATCTACGAATTGAACTCCATTAACGGTGCAAGTGACCATACAAGGGTCCGGATCATCACACTTCTCGGGCAATGCTCCCATTAAAGCGGAAATAGAACTCCCCAATGGGATGGTTTCTAATTCAAGAATTCTATCCTTGTTCATGCATAGATCTTTAAGGAATTTTGCATATCTAGGAACCTGATGGATAGCATCAAAGAGGGGGATGGTTACCTCAACTTTCTTGAACATTTCTACCATTTTGGGGTCGAGTTCTATGCGCTTCCTAGCTTTCTTTACTATCCATCTTCTCCGGGGGCAAGAATTTATCCAAGAATCCTCGTCTAAGCAAGTCCCAATCGGAGGTGACTTCACTAGATAAAGTGTAGAACCATTCTTTAGCCTTGTCCTCAAGAGAGAAAGGGAAAGCAAACAACCATATAGCAACCTCATCGGATCCTTCCCGTCTAGTTGTTGAGCATATACGATGAAAGTCTTTGAGATGTCTAATAGGGTCTTGTGCGGGAAGCCCATGAAATTTGGGTAGGAGGTTGATCAAAGCGGTCTTGAGTTCAAAGTTTGCATTCAAATTGGGGTGAGTTACATGAAGAGGTTGAAGGACATAATCCGGTGCACCCGCTTCCTTGATAGTAACTCTCCTCGGAGCATCCATGGCGTTAGTACCTAAAACAAGAAAAGAATTGTTAGTGATTTCGATGGGAGAATGATTATTGCCTTCGTTGAGTGACGGTTCAATGTTCACTTTTAGTAAGGTGGTTGAGGTGGTGAAGACCTCTTCACCTTGTCCAAACCTTAACCGCTTCCGAACTTGTCTAATATGAAACAAAGTTCGTTCTATTTCCGGATCAAAGGGGACTAAGCTCGGATTCGGTTGTGAACGCGTCATGCAATGAAGGGGAAGTGAAATTCATGGTAACAATGAGGGGTTAGTCACTTGAACAAAGAATCACAAAAAGATGCAACTATATACATGCACACATAACTACTCTAAGTAATAACATGGCACACTAAGCAATATCCCCGGCAACGGCGCTATTTTGATAAACGAAATTTATCATGCCGATATAGAATTCAATAACGGATATAATCGTGAGTATAGTCTAATCGACATTCAAACTTCGCATCAAACAATCCTACAATCTATAACCGAGAGTACTAGTCCCCCGAGTCGTCCTCCCTTGGAATTTCTAGAGCATGCATCTTATCGATTAGGAAGCCTTGTTGTGGTTCTTTTGAAGGTTTAGCAAAATAAATGGCAAACAAGCAATCAATTTATAAAAGACTTGGCTTAGGGTTGGCATTAGAAATTCTATCCTTATAGTCCCGTCAATGATGACAACAATTAGGCCTTGCTTCATTTAGTTAACCCCTAGGTATAGAGAAAAGTCAAATGAGAGTAACTAACTTGAGTCACAAGTCCTAGTTTTCACCTTAGGGAAATCTAGCTTTAGTGCACTCCAAGTCAATTAGCAATTTCTAATTCCAAATCAACAATTGACATAAACTATTCAACTCTTTCTAATGACTCAAACCCTATGCCAAGTAAGAAACTTTTACTCCATAACTAATGTTGGCATTTTATCAAACAATTGATGAGCAAGGATAAAAGGCATAGTAAAAAAATGAGAAGGAAGTAGAATTGAAAGTGCTTCAACACAAGAAACTAACAACAATTAACAAAGAACAACAATGGAAATGAACTTCTCAAGAAATTGAAAAAAATCTAAAACTACAAAGTTGAATCTAGGATCTATGAGGATTGAGCAATTACAAGCACTAATTGAGATTGGAGAAGAAGATCTATAACATGAACAAATGAATTGAGAATTGCAATGGATCTCACCAAAGTGTGATTTGGAAATTCAGAAAATGGATGAAGATGAACCCTAGTGAGAGCTTGGAATCTCCTGGGGCATCTTGCAATGTGAGCGGAGGCGCAGCGTACGCGTGTGCGCCCATGGGGGTTATGGCCTAGCCGCTAGACAAGCCGGCTCGTGGCTTGGCTTCTGGCTTTGACTTCTAGCTGCGCAATCCACGCGGGCGCGCCAAGTACGCGCACGCGCCCTTGCTGAAGTTTCCAAAGCTCACTTTCTCATGCTCCTTTCCTTCGCGCTCATTCTCCTTCTCTCTTCCGGTTCATCCCTGCCCTATATTCTGAAACCACTTAACACACAGGTCATGGCATCGAACGGCATCAAGAGAAGATTAGAAATGTATCTAATTTAGTGCAAAATAAGCATGTTTTCATCCATGAGGCAAAAGTTAGGAAAGGAACACAAAGTCTTGTATTTTCACATGAAAAGCGTGTGGAATCATTGATAAAACCCCTGAAATCGATACAAGATAAACCCTCAAAATGGGGTTTATCAGTACGCGAGGAGAGCTATGCGTACGCGTCTTGGTCCAAACGTGCACCCACGCGTGCACGTGATCCTATTTTCAGCAAACATGAGTTTTATGTTTTTAAAGCCAAATTTCAAACCTCTAAGCCTCCATTTTCATCCTTTTTGTCTTAAAACTTTATAGTATGCCTAGTAATGAGAAGAAGCTAGGAAATGAGGTAACTTGTGGATGAAGTAAAGTGAGAATTACTGATGAAACATGATTAATGATGATTGTATGAGTTGTTGAGGATGATGGTGGAAGTGTTGTATATGCCATAAGCTGAAGGGCTGTATTTGTTGATGAATTATGACTGGTTGTGGATTGTATTATGAGTCGAATGGCTGTAATAATGTTGATTATGGCTGAGTATGTATGCATATATGCTTGTTGACTGATAATGTGATTGTTGCACTTCCAAATATCTGAGATACGAGTTTTCCTGGGTGAAAGCAGTGGCTAGCCACCATGTGCTCCAGGTTGAGACTCGATACTCTGTTGACCCTATGTAGTAAGTGTGGCCGGACACTGTGAAAGTTTCGGATGAGCTCGCCCCCGTGGATAAACACCAGTGTGGGTGTTGTATGTGATTATGATTATGTTTGTGAATAACTCGAGTTGGGGATGCACGACAGAGGGATAGCCCAATGGTTAGCTACCAGGACTTGTCGGGTTGGCTTTATAACTGACAGATGAAACTCATCAGCCACTAGGACAGGCATGCATCATATGCATTTATATGTTTGTTTGGTGTGATTTGTTTGGAATGCCTAATTGACTGCATAAATACTTGCTACTTGTTTAACTGTTGTATCTACTTCCTATTTGTAATTTCCTTGCTTGACATAATTGTGTTTGCAATATCAAATTACCGGTGGTGGTTGGGAGGTTCGGAGGAGTTGGAAAAGGGAGTTTTAGTTAGACCGAAGATCCTTAGTTAGTTGCCTAGTTTTCTTTCCCATGGTTTAGTTAATTTTGTAAGCTTTAATTGTCTGTTGGAAGTTCTAGGAATGCTTTCGGTTTTTCCAGGACATTATATGTTAAATATGTGGGCACTGTTACCATGCTGAGAACCCCCGGTTCTCACCCATGCAGATTTTGTGGTTTTCAGATGCAGGAAGTGAGGCTCCTCACTGAGGCATGCTAGAAGATTCTGATTTAGTAAAGATCCTTAGCTCTTGGGACTCTATTTTAGTTATATGTACCTGCATAGATACTTATTATCTCCACTGTTTATATATATACTGTATTAACTCCTCTTAGAGGTTATTTTACAGATTCTGTATCTTGTCTTTTGGGTTTCATTTTAGGTCCTCCTATTTTATATATGTATGTATACTTCTATGCTTGGATCGGTTATCTTCGCAAACCGAGTCTTGAGCTTTGATATTTGTATTTTTGGCACTCTTTTGTACATATACTCGTGTTAGCTTATCCTTTACCTCGTTTTGTGTACGTTATCACATTCGTGAATGTTGTGCTTTTCTGTTTAACGATTTTGCTTTTTACCCTTTTTCTCAAAGGCTCCTAGTTATAAAACCTTTTTACTATTATTATTATTATTATTATTATATTTTTAGAGGTTGTAATACCTCGCCACCTCTGTCTTATGACTTATGCATAAGGCTCTGTGTGGTAGGGTGTTACAAGGGCTGCATCCGAGTATTTTGGAGATGTTGTTTCATTTGATACCACTAATAACACAAACAGGTATTCGATTCACTACGATATAATTTTAGTTCACACAGCTTGTACATTTCAGTTCATAAATGTGTGAGAGTGTCCATTTATGCAAGTACAATCTAGTTTTTGGTTCTTTTATGGGCATGAATCACCACAGTCAATCGACACTTCTCAGATGTGCTTTGATGAAAAATGAGGGCATCCAATCATTCAAATGGCTATTCAAATGTTGGCTTCGTTGCATGGGAGGGAAGGCACCAAAAGGGATTCTTACCGATCAATGTGCATCGATGCAATGGGATATTGAGATGTGTATGCTAACAACAATTTACCGATGGTGTATTTGGCGCATCATAAAGAAGATCCCAAGCAAATTAAATGGGTACAAGCGACACAAAAAAATCGAACAAGAGATGAGCCATGTCATTTGGAACTCGTTTACAAAAGACGCATTCGACAAAAATTAGAATGATTTTGTCACAAAGTACGGTGTTTGTGACAATAAGTGGCTTTCAGGTAACTGAGATTTTAATTCAAATTATTTGATACTGTCACCTTTTCAGTGAAAATGTGTATAACTTTCAGTTCATCATTGCGTCTATTTTCGATTCATTCTGCAGAGCTATTTGAAGATCACCATTTATGGATTTAGTTTATCTAGATCACCACTTTTGGGTCAGGATGAGAAGCACACAAAGGAGCGAGAGCATGCATGAATATTTTAACAAGTTTATCACATGCAATAGCTCCTTGATTCAATTTGTGAAGCAATACGATAATTGCCTAGCAAGCAGAGGGCAAAAAGAGAGAGAATTTGATGCTACAGATTTTCACACCGTGATACCGTGTACAACAAAATCAGGAATAGAGGCTCAATTTCAGCACGTGTATACTTACGAGAAGTTCAGAAAAGTTCAAGCACAATTCAGAGGAAAGGTGAATTACATCACAAGATCAATACATTCCACTCTAGGTTTTATGATATTCGAAGTTGTAGAGCAGGTTTTTAACTCCACATTCAACAAATTTTTTGTTACCTATGACGTAGTATCATGAGAAGTAAAGTGCCAGTGCTTGTTGTTTGAGTCAAGGGATATGCTCTGCCGTCATTCTCTGAGTGTCTTAAGCTTTGAGCGAGTAGATAAAGTGGCACCAAAATATATACTGGAACGCTGGAGTAAGAACATAAAGAAGAGGCACACACATATCTAGAGCAGCCAACACGAGCCTCTATTGGAGCCGAGAAGCTAGAGATTTGACAATTTGGTATTTTGGTCACACAATATTTGCAAATTTGTGTCAGAATCCGAGGAGCTAATTGGAATTTTGCACTGGGCTTTTGATAATGTCATGGCGGAGATGCAAGAATATCAAGCAAAAAGTAAAGGTAAAATTTTGTTATCTCACGAAGATGCGACGTTGAGTGATGTTAACGACCTTCAATTCTTCCCACGTGTTAGAATAAGAGGCCATCCCAATAACAAATTGGGATCAAATATGGAAAAAAGATCACAAATGCAACAAAGAAAAAGAAAAAGCCACCTCTAAGCGAGGTAACATTGATTTGCTTTTGATTAGGGAAAAATTCGTTTATGTATTTTACTAATATATGATTTATTTTCTTTTTTGCAGTTGAACCTTTTAGATGGTGGATCAATAATTCAGTCAAGCTCCAGCCTTTATGATGCACAGGATATAAATTATTCCTGAGAGGATTATAGAAGCTTTAGTTTTTATTAATATAAATTTTGATTCATGTATGACCAAATTTCGATTCATTTGAATTCTAGGAGGGTTAATTTTGATTCATGATATGTTTTAATTGAATAGTCACTTTTTTTATTTTTTAAATTAGCTTTCTGCAATTGTATTATGTGAAATAGTTTAGGTGTTTTTGAAATTGAATAGTAATATATACTTTCTTTTTGGTTCGTTTAGTGAATTAATTTTGGTTCATTTGTATTTTTGGAGTTCTTGATGTTTTATAAATACATTTGAATCCATCCACTGTAAACCTAGATTTATTCAAAATAGCAACCCAGATGATTCCAACAAATATATACATTAACATTAACATAGTGTTTATTTTTTTACAACGAGTTAAACAAAATAGTGTTAATTACAATTCTTTACACCAAGTCAAAGAAACTATAACCTATTTACTTTCTATATCCCTATATGTGAATTTACAAAAAAAAGCTTGAGGGGGTAGTGAAAGACTTTGGGAGTCTTATCGCTTCAGATGCCTCAATAACTTTGTTTCTATATTTATTTATCTTTGCAAGAGAATTGTTGGACCACATTCTTGCTTGAAAGCATCTATTTCTTCCTACAATACAAGTGGAAGAAATTGCTTAATTTGAAGTCAAATGAAATAAGAAATAAACCGAAATAAATTATTTTAGAAATTATTTATCTATTTCTAGCTTTTACATTTATACTTCCCTTTGTTGATCTTTTTAGGATCAATTATTTCCAGCCACTTCATCACATATATATCGTAATCATAACTAAGAAAGAAATAAGAAAGTTAAATATGATTAATAGGAGACACAATAAAACATATTAATAAAAGCACTATAACAAAGAAAGATTTATATTTACAATGTTCATTGACCGCTGATCGTGATATACGGTGCTTCAACGCCCTCTTCATCCTCCATCAAAGGTTCTGCCCCAGCATAAATCCCCATCTGGGATACTATTAACCCCTGAAAAGGATACAAAAGTGATTGATAATGGCTAGAAATACAAGATAATTTACAACATAAATATGTATTATGTAAATAACTTACAACAAATTTGTTTAAAGTTATTCTTGATTGAGGTATTTCATTTTTCTTTTTCTTGATGGGGTCAAGCACATAGAAGGCCTTCTTCTTAACATCGAAAATCCACAACCACCAATGTCCTCCATGGCAAACTGATATAAACAGTTGAGGTTTTGGAAAATGATAGAATATTTCAGTCTAAATAATAGCAAGCGACAGAATTATTAAAGAAGTTTTAGAAATGACAACTTACAAATGGATGCACCGCCAGTTTTCTTTTGTCAAGAAATGAGAGGTAGTCCTTATATTAAGTGATCCGGTAGGCTTCCTTGGTGTTTGAATCAATGTATTTCTCCTTATAGAATCCCAACATTATATTCTACAAAATGAACCTCAGTTAAATCACAAATGAACTGAATAGACAAGCAAATGAACCAAATTTCTTAAGGAATAACAGATTTGGTGAACACTTAGTAGTAGTGTCAAGTGAACCTAACTCAATTCCCAAATGAACCGAATTCGATTTAGATTTGAACAAAAATTCATAAACATTTAATCAGCAAGAAAAACACATTTTTAATTTATTTCTTCATGCAAATGAACTCAATTAAACTATCAGATGAACCAAATTATTTATCAAAACTAATAAATTACTTAAGAAATAAAAAATTTTTCTTACCACAATATCTGTCGGTACACATTATACTTCTTCCTCAAATCGGCGACATTTTCTTTCATTGAGAAGCATACACATTGCATTGACCACCTATAGGAAGAAAATTTATTAGATATATGGGTATAAAAGTTTTTAGAAAAATCATTAATGTTAATGTAATAGGCAAAGAATTTACCGTATTTTCGACATCTTGTCCGAGTGTTAGAGACATGAAGTGCAATCTAGCCCCCTCCAAATGCGCTTCATGGTCCAACATGAGTATCGTGTCATACTCATTGGTTGTATCTTTGTAAACCTTTAATTGGGTCATCCATTGATAACATTTCTCCCTCAGCTCCTCTATTATTTTTTTTCTTTTTCCAGAGTCTTGTACCTTTCAAGGATGCTCAAAATCTGCTCCGCACTAGTTCCCTCAGCAAATTTTAATGCTGTTGTCACTCCAGCATCCATCACCGCATCTGCCAACATTTGAAGTTGTGTTACTGTTGGTTGAGAAATTGGGAGAATTGTTTGAGAGATTGGGGGACTTATGCTAAGGCTGAAGGAAGGTACATCATCTTTTCAATGTTGAGGATGGGGAGAACTGCAAGATGTAACACCCTAATTACCCTAAGCCTTACATCTAGCCGTAAAGCAAAGGTTAATCAAAGATTACGACAATTCTAAGGCTTATACATATTTATATAGAAAGAAATAATATATTCTAGAAGCCCGATGATGGATTAAGCTCAAAAAGAGAATTATAAAAGCGTGAAACGTTCACACGAAGCTAACACACAAGACACAAGGTATAGATGCAAGATAATAGAACATATATAAATATAAGAGTATAATAATCATAGGGAACTAGCCGCAGCTTGCGGAGTTTAAGCCGACTAGTTACAAACAGAAAAATACAAAGTTTTCAAGTTAAAACAGCTTATACAACTTATCTCTCAAGTAAGCCTCTAAGGCCATAAAGATAAATATACAAAGAGAGGTGAGAGTAACGACAACAAAGTAAAATAGAAATAAACCAAGGAGGAACCATACTCCGCTCTGTCACCATATCCGCAATCTTACCGAGGGGGATTTGTAACCTGCATCTGAAAAGCAACAACAAAGTATGGAATGAGAACCAGAGGTTCTCAGTATGGTAACAGTGCCCAATATGTAAGATGTAAGGCTCCGAGACGCCGAAGGCAATCCTAGAACTTCACATCAAGTACGGATATTCAAGCTTAGAATAAAATAAATAACTTATACCATAAACATTAAACAGGGTTATCTAAACTTAGGAAAAATTCTAACTAATACTAATCACACCGTTGTATCCCACAGCTTTTGCCAACCTAACCTCCGTGCGATCCCATCGCCATCGCCTACCTAACCTCCTCAGTACCAGACAATCACAATTAATGCAAACAAGTAATACACAAGTAATAATCATATATCACAATTAATCCAAGAAGCAAGTAGGCATATTATACAATTAGGAAAACTCAAGTAATCAAAGCAAACAAGCACATAGAAGATGCATATGATGAATGCTTGTCCTATTAGCTCGTGATATCACTTATCGATCCGTAAATGCCAACCCGACATATCCTCCCGGATGTAGCCTTTTCTGCCACGCCAGGGATATAGTGCCTTGCACACTCATGCAGCAACGAACTTGCTACGCCAGAGATATAGTGCCCTGCACACTCATATAGTAGGGAGTCTACTACACCAGGGATATAGGCCCTACAAACTTCATGCATCAGAGAAGGAAACAACAACAACAACTACTCATGCAGCAAAGAAATCTGCTACACCAGGGATATAGGCCCTACACACTCTCAACAACATATACTCATGCAGCAGAGGAATCTGCTACGCCAGGGATATAGGCCCTGCACACTCTCATATATTCCAATAATTCCATCATTTCAACTCCGAGTCCTTGACTCATCTCAACCACTGTCCATCGACTTCAAAACATCACCAGTCATCACCATTTCTTATCTAAAAACACTTTCATTTATCAATTCTCAACATTCCAAGGATATAGTGCCTGTCACACTTTCTTTCAATATCCATCAAGCTCATAATAACCATCATCAGTTCTTAATTCCATTCCGAACTCATTAGTACATTAGTTTTCCAACTCATCATCAGTATTCACCAAGTTCACTACTCTTCCTTCTCTCTCAACTAAACTCATCCTCATTACACTAGAAACCTAAATTTCCGTTCTCTAACTTTTCAAAGAAATACCAAATAAATTCTACTAAGGCCTTTCCCAAGTTTTAATGCCCAAAAATAAGCCCAAGAGTTTTAAAATGGTGTCATAGAAGTATACAATCTTGTTGAAAAAGTGAAATAGTTTAAAAACAAAGTTTAAGCTATAAAACAGGACGTGTATGTACGCACAGAGGTGTACATGCGCGCGCTCAGGGAGATTTTTAAAACGTGTGCTTACGCATAGGGGTGTGTATACGCACAAGTGAAATTTTTCACAATTCTGTTCGCTCACACAAGCTGTGCTAGCGCCCCCAACAGACTGCCTTCCCCAACGTGTGCGTGCGCACATGTTGTAAATCTTCATTGATTGTGTGCGCCCACAAGCTTTGCTAGTGCTTTAAATAGGAAGCCTTCCCCTATGTGTGCGTGCGCACAGGTTTAAATTTTTGCAGGGGTGTGCGTGCGCACATACCAGAAATCACAAAATTCTGCAACTCTGCAGAATTTCAGATTTTGACACCAAACTTTGAATGATCATAACTCCCTCTACAAAAATCCAAATTTCACAAACTTTATATCAATTTTAAGATTTTTCAATGAACTTTAATTCTAAACAAATTCCAACAAATTTTGAAAACCGAGGCTCAAGTTATGATCCGTCAAAGTTCACCAAAAATCCGTTTTTACCAAAAACCTTAAAAACTTATTTTCACCAAAACTCTCATTTCAAAACCAAACTACCCACAATTAAATTACTACCAAAACAACACAAAGTCTATACCACTCATTCCTTAAACTTAACCATCAATAACCTCCCATTTACATTAATCCACACCATCAAAATCATTAATCTCCAACATATAAAATCATCATAAACACTCCTAATTCTTCCTCATTCCTCAATAACATTTTCATGATTTATTATCTCTCATCAACAATACCAACAACTCTCAACAACCATAATAATTCTCAACATTTATAATATCTCAATTTATCAACTCCTTAAACACTCATCTCCAATTATCAACAGCATTAATATTCATCATCAATCATCAACCATATCAACAAACCTTCATCAACAATAATAAATCTCACATTCATCATCAAACTTCATAATCATTAAAAATACCAACAGTCATTATCAAATCATATAATCATTATCATTATTATTCCAATTTCTTCCACACAACACCACTACAACATCAATCAATCCACATCAACAACACTAATCATCAATTTTCTCATCAACCTCATAATCAAATTCTAACATACACAACTCATAAAATCTTCATCACAACTCACATGCCACATACATAATTCAATCCTATCTTAAGGTCAACTAGCCTAAGTGTCCAGAAACATTACATATTACATAAAGAAAACCAAAACCATACCTTGGCCGATTTCTAAACGCACCAAACACCAAAACGAAGCCACCAAACTTGATCCAAACCTCAACCAACTCCAACAAACACCCAAAACTCAATCTAACATTATATATATATATATATAATATCAAAATCAAAACCTAAGATACACAAAACAACTAAACACAAGGGTTTAGTGAAACCTTACCTTATCCAACGAGATTAGGGGTAAAATCCAACAATTACTCGCTACAAAAGATCACCTAAACAAGCAAAACCACAAAATCTACTCAAAAATCAAATCCCCAAAAATGCAGAAGTTAGGGCAGGAAACTGGTGCTTAAGCTTTGATATCTTACCAGCAAAACCTAGATAGAAAGGAAGAGCTCGATAAGAGCTTCGCGTGGCCGTAAACAGCTCGTCAATCGGAGGTTCGTAGCTCAAGTTATGGCCAAAAGAAGGAGGAGGTGAATAGTGCACTTTCTTCTTCATCTCTTCTCTCTTTTCAGTGCCCCTCTCATCATATGAAGGCAAGAATGAGCTGAATGCTCATTAAATGAGCATATATATGTTGGGCCTTAGGCCCGGTTTTGACCCGGTCCAATCCGTTAGCATTTTTGGTTCGTTTAGCCCACTTTGGGCTTAAACCTTTAAGATTAGTGCCCGGTTTTCAATTCTAAATTATTTTTATCCTTTCAAAACAATAAATCAATTTTTCAAAATCTTATTCTCCCAAAATACGCGATACTGGACAGACTAGAGCCGGTACTCCCAGCTTAAGCGCCAGTACGCATTTTTACAAAAATCTTTTGAAAAAGATACATTTTCCAACTCGAAAAAATTCACTAAAATCAAATTTCACATTTATATTTTCAAATTAAAACTTCTAAATTTTGAATCTATCTCAGGCACTTAAAATTATTATTTTATTAAAATAGTTTTACGTGAAAAACTCCGGTTCTTACACAAGACGACAAAGAAAAGTTTTAACTAATAACCAAAAAGTATTATGATTAATTAAAACTTACACATTTTATGGAGGTTCTTGATCTGTTTGCCTTGCGGAAGGTTCTTCGCAGGCCTAGTGTTAGGGTTCTAGAGGGCAGCTGTAATAAACAGAAAATAGTCGAATAATGAACCGAATTTACTTCATATTTGAACTAGCAGTAAAAAAAACTCAATCATCAAGAAGAATACATTGAATTCACTTCTGGATTCAAATGAACCTCAAATAAACTATGAAATAAACCGAAATTATTATTATATACCATCAAAACTAATAAAAAAGATTTTAAGTAAAACTTACACATTAAGAGGTGCTTCTTGTTCTGATTGTCTTGCTGGAAGTTCTTCGCAGGGTTGCTGTTGTGGTTTTGGAGAGCTGTTGCATTAAACAAAAAAGAGTTCAATAATGACTTGAAATTAGTATTCTATACCATTAAAACTAATAAAAATAATTTTAAGTCCAACTTAATCATTAATAGGAGAAGCTTCTGTTTGACTTTCCAAAGGGACATAGATAAAGGTCTTTTGATCTTTTATTATCTCTTCCACAAGAGAACTTGGAAGAGACACTGTAATAGAAACTCTAAGGAAGTAACAAGGAAGAAGTTAATATTGAATGATTAGAATATAAACTGAGAAACTAAAAGTTGTACATTGAAAAACTCACATATTCAGAGGTTGAGAATGAGTTTCTTCTCCAACCACAATGATTTATAGTTGAGAATCAGGTGTAGTGCTACTGAAAATTAAACAAAAATTTTGTATAATTAATTAAACAAAAATTATTACCTAAATCTAAAAGACCAATGTAAATATTTCAACTTACAGAGTTGGAATTTGTATACTCTAGTTTTTCTTTTTTTTATGTCGTTTCTTTCTTCTAAAATCTCTCACCGGAGTTTTAGGAAAAGTTTTTCCTAATAAAAAAGATACCAAATTAAAATCATCAATCAAGATTAAAAGAAGAGGATTAAAAACACATCAAATATATTTTTGGATTCAAATGAACTTCAATTAAAGCTATAAATGAATCGAATTTACTCCATATTTGAACCTCAAGCAAACTCTATTTTTCATTCAATTTTTTGTTCTAAAAATTGTAACCGGAGATTTCAGGGGTATTTTTTCTAAGAAAAAAGATACGAAACTAAAATTATCAACTAAAATATTCTAATTAAAAGCACAAGATATAAATAAGAGTTAAGAGGAATTACTTGGTGTTGCTTGGTACATTTACAGACAATGCCGAGCTCGTCTGTGTTTGTAACACAGGTTTGCTACCCAAATTTAAAATCGGCAGTCTAAGCCAAAAAATAAATATTATTCAATAAATCTAAAGAAATTACATGAAGTTTTAGGAAAAGTTAGCAGAGAAAGAAAATGAACTTTATATAAGAAACTTAATCTTACGTCTGCAATAAATCATATCGCACATCTATTGAGTCACAATCATCCAGAGCAACATTTATTTTTTCAACTCCACCATTGTTTCTCTTTGTTCTTTTTTCTTTTTTCTGCTCCAACATTTGTTTTCTTTTTTTTATCAGTCGTCTCCTCTACTTGTTCACTTCTAAAAATTTATACAATAAGTTTTCACTTAAAACCAGGATGAACCATAGTTAAAAAATAAATGAACCGGACACAAATATCAGTTAAACAAAATATTAGAGAAATTTATTTCAGATTTAAACAAGCAGTCAAACAGAGCCAATCAAGAAACACACATCGAATGTATATCGGAGACAAATATTAGAGTTGTAATTAACTTAACAAGCACACATGAACAATTTTCAGGAAATACAAGCAAAACTAAACCAAATAAACCTCAAATAAATGTAGCAATGAACAGAAAATAATCATTTCCGAAACTTACTATTCTTCACATTCAGTTTTGCTTTCCGAATCTGTTAGAACAATCTTCCTTATTTTGGTTTGTTTTTCGCCACTCTCTGTGGTTGTTTTCTTTTCTTTGGTGGCGTTTTCTCGATTTCTTCTTCTTCTCTGCAACACATACAAAAAGTTACATTAAAATGATAATATAAAACTTTAAATAAATAGATAGTTTTTAATAAGCGATGGTGAGAAGTATACTCAGATTCAAAAAAACTGTCTTCTTTCGAAGATGAATCCAAAATGACAATTTTCTTTTTCTCTTTCTTCTCCTTTTCCTTCTTTTTCTTCTTCAGAAAAACTGTTTTCTTTTCTACCTTCTTTTCTTCTATCTCTTCTCCCCTCAATTTTGCTATGTTCACAAGTCCCTAAAACATAAACTTATTTAGTTAGCACAGTATTTTTAGAAGCATCTGAACTGAAATTTCAAGAAAATTTTTTTATTTACCATTTGATCAGTTGTTTCTAAAGCAACCCGGTCGACGAGCTTTCTCCGTGTCTAGTAGGCCACCCATGGTTGCCCGGGAGCGTTATCTGCTTCTAGTCGAGGGAACTTTGATTCATGGAAATATATTAACATTAAAACAAAGATGCAGCCATCAATAGAAAGTTTCTTTCCTTCTCTCTGGGCTTTGATCCCCTTCCTCAAGAAGCTCAGCACATGAGACGCCCAATCCCATTGTTTGATGGTGTCCACATGAAGGGTAGGTGATGAGCGGATAATTTATACGCTTTTTGACATTGTTTTTAGTATGTTTTTAGTAGGATCTAGTCACTTTTAGGGATGTTTTCATTAGTTTTTATGTTAAATTCATATTTCTAGACTTTACTATGAGTTTGTGTGTTTTTCTGTGATTTCAGGTATTTTCTGGCTGAAATTGAGGGACTTGAGCAAAAATCAGATTCAGATTTTACGATGACAATATATATATTATGTAATCATATGAAATAAAACAAGATAATTAAAATAAAATAGTTTTCATTTTATATGATTAATTAATGCGGAAAAATAGAAACCAATATAATAATTAGGTACCACCGTACCAGTGTAGGAAGGCACCTGTTTCATTGAGTTATCCAATAATAATACTAAGCCAGTTGCAATTATTTATATCATAATAAATTTCAATCACAGTGAATATTGCACGAAAGGGGGAGGTTTCACCATGATACGCCGCTGTTGGTTCATTTTAGGGTGTGCCGTGAACACAGCTCTGTTATGGTATTCATTATTCAATATAAAAAGGAAACAAATTAGAATCATTTTCTTACAAATAAAGCTGATATTGATTCCATTTATTCAACTACTTAAATATTTTTATGAGTTTACTCCATGTCTCATTAATTTGGCGGCGGTTCCTGGAGCCGTTTAACGGCAGTTTCATGAAGATAGAGCGCGGCAAAACGGATAGCGGCGGTTTTGCTCAACCACTGGAATAACCGCCGCAACATGCAATTTGGATTTGGCGGCGGTTAATGGCTTAATGCAGTATGTGAAGGAAAATTTCTATTACCCAATTTGCGGCGGTTACAACCGCCGCTAAATGTCGTACAGGAAGAAACATATTATAGTTTTGCGGCGGTTTCAAAACCGCCGCCAAATTCAAATTTTTCATTAAAATTTTGAATTTTCTATATTTTGCCTATTTTGACAAAGAATGTTTATTAAACTTTAATTTTTTTACTTTTTAACTAATTTAAACCAACTAAAACAGCTCAATTAACATAACAAACCAAATTAAAATTATGCAAACATAACTTATATAACGAAATTGTCATAATATCGTCCAAAATACAGGATTAAATACTCAAGTTCAATAAAATAAGCCTAACGTACTAAACCAACTTAAATGTAAAAGGTATCCAAAACCATTAATTAAAATTCAAGATTTTTGTTGCGGGTTGCGATTTCCAGATGAAGATGGCCCTGCACATGACGAGTCTGGTGTATCGCCCACAAAAGCCAGCTCTTCAGCAATCTCAATTGGCAAATTGCCTCCTAACTGTTGGACTACATATCCCAAGACCTTATGTACTGACTGTCTCTTCGCCCGCTCTTCTTCTAACTTAGCCATCAATTCTGCAATCATCCTCTTATCCTCTGCATTGGACTCTGCAGAACCCGACGGTTGTCCAGCAGCATTACCAAAGACCTGGGTGGGACATGGTCCAGCACCTAGGGCACGAACTCGTCCTGGGTGCTCCTTTCCGAGAACTTGTGCTAGCGAGTCATTCTGTGAAAGGTGCTTAGAGGATCCATCCTGCCTCTCAACATTCGCAATTGCTTCCTACAAATATACAACATTGGAAAGGAAGAAGTTAACAGTAGCACCATATATACAGTAAGCTATATATTGCTTCAAATTTTCAACCATGACTTACACTAACAACACGCGCATCGGGGTGGATATACGAGCCATCTCTTTTCTTATGAGTCATGATAAATAACTCCCCTCTACCCACGGGCCTTCCTTGCTCTCTCTCCTATATCGTTGATATTGACACAATTTAGTAAACAACATCATTTTTCAAGAACCTTAATCAAAATCTTAATCCAAATGATGACTTATTACCACTTCGTCTTTTTTTCGTGCCAAGGTTTTGGAGCCCCCAGTATGTGTGTAAACTTGCTTGCTCCGATTTAAAGTATTCTGTCTACACTTTTTCTACGAACAAATAACAAAACAAATGCAAATGAGAAAGATATGATGAATATCAAATGTAAGTTTACTACTATGTATACACATGTTTTTTTATATGGAAATAATAAAATATTCCAAGGCTTACCTGCGTTTCTTCATTCAGGCGATAGTCAACGAACTTTTTCCAATCATTTTTGTCTATTCCTTTCGGGTGATGCTGAAGATTTTCCTCATAAGTCCTTACAAGTTTGTAACACCTATGAAACAAGTGGTGTCTTGAATCCTTCCAGTTCTTTCCTATCCTCTTCAAAATATCACGCTTTATTTTTCCTCCGGCATCGTCCTCATAGTAAAAGACCCGCTGCAACCCATTTACATTGTCATCAACGAAGACCAACAAACAAGTATAAGATTGATATATTTAAGACATGCCACAACAATTACAGGCTAATTTAAATTGTTGAAGTATGGAACTCAAATCCAGTACAAGCAGTCGCAATTACGTATAAATGAGAAGTGCTTAAATGATGATGTGAAAAACACAATATAAAAATTTAACTAACCATATAAATTACCCATGCAAAAGACCTAAAAAGAAAAAACCGAAAACTAAAATTGCTTAAATTGTAGAAGCTTAAAGTTTTACCTTAAGCATGTTGTACGCCTGATCCCTCTTTGCTTTGCTCACCAGCTTCCAACTTTCTAAGTATATGGGGAACCGAGAATAATCCGCACCCAAATTCCCTATGAAACCACTCAGTAGTCCTGCCGCCTGACCAATCGGTTGCAGCTGACTGTTAAACAGGAGTACTATCTTCGTATTGGAAGGGAGGCCTATAGCCTCCTTCACACTCAGCTTAGAAACCTTTCTGACACCGTCCTCTAAGAAATGTATGGGAAACAAAATTACTCTCTAATCATTGCACAAAAGAAAATTAGGAGTAAAGGACTATACAGATCACTGTTTACGAAAATGGGAGGAAAAAAATGTTTACCGATAACTGTAACTTCCCAGAAATCTGTATCTTTGGCTTTCTTGTTGCTATGCTGACCTTCGACTTCTTGGGCAGCAAACAAGTCGTCGATGTGGTCATCGAACGACGGAACTTCATCCGCCTCTAGGTCATAATCCTCATCCCCTAATTCATCATCAGCCACTTCCGCGCGAGGCCGAGTCTCTATGTCGTCTGTTGGAGTTTGAGGGTCATCAGCAGTACTCGATTGTGCATTCCTATGGTCGATGCGCGGTGCACGAAACGGTTCATTCATACGGGTTGCCGGAGCTCTATTAGCTGAGGATGATATCGGAGGAACCCTATCACGTGTTTGCCGTGATGTCTGAGCTCCTCTAGTCGTGGTCCCAACCTTAACACAATGTAAAACTATTTAGAATTATATCTTAGAGAACGAATTAATATTGAGAATTATTTTATTTCTTAAACTAATAATCTTGCCGGGAGGAAAATTAATGCGGTTCGGTGAGTCAACTGAAGAACATATAATTTTCACATAAGGTTACGTCAAGAAAACTTAACCACAAACACTAACCGTTGTCTCTTCGGTACCGGCATTAGTTTCGGCATCTTTCGGGGGTTCCTGTATAATGTTGTACCTTGGTTTTCTAGGCATCCTTAAAAACCTGTATATAAAACAATATTAGTAGACAAATTATATTAATATTATATAGTGTTCTTACCTACAATTCCACATATATAGATAGAATTAATATTTACTGTATACAGTATTTCCTACTTTTGTTTAATAAATATATAATATATTTTTAATTTATATTTTTAAAAATTAATACCACATCACTGACTACAACTAATATATTCAACTAAGTTTCTAAATCTGTGAGTGTTTTGAATTTTCTACTAAAACTAATATTTTAATGTACTATATATCATACATCATATATGCAGAGCTAACTCTCATATGATGCATGAAAGGCACACACGTTGGGTTCCTGTAGAAAAGAGCAAAAAGAAAGGTGGCAAATGATTATTCTATATTATCTTGGTAATCTCTTTGTATGAACCATCTCATGCCACATTGATACATCTTGCTGTATTGAATATTTTAACATTTGTCTTTCCCCTTTTTGGGACATGAGATGCTTGAATCCAAAGAAAAGATTAAACAAATCAATACAACAGCTTAATCACCCAAAGAATCTACGTTTTGGCAGAGTATTAATTATCTTGCTCCTTTGACAGCAACTCCTTGTGACATGATATGGCTTAATAAATAATGCAAATTAATTATTAATTATTAATTTAATAATAGATGCAAAGGTGCTTTGATGAATGCATTGAAGGAATAAAATAAAGTTATATATGCAATCCTAGATATTTATGTTGACAACCTTGAACATCTTAGCTTTGCTTGCCATTTATGAACATCTTCAAATCTCCGTGACTCTATATACTCAACTCATGTATCGTTTCTTACGGAAAAACAAAACAGTTAGGCAGTATGTTTTTTTGTTGTTTTCTTTTTATGAAAATAAGAAAAATGGTTGTAAGGAACAGTTTCTGTTCGTGATCTTTCCTTCAATTTCAGGCCCTGCCCACCCCTTTGTAGATTTTTTTTATTCCAAAATTCGTTTTAGCAAACAATAAATTCAAGTTACAGGAGTGAGGGACTAAGTCTAATTAATTAATTCAGTCACCCCCTAATACTTCTTTTCATTTTCAAAGCTCAAATCTAATCACTGTCATTTAGAATTGCTTACGGATAAGATCCCCTGTGTTAATGATCTTAACTTGCTTGCAAAGAGTACCCAACAACACAAAAATAAAATAAGAGAAAAACACACATTTGAAATTTGAAGTCTTGTCCTTGCTTTAGATGTTTATATTTAATAGTAATCATGATTCATGACTTATTGTAAAAAGGGATGAGAGATAATATTAGACGAAAAAGAAAAGACATAAATAATTAGTATGATATTAACGATTAACCTGTCTACGTCACTTGCAGGTAAATATTAAGATCTTGATCCACCTCTTCTCCGAACCTCTTCCCCCACAATGAAACAAGGCGCTGCACAATGGTAGGGGATGTCAAACAATGAGGACTAAGATCTCATCAAAACACAAGCACAGTAGAAACACTACATGTTCCTATAACCATGCCACCAAAAAAAATACCGAAATACAAAACCTTCCTTCTAGTAAAGTCATAGGAGAAATTAGTCATATATGGTGAACTGAATCTAAATATGATTTAACAAGTGAGAAGAAAGAAACAGACCTTGGTTACACTCAAACCTTGTGGTTTCGTGAGGGTGCCTTGAAGTGTACACTGAGGAGTGTGCAACTCAGAGTGGTTCAACTGATGAACACAAAGTTCAAATCAATCTCTTCACTACAAATTCCTCCAACTAACATGTCCTCTAACTAAACTAACTACTACATATCAAATGAGTAAATGAGTAAGTTATATTGCGAAGCTTAATTTCCAGAACTTATATTCCTCCAACTAACATGTCCTCTTCGCTATCTTGGCTTTTTTATTGTACACTAAAATATTACATATGCTTTAGTTTCTTAGTTCACTGTTAAATGTTATGTTGACTTTTAGTTATGGTGTTTAAAAGTATTTACTAAATTCAAAAAGATTACATATTTAAATTATATTAATATAATAGCACTTCCTTTTAAATGAAATTTACATATTATACACGTCACTTAAAATACCATCATAGATTAACTATAAATTAAATAAAAAAATACAATCTTAAATTTATAAATTATTAATAAATAAAAATATGAAAATTTTAATTTATAATTAAAAATAATATTGAAAAAAATTATT
>NC_029792.2:41777362-41784699 GCF_000816755.2 Arachis ipaensis
ATATAATTATATTAAATTTATACATTAGAAAAACTTAAATAATACATAGTTTGAATATAAATACATAGTTTGAATTGGTGATTTGCTTTTTGTGTATATATATTCGTTATAATATTATATGATGATACTTTGGTTTGATATAGTTTGAAGATTATTCGATCAAACAAGACAATGAATAAATGAAAAAATACACTGTGGGCATTTAAGTATACATGAACTGAAAAGATAGATTCCAATTTTCTTCATGACATTATATATATACACTAATAAGAAACAACAGAGCTCACTTTCTCACACAAAGGACCCAACTTTCACAATATGAGTTTCGGAAAGACCTTTGTTAAATAAGTTAGCCCCTTTTGTTTTCTTTCAGTGAGCCAAAATCATTTTCCCATGAAATTAGACTCAAGAAGAAGATGAAGATGACGAAGAATAAGCTTACCTAATAAACGAGTTACAAACAGGCGAACAAGGAAACAAGGTTTCTCATTGAGCTTCTTTCAATGCAGACATATCGCTGGCAGAATGAAAGAAAAAAGGAAAAATAATTTATGTGAATGAACAAAAACAAATCGAACCAGTAGTATTTTTCATATACAAAAAAATCGAAATTTTGGGGTTTATGTATACAACAGAAAACGAGAATAAATGGGATAAGATCACAACACCGTTTGACAATCAGATTTAACTTAATCAACTCAAAGAGTTTGTTAGAGTATTTTCAAATCAATTTTAATTTTCTGTTATGGAATCAGATCACAACACCGTTTGACAGTCAGATTTAACTTAATCAATTCAAATAGTTTGTTAAGAGTATTTTCAAAACACTTATAAATTTCTGGTATGCAATCAAATCACAACACTGTTTGACAATCAGATTTAACTTAATCAATTCAAAAAGTTTGTTAGAGTATTTTCAAATCACTTTTAAATTTCTGGTATGCAATCAGATCACAACACCGTTTGACACTCAGATTTAACTTAATCAATTCAAATAGTTTGTTAGAGTATTTTCAGATCACTTTTAAATTTCTGTTATGCAATGTACATGTTCCTTAGTTGTTGCACCAAATATGTTATTAAGTTACCATATTTACTTAAACAAGTTAACCATTGTATCTTTATAAAAGTAAAATGTACCACCTGCATAATTTAAGTGGAGGTAAACGGTTAGGATAACATAAAAATAGAGAACTTTATGGGAATTTCAAAAGTTTGTTCAGATAATCAGTTATAAAAATCTGTGATTCTCAAATGTTATAAACGTGCTTATTGAACTAAATAAATTTGACTGAAAAGCAATACAACTGCGATGACACAAGTTCAGCACTTAATCATTTCAGAAGCCACATTCACCTATCTGGTTCTCCTCTACTTGGGTTTCTCTGTAAATATTTTTATACATGCTACTTTGAGATGTTTCACATTAAATTGTTTTCATATCTCACGATGAACCTCAATTTTTTTTTTTCAGTTTGTTGAACTCCTTAATTATCACACCAATAGCTAGTTATATGGATCTTCAACCAGGTAAGTCACATGGTTTGTCTATGTCTCATGTATGTACTATTTGAACCCTCTTTTTATACTTTTTCTAATTTAAGTCTAAATCAAAATATACAGCATTTGAAAAATTAAATTTCTAACACAAAAAAAAAATATACAACTAAAAAACATGTTAACAATAGCATGTAAAATTTAACCAAATTCACAAGAAAAAACAATCAACAATACTATTAGAGCAATCTTAGCAACTCAGAATAGTAAGATGTTAACAAAATCGCGGCAACAGTAAGTCAGTGAGCCACCCCAGCAACTCAATCAGTAATTTAGAAGTGTTAAATACAGATCAACAAAACAAGAACAAACAAACTTAAGAAGCAGTCTTTAATCTAACCAGATGAAGGGTGAGAGAGAGAAAGAGCCGGTTTGACGATGGCGAGGAGAAGAGATACCTCGGCAGTGACGGCGAGGAGAGGAGAGAGCTCGGCGGTGACGATGAGGACAATAGAGAACTCGACGCCGGGGACGACAATATATAACTCCACAGCGGCGGCAGCGACGAATATACAATCCTGGCTCCGATGACCAGACGACGCCGACCACTACAGAGAGAGAGCGATGGGAGATGATAAAACGAGGCGGTGGAGCTTGACTGTGGAGATGGCGGTGGTTGCGGTGAGCATTGGTTGCAGTACGCGGAGAAGAGAGGGTGGCGGCTACTAGGGTTCTTTTTTGTTTTTTTCTCATTTTTCACCTAAGAAGGGAGGTGAATCGGGTCTTGGGGGGAGCAGGGGCTTGCGGGTCTCTCCTTAGGTTTAAGTTTCTTTTTTTTTTTTTTAATAAAAATAAAAAAGGGCGCCGTTTAAGGCAAATTTCCCAAACCAGGGAAACTAAAATCAATTTGAGAAATTAAGTGTAACATTTCACAAAATTAATAATTGCTTATAATAGCTCTAATTGATAATAATATTATATTTTTTTAGTAACATACTAATTCTTTATCTAAAAGTGATTTTTATTAATATTATCTAAACAAATTCATTTTATCAAAATCAATTTTAGTATAGAATTACCAAACATAAATATGTTGGCACAAACTCACTTCTATCCAAAATCAATTTTACAAGATCACTTTCATTCAAAATCCAGTTTGACCAACTCTAATTAAAAATGGTATTTAATATAAAAACGAATAATGTATGATAATCAACTAATGCACCATATATATAAATTAAGACTGTAAGGGAGCTTTTATTCACTAATTAAAAAGTGGCTGAGAATAAAATATAATTTATTGATTTGAATTTATAATTTCTTGTAACATAAAATTTGAAATCAGTATTGGATTGTAATATCTAATTTTTCCAATGATAGTTAATATAAAACCAAAACAACTTCAACCAAGTTGCATGACACCTACACGATAATTTAGTTAAAACAAGTAGAAGTAATGACATATTTAATAAAGACATTAGTTACACGGTGTTCACTTTAAAGTAGATTCACAGAAACTTTAAATTTCATATCAACTGTAATTTGCTAAAACAAAGTTGCTTGCTAAAACTATATCGTTATAGTTATGATGGATGCATATTTTTACCAGTTTGTCTTCTCATATCTCGTACGTCACTATTAATTAGTTCGATATATTCTGATACTATACTAGATATTGATAAAACCTGGATTTCAAAGTCACGGGGTAGTGTGGAATATAGGCAAGGACTGAACACTTTTTTAGACTTTGCGTTTGCAAATGCATCCTCCGATGGCATGATAAAGTGTCCATGTCCTAAATGCGGGTTTCAATATATGCAAACAAGAGAGGATGCATACGACCATCTGTTGTTACGACCATTTCCCCCTGGATATACTATTTGGGTGCGTCATGGTGAGCAGCCGGTTGACGAGAGGCCTGGATTGGGACGAGAAGATGAAAATTTGATATCCCAAGTGAATCAAATGCACCAGATGGTCAACGATGCATTCAATTTCATGATACAAAATGGGAGTGAGGACATCACAACAATCGAGCATGCAGAAGATGATGAAGATGTATTACCGAGCTTGTATGAAGGTCCAAGTCGCGCGGCGCGGGATTTTAACGATCTACTGTCAGATGGAGAGCAGGAGTTATATCCCGGATGCTCAAAGTACTCCAAATTATCATTTTTAGTGAAGCTTTATCATATCAAGTGTATGTGCGGTGTGAGTGACAAGGCAATAACAATGATTCTTGACTTACTGCGCGACGCATTCGAACAAGCAAAACTCCCAAAGACAGTGTATGAAGCTAGGAAGACAATAAGAAAGCTGGGTATTGAATACACCAAGATAGATGCTTGTCCAAATGACTGTATGCTGTACCGAGGTGATGATGAGAATCTGACTAGGTGCAAGAAATGTGGATGTTCAAGATGGAAGCAGAAGACTAAAAAAGGCTCTATTATTAGGTTCAATGTACCAGTAAAGAGAAAAGGAAAACCTATAGCAGCCAAGAGTCTTCGTTACTTTCCCCTCATACCACGACTGCAGCGGTTATTCATGTGCAGCAAGACATCGAGTGATATGTTATGGCATAAACAGGCGCCTAATAACGATGGTTTCCTTAGGCATCCAAGGGACGCTGAAGCATGGAAAAAGTTTGATGCAAAATATACTAATTTTTCCGCGGATCCGCGCAATGTTCGCCTAGCCTTGGCGAGCGATGGATTTAATCCCTTTGGGAATATGAGCACAAAGTACTCCATCTGGCCTGTGATTCTTATTCCGTATAATCTACCACCCTGGGTTTGCATGAAGCAGACATCTTTGATTCTATCCACGCTTATTCCCGGGCCGAAAATGCCAGGTAACGACATAGATGTTTATTTGCAGCCTTTGATAGATGAGTTGAAGCAATTATGGGATGGGGTTGAAACCTATGATGCCAAAGAGGGAAACACTTTCAAGATGTGTGCGGCACTGATGTGGACTATTAGCGACTTTCCAGGATTGGGGAACCTATCTGGCTGGAATACGCACAGTGGGTTAGCCTGTCCTACGTGTAACTTGGATGCTAAGCCACAGCGGCTGAAAGACAGTCAGAAATGGTGTTTCATGGGCCATCGACGCTTTTTAAATCAGGGACACAAATACAGACTAGACCGGAATAGATTTGACGGGCAGGTTGAAGGTAGAGATCCACCAACGAAGTTATCCGGAACAGATATCTTGAGGCAACAGTCTAATGTGCACGTTTCATTTGGGAAGAGTTCAAGCGTGACATCCAAAAAAAGACGCAATGGTCAGGACGCGGATGAAGATGACTCGCATTGGAAGAAGAAGAGTATTTTCTTTGACCTCCCGTACTGGGAGGACCAGATGTTGCGTCATAACCTCGATGTAATGCATATAGAAAAAAACGTGTGTGACAACGTGGTCTTCACTATCTTAAACGATAGCGGCAAATCAAAAGACAATCTTAAAGCTCGCAGGGATTTACAATGCATGGGTATAAGGCCAGAATTATGGCCGGGGGAAGGTGGTAAGTATACTTCTGCAATATTTGCGATGTCAAATTCACAGAGGGATGTATTCTTGAAGACTTTGCAGAATGTGGTCTTTCCAGATGGTTACTCTAGCAATGTTGCTCGTTGTTGACAAGGGAGGAAGATATAGAAGACCTCGTAGAAAATGCCTCAGAGAATTTCGATGATGTCGCGTAATGCTTTGTATGAAGCATTTTAATGTAATTTAAAAATGATCTTTCTGTCATAAACTAAGTTAAATAAAATCAGCGTTGTACTTTGTTTTCTTTGGTTACTTTATACTTGTGTAGTTTTTTTTTTTTTTTTGCAGATAAATATTTGTGTTATTGTGAATTCTCATGAGTAAACGTAGACTTTTGGTTCTTTCAACGATTTTAATATGAAAAAGTTAGTTTACGTTTGGTCTTTATTCCTTCTACAGTTGTTGTTTTTCTTAGGGTTGCATTTTTTTATGATCTTGCTATGTATTACGCAATATAATTTCACTAGTGATACGTTTTGAATACAATAGTGAACATAACATGACGATGGAACAGGATTGATAAAAAATGAGGACTTTTCGTCATTCTCTGCAAACACAACAATTGCTATAGAGCTTCTGTTTAAGAAAATTGCCTTAACTACTAACAAGGGTGATAGTAATTGTTGAAAAGTTGTGTTTAGTTTTAAAATTGTCTTAGCATCTTGTAGTTTAGTTGTTTTTCTAAGTCAGTATTTAATAACTCCAGAGTTCTCAATTCCTTCTATGTATACTCATTCTGTTATGTGCATGTTGATATTTTCAGTCGTACCTGAATATTCCGGAGAAATAGTTCCTGACAGTCTAGACGGAGAAGAGTCTGATTCAGAAGACATTTTAGATGATGTATCCTCTGTCGCAGTTGATAGATCCATGCAGTTTGATCTGAATAAGGTTCCGGATGAAGAGGATGCAACTTTGGAAGACCAACAAGATAAACAAGATGATATACATGTTAAGAAAAGGTGCTTTGATCTGAATAAGATGCCATGGTATGGAGATGAAATATCAGATCCTCTGAAACGTGAAGCCGCAAGATTCATAACAGAGTTTTTTTCGCCAGGTCAATATGATGTTGGAGAGAAATTTTGATCTTTTATTATAATAGTTACGCTGATTTCGTTAGTTTAATGATTTGGGTCACAGTTGTACATGTTTATTCTTGGTTTAGGTTTAGTAAGGCATAACTTCAAAGAGGAGTAACTTTGATGTATGCTATCTAGAACTTTATTTTAACTTCATAAATATCAGAGTTTGATTTTATTTTCTACTTTTACATCCATGATTGAATGCAATTTTTAAATGCCAATAACGTAATCAAGAAAATCTTAGTGGTAAATTTGTTCACATGAGTTAACATATAAAGGTTACAAGTAACTTGTGAAATTTTTATCGTAAACCGAATGTAGAAAAAGTGTTACGAGTTTAAGTAAGAATGATTTAAACATATGTAGCTTCAAAAAGTAGTCTTCACTTAAATATATTAAACCCAGATGGTTATTTCTAAAGAGAACAATGCAATATGTGGTAACACGCATTTTGCGGCGGTTTAAAAGTAACCGCCGCAAAATGCCTAACAAGAAGTCACCGGCAAACATATCACGGCGGTTTTTGAAAAGACGCCACGAAATGTTAATCTGACCGGCAATATAGCGGCGGTTGAAAGAAAACTGCCGCTAAATGGCAACATGACAGCACTATAGCGGCGGTTTTAACAAAACCGCCGCTAAATTTCGGTCTGATTGCAGCCCCACCCTTTAACCGCCGCTATATGTGCCGCATTTTGTCTTTTCGCGGCACATTTACAAAACCGCCGCAAAATATCCGTCGCTATCTTAAGGATTTGTTGTAGTATACTATTGTATTAGGCATCCTGGATTGTATTTTGATCCTGTGATCTCGTTTAGGGGGCTGGCCACATGGCCATGCCTGGACCTTCACTTATGTATTTTCATACGGTAGAGTTTCTACACTCCATAGATTAAGGTGTGGAGCTCTGCTGTTCCTCAAAGATTAATGCAAAGTACTACTGTTTTCTATTCAATTCTTCTTATTTCGCTTCTAAGATATCCATTCGCACCCAAGAACGTGATGAAGGTGATGATTATGTGTGACGCTCATCATCCTTCCCCCTTATGAACGCGTGCCTGACAAACACTTCTGTTCTATATGAAATAAGCTAGAATGAGTATCTCTTAGATCTCCTAACCGGAATCTTCGTGGCGTAAGCTAGAATGATGGCGGCATTCAAGAGAATCCGGAAGGTCTAAACCTTGTCTGTGGTATTC
>NC_029792.2:41784776-41801947 GCF_000816755.2 Arachis ipaensis
AAGATGAAGCCATTGGCAAGGGTGATGCCTCCAGATGATTAGCCGTGCCGTGACAGGGCATTGGATCATTTTCCCGAGAGATGACTGAAAGTAGCCATTGACAGTGGTGATGTATCACATAAGGCCAGCCATGGAAAGGAGTAAGACTGATTGGATGAAGATAGCAGGAAAGCAGAGGTTCAGAGGAACGAAAAGCATCTCCATTCGCTTATCTGAAATTCCTACCAATGATTTACATAAGTACCTCTATCCCTATTCTTTTATTCATTATTCGAAAACCATATCACTGTTTTATATCTGCCTGACTGAGATTTACAAGGTGACCATAGCTTGCTTCATACCAACAATCTCCGTGGGATTCGACCCTTACTCACGTAAGGTATTACTTGGACGACCCAGTGCACTTGCTGGTTAGTTGAACGGAGTTGTGTCCACACATAGAGCCATAATGAGGATTCAATACAATTATATATTGTTAATCTCACACAAGTACAAAGAACATGGAACACAATTTCGTGCACCAGCAGGCGGCTTATGGATCGGGGAGACCATACTTACTATCGTCGGCAGCAAAAAATACTTATGGACAAAGACGACAAAAGTCCTCTTAAAAATTTCAACCAGTTCTCTTCCCCTTCAACACTCATATCAATGACAAATTTTGTCAAAGATGCCAAAGTAGCACCTTTGAAGCTGTCAATTATCTCCTTCTGTTTCTCACTCAGTTTCTTGTTCTTAACTTTTTCAGGAAAACAATCTCCTACAATATTTTAATATAAACAAATCAATAAAAAAGCTTAGTTTCATTTTCTGTATTCAAATGAACCTAAATAAAGCAAGAAATGAACCGAAATAACTTAACGAATATCAAAAAAAGAAAAATACAAATGTAAAATGTGAAAAGTATAATACTGCCAAAGTTGATGCCTAGCGCATCTCTTATCTTGGCAGGAGTTATATTTATTCTGCCATAGAGAGTCTCCAAGCATTCATGATAGGCATCATAGCAACGAATCAATTTTCTCAAGAGCTTGTGAGAGATGTTCATTCCCGGGATATGTGCCAGCACACTGAATCCCATTTTTTCCACAATATTTTTCTTTTCTACAGTCATTTCTTTGAACACCCTAACTATTGATTTTGTTTGGCATCTCAGATCGTGAGTTTTCTGCAAAGATTTGAAACAGTTTGTTATGATATATGTATAATACAAAAATAGAGTTTATTTAATGTGTATATGCTTACGTTATAGTGCGGCTTCTCCTTTTTTGTGACCGTCATCTTTTTTATTTTTGCTATAAGGACAATTTGTCAATACTTAATAGGTGAACTTCACTTAACAGTAGAATCAAGTAAACCTAACTCAAATTCCAAATGAACAGAATGAACCGAATTCAATTCATATTTGAACAAAACGTGATAAACATTCAATTAGTAAGAAAAATATTTCTGCATGTAAATGAACTCAAGTGAACACTTAACAGCGGAATCAAGTGATTCTAATTCAATTCCCCAATGAACCGAATTTTATTCATATTTGAATAAAAGGTGATAAATATTTAATCAGCAAGAAAAAATTTCATGCATGCAAATAAACTCATTTAAACTAAGTGATGAACTGAATTATTTATCAGAACCAATAAACTAACAACACATTTTCATTTGTATGCCCTAGTTAGAGAGAAAAAAATGGAATCAGAGAAACTCGATCTACTAAACGAATCAACTCAATCCACTAAACTTTAAATCGAACTAGGAGAAACACGAGATTTGCGAGAAATTAAATGAACATAATAATAATAGTTTTTCTCATATCTTGCTGAGTCTCTGTTCTTGTTTTTTTTGTTTTTTCTTCTTTGTATAGAAAGTTCTACTCGATTCTGCAGTAACAAAGAATACGAACAAGGTTTGAAAGATTTTGAGAGAGATTTAAAATTCTCTAATAGCAGTTTCGAGTGTGAAGAAGAAACGGTTTTTTATATTGAAGCATGAAAGAATTGGTAACGTTTGGATGGTTTCCACGCGTGTAATACACGTACATTAATGAGATTGGCGTTTTTGGTATTGAGCCTACTTGATTGGACTTGGATAAAAAATTATTTGGATGTATAGCCCCCAAATATTTTGATTAATGTTTTATATTATTAACCATATAAAAATTATTAGTAAAATAAGAAAAATAAAAATATAATTTTTGAAAGAATAATTCGATTTCAGCAAATTTAGAGGACGAAAATCCTATAGACGTATACATGGTGAGTGGTGACAAAGTGGTCGCCTTTTAAAACTGAAACAGTGCACTCTATACAATTCCCAGCTCAAGAAAACCGTACAAAGACTCACCATTCACCAGTATATTGGTTTCAACTTTCCAGGGTTTTTGTCTTCACCCCTCACCCTTTCTCATTGTACATAGATAATAGCTGGTTTCAGAGCGATTACTTCCCTTTCTATGGCGAAGTTATCATCATCTTCGTCGTCGTCGTCGTCATCATCAGTTTCAAACTCGGAAAATTCTCGCGAGCTTCTGTGTGTAGGAACCTTGGAAATCGCCACTCCAAAGCCCGTTGGGTTCCTCTGCGGCTCAATCCCTGTTCCAACTGACAAGTCCTTCAATGCTTTCCATTCCCCTCTTCTCCCAACTCCTCAAACGTACTCTCTCTCCCTCCCTCCCTCCCTCTCTCTCTCTCTCTCTCTCTCTCACACACACACACACACACAATAATTTTCCTTCTTATTCTTATTATATTTGGATATGTTTTTTTTTTTTGTGATGGGATTTTGTTGATTCAGAGTGAATGCTCCGCGATATCGGTATCGGATGCTGCCAACTGAGACTGATCTGAATATGCCGCCTCTTCTTGCGGATTTCCCAGACAAGGTTCTTCCTGTTGGTTATGTGCAGTCCAAGGCTACTGGAGGAGGTGACTAACTGTTCATTGCTTCAGGAAATTCTTTAGAGTAAATGTCTAGTTTAATATCACATTCAGTACTTTGTTGTCTGGAAATCTGTGCAGTTTTAATGCCTCGCTTGTTTTAAATTAGATGCATCTGTTTAGCTACAACTATTTGAGGAAGGATCCGGTAGATGTTCAGAGTAGAAATTCATTTGCTTCTCATTTTTAAATAAAGTGATAGCTTAGTCTTGCACCCCGTTTGCTTAGTGATATCTACCACTATTTGAGGAAGCTTGCTACAGGCTCCGTTTGGTTAGTGACTTAGATACACAAATACATAGGTGCGAAGGTACACAAAGATGTTTGGTAGCACTTAGACATAGGCAAAGAGTGGGACTGAAATACACTGTTTGTGCATCTTGGAAGAACACTAGTGTCTATATCTTTAGTATCTCTGTCTCATTGTCTTGTCCCGTCTTGTCCCTTGTTCCAAAACCAGGCTGCCAATGGCTTGGTTGTAGCCAAAAATGAGAATTAGCTTTCATTGAAAATAAAAGGATATAAATTAGTTCAAGAGGATATAACTTTGTGATTGCGGTCATAGTGTGGTGCTAAGATCAGCATTTTCTTTGTCGTAACGATTGCTTCAAGCATAGTGAGAAGAACATGCTTTGATCTAGCATGGAGCTCTGGACTATCTGAAGATTTTAGTTTTGTTGACTGTTGCTACAATGTTGAATCCACTAATAGGAAACTGTGAGCAACACAGTGACTTGTGAGTACAAGTTGGACCAGAAGTAAGCAATATGTTTAATTGAAGTGCACTGTTTCAAGGTTTACCAACATTCTCCCTCTCTCTTAGGTTCTCCCTTCATTGAAAAAGTAATCTTACTCAAATTTAGTTCTTTTTCTGATAGAATGCTATTATTGAATTCCACTATTTTCTTCGTGTCCTGATTGAATTTGCTTGCTGCATTTGTTTGATTCAAATTATTAATGATAAGGCTACAGAATTGAATGGGAAAAATGCTTTTTATTTTGTACAATATTGGTATCTAGTTTAGCATCTGTTAGTTAATATGAACATAGTCATATTGTGATGATAGGATTAACAATCCACATCCATCCAACTTACTCGTTTTTCATCTAGATTTTCGATGGTTCCTTGTGCCCTTGTTATTGGACCATAGGTTCTTGGTTAAAGTTGGAATGGATGTTCTGCAAACACCATAAGTAATATGGTTTTGCTAAATACAGTTTATGCATAAGGTCTGGAATTGAGTTCTGTTAGTTCACAGTTCTGTATATGAGATTATTCATGCATTTTCCTATGAGGAATGCTAGAGGACCATTAGAATTTATTGTTTTTAGCCATCAGTTAGCCATCAATGTTTAAAAGTATGAAATAAAGTATGTTGTTGGATTACTAGACTAAAGAAATTAGACTAAAGGAATTAACTTGATGGCTAAGTCATGGCCAAAAACAATAAATTCTGATGGCCCCCTAGCATTTCTCTTTTTGTATTTTTCTTACTATTAAATGCTGAAATTGCCAGTTTCTTGTATTATATCAATAGAAGGGTCAGGGTTTTGCCACAGTATCCCATCTGTTAAATGGATCAATGGACAGCTTAACATTTATCTGGATACCGCTGTTTGGACTTGATCCAAGGGTGTAAGAAGTGTATACCATTTTTGCTCGACTATATAGAAACCATTTGCTTAATGTGAAAGTTCATATATATTACATGATATATGGTAGGATGCAATGGCACTAATGTTCCTACATTCCAAGTACCAAAGCATATCCTGGTCTTGTGAGAAATCTGAGTAAAATATAAGAGCAAAGGAAACAGAGCAAAGAGAGAAGGCAGCCTAGTGCACGAGCTCTCATATGGTTGGAGTCTTCTAAATTTAGAATGAGATAAATATTGCTTTATCCTCTGATTTGTGTAGGACATGGTTTTGCTAGAAGATGTTTACATTATACTCTGTTCTTCTTTCAACTGAACAAGCATAGAAGTTGGTTAAAAGTCTGTTATGCAGCTGCCACAAAATAACCCTAGTGCCAGAAAAATATGTATTATTGCATGTAAATACTTGTGTTGTGTACAACATAATACAAAATATCTACCTAAACTACATTTGCGTCCAGTTCTTATCTGATATTTATACTTAATTTCGAAACCTATCAGTTTCTTTTAACATCTCATATTGTTTGAAACAGACTTCCCTTGGGAGGGCAATGCTGTTGCTTCAAATTTTACAAGAAAATGTGAGGCCCTCGCAGTATCTGGCTTGGCTGATTATGGGGATGAGATTGATGTAATTGCTCCAGCAGACATTTTGAAGCAGATATTTAAAATGCCATATTCCAAGGCTCGATTGTCAATTGCTGTTCATCGAATTGGCCAGACTCTTGTTTTAAATACTGGGTGTGTATTTGATCGACTGTTTACTCATTTTCTTTCCGTGCCTCATTTTCACCTTATCTAAACTAGTCCCATGTGATGCACTTTTACTTAGGAAAAATGATTTTCTTTTTCTTTTTAATCCTTATTTGTCTTTTAAAGAAAAAAAGGAACTGGATTTTGCATTGAAAAATAGAAAAGATTAGTAGTTGAAATGTTTATTCTCTATCTATGGTTAAACATTAAGGGGAAGGCAAGGACACCTTGTAAGTCTTCTTTTCTTTCTCATTAAAATTTCTTTTCGTCAATAAAGAAACAAGAACATGTGTAGACAGCTAAATCATGTTCTCCTGATTCTAGTCCTTCTTGTATGATCAGGGGTTGTGTAGTATATTGTATATGGTAATTCAAAGATGATCTTCTTTGTATGTGTCATTTAAAATGTTGAAATGGGTTCTGCTTTTTAATTAATATTATCTGCTTTTTGATACCATCTGCATTTCATACTTGCATTTAATTACTTTAAAAGTGCCAGAATATTTACAAATTGTAGGTCAGGTTTTCTTCACAAGAGTCATTCAAATAATTGAAAAGGGCTTCTAGTTCTTTACTATATTAATTATTGTTGATGTGTAGGTTAGCAGCATTTTCTTGATTTGCCTTTACCTTACCCCGCCCATGCTGGCAGATCTTTCTCTTTTGGGGTTGCTTTCTGCTTATTATTTCAATCTTCGATTTATTTATATGTGACAATATTTATGAGGTACAGGCCAGATGTTGAAGAAGGAGAAAAGTTGATTAGGAGGCATAACAATCAATCAAAATGTGCGGATCAGTCACTATTCTTGAATTTTGCTATGCATTCAGTCAGAATGGAGGCCTGCGATTGTCCACCAACTCATCATGTTTCACAAGAGGAGAAATCAAAATCTTCAGTTCTTCCTGGAAGCAAAACACCCCATATTGTGGAACAGAATGATGTTGTCCAAGCTGATGGATACAAATGCTGTTCTGAGTACTCAAATGTTAAGCAGGATGTCATTTGGGGAAGCAAGAATAACAGGAGAAATAAGAACCATAGTCCTGCCAATAAAGTGTCACATGTTGGTGAAAAACCCAGAACAACAATGCAAGAGTCTGAAAAACAAAGAAAAGCTGGTAATGATAGCTTTCTGAGGGTCCTGTTCTGGCAGTTTCATAATTTTCGGATGCTCCTTGGAAGTGATTTGCTTCTGTTTAGTAATGAAAAGTATGTTGCTGTGAGCTTGCATTTGTGGGATGTCACAAGACAGGTAAGAGCATTCTTCTAATACTCTTTGATCATACTTTATGTTTGGAAGATTGTTAATTATGTTCACTTGATTTTGATAGGTCACACCTTTGACATGGCTTGAAGCCTGGCTTGACAATGTTATGGCAAGTGTGCCTGAGCTGGCAATATGTTATCATCGTAATGGTGTTGTTCAGGGATATGAGCTTCTGAAGACAGATGATATTTTTTTACTTAAAGGGATATCTGAGGATGGGACGCCAGCATTTCATCCATATGTTGTCCAGCAAAATGGCCTTTCCGTTTTGAGGTTCCTTCAGGAAAATTGCAAACAGGATCCTGGAGCTTACTGGGTACTTTTTATTTATTAAGATAAAATATCCGTTGATTTTACAATTTTTTTCCCTTAGTAGTGCTGGCAAGTTTGAAGTAGTATTTTTGCAGCTTTATAAAGGTGCAGGTGAAGACGATATACAGCTTTTTGATCTTTCTGTTATTCCCAAAAACCATTCATCTAATGATTGTGATGATGCTTCAAGCTCCTTGCCATCTTTAATCAATAGAGGTAGAAGTGATGCAGTGTATTCACTGGGAACACTCCTGTATCGAATCGCTCACAGGCTTTCACTGTCAATGGTGTGAAAACTAACCCTATCTCCAGGTTTATTTGAGGTCTCGAACAGCTAATTGCAAGTTATTGTTTCTTTTTCTGCAGGCTGCTAAAAATAGGGCTAGATGTGTCAGCTTCTTTAGGAAGTGTTTGGAATTTCTTGACGACTCAGACCACCTGGTACCTTTCTGGAATAACATGTTTTATATCTTCCCGCACTTTACATTTGCACTCCAAAATTTTTCTGATGACTGCATTTCTAATAAATGTGTTGCTCAACAGGCAGTACGAGCAATTGCTCATGAACAGTTTGCAAGGCTGATTTTAAATTATGATGAGGAGCTTAATCTAACATCGGACTCACTAGCTGTGGAATGTGGACTAACTCTTACTGAAGCCAAAGAGTCACCTTGGGATGCCGAAAACACTAATTCTGAGTCAGTTGCTCCAGAAGTATTCTATCTCCTAGCCGATGACAAATCCCATGAACATGAACAAACACCTGACTCAGTAGATGGTGATGCACAATTGAGCAACCACAGAACGTCTCTATCCAGCTCATCTCCAGATGCTAGCAGCTCTTCTGGATGTGAAGTATGTCCAGTTACCACACCTGTGGTTCAGACAGTTGCTGATCCAATATCATCTAAGTTAGCCGCAGTACATCATGTTTCACAGGCCATTAAGTCTCTGAGATGGATGCGACAGCTTCACAGCAACGAACCAGAGGTGATGGATCGGTTTGATGAAGATCATGATAGGTCACCGTCATCTTTTGATGTTTCTGTTTGTGCTTGTGGGGATGCTGACTGTATTGAGGTTTGTGACATTCGAGAATGGCTACCAACATCCAAGTTGGATCATAAGTTGTGGAAGCTTGTTCTTTTGCTTGGAGAATCTTATTTAGCACTTTCCGAAGCATACAAGGAGGATGGTCAACTACATCAAGCTTTAAAGGTTATACAGTTAGCATGTTCTGTTTATGGATCAATGCCTTCACATCTGGAGGACACGGAGTTCATTTCTTCTATGGTTAGTAGCTCATCCTTGCAGAGAAAATGTTATGATATAAATGAAAGTCGTACATTGCTGAATGATGTAAAAGATGAGACTGTTAATGGGTATCTCACTGTTGAGAGAAAGTCTTCTACTTACTTTTTCTGGTCCAAGGCATGGGAGCTGGTCGGAGATGTTTATGTCGAGTTCCATAGGATAGAGAGTAATGAAATTTCAGTACAAGATGTGAGAAGGCCTGCAAACAGTGAATTGAAAATGTCATCTGAGGTTGCTAAGGAAGTTAAAAGGCTGAAGAAGAAGCTGGTGCAGTTGAACCAGAATTGTAGATCATGTTCCTTGGTAAATTGTAGTTGCCAAAGCGACAGAGCTAGTAGTGGAAGCAGTGCAAGCAGTAGTAGTGCAGATATGAGCCTGATGACTTATGGTAGAAAGCATGGTAAACGATGGTTTACTAAAAATACCAATTATTTGCATCCAAAAGATCCTGGAGATGAGCTCATTCTTAATGAGAATCAGAAAGATTTTGAACATTTTGAGCACAGTAATTATGGTGGAAACTTGATAGATACTCTTGATGGTAGCGCGATTGAAGTTGAATCCTTAGCAGCTATGAACTCCAGAAAACATGAGGGATCTTCAGAGCCCGACAATTCCGGTTCCAGTGCTCTATCACAAACTGAATTAAGTTCAAAGGTAACAGGTATAGTTAAAAATGGTGGTATCTTTGATTATCTAAGTAGACCTGTACTTGGAGATGTTGAGCACAATCTATTAGCTGCTTTAAAATGCTATGAAGAAGCTAGAAAAGCATTGCTTAAACTTCCATCCAGTTTATCTGAGTTAGAATCACTGGTTAAAAAGAAAGGGTGGGTTTGTAATGAATTGGGGAGAATTAGAATAGAAAATAAAGAGTTGAACAAGGCTGAACTGGCCTTTGTAGATGCTATAGTTGCATTCAGAGAAGTTTCAGATCACACCA
The DNA here is from genome assembly GCF_000816755.2 of Arachis ipaensis. NCBI lineage: Eukaryota > Viridiplantae > Streptophyta > Magnoliopsida > Fabales > Fabaceae > Arachis > Arachis ipaensis. Next base: position 41,793,961 of record NC_029792.2, read on the forward strand.
ATATAATATTGATAAACTGTAATTTGGGTCATGGCCGACGAGCTTTAGCTGAGGAGATGGTATCAAAAATTGAGAATCTCAAATTACAGAACATCTTTCATAATGCATACAGTCATGCTCTGGAAACTGCAAAACTAGAATATAAAGAATCTATTAGATATTATGGGGCAGCAAGGCTAGAACTAAATGCTGTAAATGAGGATGATGATGCTGTGACAAGCAGCTTGAGGAAGGAGGTACATACACAGTATGCTCATACTTATCTGCGGCTTGGCATGCTTTTGGCAAGAGAAAATAGTACAGCTGAACTGTATGAGAATGGATCACTGGAGGATACCTGTGTAAGGCATAGGAATTCCCATGATCGAAGAAGGAAAGAATTGAGAAAGCATGAGATTTCAGCTAATGAGGCCATTAGGGAAGCATTATCTGTGTACGAGTCTCTAGGTGAACTACGCAAACAGGAGGCTGCATATGCTTACTTCCAGTTAGGTTGCTATCAGAGGGATTGTTGTTTGAAATTTATGAACGCTGGCAATAAGAAAAGCCTTTCAACAAAAGGTGAAAATAGCACTGACCATCGAGTCAAGCAGTATTCATCTCTGGCAGACAGGAACTGGCAAAAAGCAATGGACTTTTATGGCCCTAAAACCCATCCTAACATGTATATTACTATACTCATGGAAAGGTCGTCTCTTTCATTAAGCCTTTCAAGTCAAATACGCTCCAGTGTGGTATTTTCCTTCCCTTTATATTTGCATATTATATTATGTTTGTTATAATTTCTTTCCCTGGGATTCCGTTCAGATTAAGTAAATGTCAATCTTTTATGTGGAAGTATGCTCTATCTTCTATGTATATCAGTAGCAATTCCTAGCGTCTTCTCCGAACAGTATGCAGAGAATGTTTCGCACTTCCAGTTTATACATGTCCTGATGAGAACTTGGTTAAAAACTGTCTGACATGTACTGAATTATGCTGATATGTTAGATGAGTTCCACTGTAAAATGTGAACTGCATATTTTCTCAAGTTCTATAATACTGTGTAATATTAATATAACACTCGAATCGCTCCTCTGGTGTATGGATATTGAGAAAAAATTAGAACAATGAAGATTCCTAGAATTTACTCACTGTTGCATTTCTTATAGTGATTTATTTGTGAAAAACTATCTACTATGCTATACAAAAAATAAATTTATATAGCCTTACATGACTAATTCATGTAGCTCATTCTATCTATTTGGTAAAACTTGGTAATTGTAGTATTGATTTTAAAATAGCGCCTCACTACAAACATATTGTGTTGCTGTTTAACATTTTTCAGTAAAAGAAGCCAAAGGGCAATACTAAGCATATTTTGACTTAGTCACATTTATTTACTTCTGGTGAATTCTATTGTCCATTTGTGGTTCTGATTTTCAGTGTTTCTTTGTCCATCAGTTGCTGATACTTTCAGAATTTGTTCCAGGTTCTTGAGTCAGCTTTGGTTCTCATGCTCGAAGGACGCCATGTTTCAGAGACAAGCACTGACACTTTCAGTGCTGGTTATCCTGAACTGCATGCGAAATACTGGAGTCAGTTGCAGATGGTTTTGAAGAAAATGTTAGCCATGGTACTATCATCAAGTGCGAACAAATCTCCCTGCCAACCGTCTCTATCCTCTGGTAGACTTGGAGATGGAGGAAAGATCAGGGAACTGTATAAGATGTCCCTCAAGGGTACGGACATGACCCAACTGCATGCCATGTACAGCTTGTGGATGTCATAATGAGGTATTCAACCTGCCAATTTTGTCTTGGTTGCCTCAGAACAAAAGTGAATAGTTTTCCATCTCTCGTTGATTGTCTTAATATTTGTGGGAAAAATGTGGTTAACTTGGAGGATGCAAGTCTTGAACTCAGTTCCGTCTAATTGATTGGAGATTTAGTTGACCACTTAGATAAACCAAGACTTGCATTGACTGTAAAGAATTTCCTCACAAAGACACATTACCATCACAAGAATGAAGAGAGCACTTTTTTATGTTAGAAAAGAAGAGAAAACTTTTGACATGTATAAAAGTATAAAAACTAAATTGGGATAAAATATCCTCTCAAATATGGAAGAGTAAAGCTATGATATATATATAGGGCTAAATCATGTAAGACTGCATCTCAATCACTCTGAATATTAGTTAGAGGAACACCGTTGGTCAGACCATGTGTAGCATCAAGGATTTTTTATTTTTATAAATTAAATAAATATAATAATTACCAAAATAAATAATTTAAAAAATATTTACCAAAATAAATATTTTTCTTTTATCTCGTTTACACTGTAAACGACGAGTGTAAACGAGATACATGTATTTTTAAAAAAAAATTGAAAATAATAAAAAATATTAATAATATCAATAATCCAAATTTTTAGCATGTAATTAGTACATAAAAAAGTTTGTAAAAGAGATTAAAATGGATATGTTTGATCAATTAGTACTCAAAAAGAGTATATAAAAATTTTTAGATTAAATTATGATTTAATTGGATTGATTTAAATCTGAAAACACAAGAGAATTGAAACGGTTTGCCAATTGTTAGAAGAGGTTGATGGGATAGTAAGAAGAGAATTGAAACGGTTATCTCTTACGTTATCTCCTAATATCCACAACCTCTCCTAACAATTAGATCATAATTTAATCTAAACATTTTTACGTACTCCTTCGAATACTAATTAATCAAACATATCTATTTTAATCTCTTCTACCGACCTTTTTATGTATTAATTACATGCTAAAAGTTTGGATTATTGATATTATTAATATTTTTTATTATTTTCAAATTTTTTTTTAAAAATACATGTATCTCGTTTACACTATAAACCGAAATAAAAGAGGGATATTTATTTCAGTAAATATTTTTTAAATTATTTATTTCGATAATTATTATATTTATTTAATTTATAAAAATAAAAAATCCTTAGCATCAAAGGGATGCCAAATAAGTAATGTTATCCCCAACAAAATGTCAAAAAGAAACTTTGCTTTTTTACATTAATGAAAACCTCTAAAATTAAAGAGTGGAAATTTATGTTAGTATAACATTTTATGTTAACAATCTGGTACTTTTAATGTTCCTTGCCTTTTGAGCTGACAATTTAGAATTCTAAACATAAAAGGATGTCATCAAGATATGCAAATCATCAAACCAAAGCAAATTATATATGAGAAAGTAGAATGATTGATACAAGTAAGAAAACAAAAGGAAAATTCAGCACGGATGCTTAAAAGGCTTACACACATAAAAGCAAATAAGCATACACGCAAATAAGCATTTAGCCATAAACTAAAGGAATTTGCAAACACCTCATTAGTAGCAGTTGCCTCTGAAACTTCAAAGTTGCGCTATTCAAAAATGGTAACTTACATCATAGATTACACCTCACATCAGTGTTTCTAGAAAGGTACAAAATCTTTAACAAGTCATTCCTATACACCAGAAACATCAAAAGATTAGTGCAAAACATTGAGCATAAAAACCAAACCCATTTGACTGTGCTTAAGCTTGAAGACATTTGGGGACAGAGGGAGCCAGTGCACGACTTGGTCGTTCCGGGGAAAAGTTGTCCGATTTAGAATAGTGGGGGATTGGATCGTCGCTGCTCCATACTCTGTGTGCCCCATCGTTGCGCTTTGCATCACCATCTCCGGCGTCGATTCCTCATCGTCAACCAGCATTTTATTCCTGGCGCTTTAGATTGCGTGTAGAAGCTGCAAGATTAAGCCATGTTCGGACTGATAAACTCTAATTTTGTGGTTTATCTTGTGCTTAATTTGGGAGATTTTATCAACTTATCTCACATTTATTCAATGAAATAATATGGTTTTGTAATTCTCCCTAAATTTGTGCTTAAGTATAAAAACATGCTTTTTAGGCCTTAAAATAGCTAAATTTAATTCACCTTAATTACATTCGATGCCTTGATATGTTTGTTGAGTGATTTTAGATTCATAAGGCAAGTATTGGATGGAAGAAGTGAAGAGAAAAGCATGAAAGATGGAGAATTCATGAAGAAATGAGCATTTGGAGAATTGAAGGCCACGCGCATGCGTCACCCATGCGCACGCGTCACCCACGCGTACGCGTGAGAAAAGATTTGCAAGCCACGCGATTTTATGTTTATGACACTTTGTTGATTTTAATTTCTATTAATGCAATTTATGTTTTATATCTCTTTGATGTTTAATTGAGTTTGTGTTACTATTTTCTTGCAATTGGTAGTTGTAGATTTTATCATTCCTTGCAATTTTATTATGCTTTCCTTTTGTGTCTTTCAAGTGTTTGAGAAAATGCTTGGTTAGATTTTAGAGTAGATTTTGTGCATTCTTGGCTTGGAACGAGAAATTAGGTGATATTGAGTCATTAATACGCAACTTATGTTGGTGATCTAGAGTTGTTAGCTAGTATTGTTTCCATTGACTCTAATCTCTTGCTAATTCAATTAGTGAGTTGATTATGACTTTTGGATTGAGATTAACTAGTCTTATTTGACTTTCTCTCGTGTGAAGATAATATTGTACCTTCTTCCATTGTTGGAATTGACTAAATAGGATAAATTCTTGTTAATCATTGCATGATAATTAATGACAAGGATAGAAAGCCTATATTCTCAATCCTTGCCATGAATGTCTCTCTTTATTACTTGCTTTATTTGTTTATTTGCTTTATTTACTTGAATCTATTTTCTTGCCCCTTTTTACCAACCCAACCCCTTGGATACCATAACCAATAATATGCATACCTCACTGCAATTCCTTGAGAAGACGACCCGGAACTAATACTCTCGGTTACTTTTATTAGGTTAGACTTGTGACAACCAAAACTCTAAACTTTGATTGAGTATTATTTGTTGGTTGGGAACTATACTATCAACAGAATTATTTGTGTGAAATTCCTAACCGACGATAATACTCACGGACCTATGGATGTTGTAGAGCAATTCAGTTGGCTGACGTCATCAGAGGAAGTCTTCTCCTCTGCCTGCATCATCTATTCCTCCCTACTGAGAATTGTACCTCTATCTGTCATATTCTTTTCTCATTGATTAAATTTTTGTCTTCTCTCTCATTTATTTTTTGGATGGGAAATGTGAACATACAAATACAAATACAAACAAAAGATTATTTATTTAAAAAAGAATTAGTAAAAAGATCTTGCCATACCTTATTGTTCTCCCTCATGACAACAAAGACAAGCAGCCATGAATCAGATAAGTTTGATGGAACAAGAAACACTTCATGAGTAAATTGGATATCAAGGAAGGAGATCCCAATATCAGCGATGCTAGAGAGGCTAATGCATGTTCAGCTAGGTTAGCCCATACACTACCATTACATTAAAAAATATTAGAAGCATGAACTCCACTCCTTGATTGAAATTCTGATCACAATGTTAATTTAAACCGCCCTAAAAAACTTATTGAATCAAAATGAAGAAATAAGGCATAGTGAAAAAAGGAGGGTAAAAGAAGTTGATTAATCTAAACTCCAAACTACATAGAACCGAAATTTAGAACCGAAATCAGGAGTAAAATGAGATGTCAGAGCTCACCGCTAACTGTAGGATCTCAAAGCTCTTTGTTCTTCTCACCGGTATAGTCAACTTCCTGCCAGCTGCTCTTTCTTCACTGACGGCAAAACAACACTTATTGCTGCCATTGTTCTTTCTCCTCACTGCTGCATCAACAGCCACCGTCACGTCTGACTTATTGTTCTTTATCTCTGCTACTCTCCGGAAAAAGATTCAGAGCCTCTACCGCCATAACCACTCTCTATCTTCTCTGCCAGTTACTGCTTGCATTAGCAGCAAGCTCCTTGCTTCTTCTTCCTCATTGGTGATATGCTTGTATTTTGAACTACCACTCCATTTGTGTTTACTCAATCAGAGAGAGAGCGTGAGAAAGAAAGAAGAGAAAGAGAGAGATAGAGAAAATCAAGCAAAGAATTGATTTTTAAACCTGAATTTAAATTTGTGCACTCAAAAGGGAAAGATAACACTCACATTTTGTTTTCAAATTGTGATATCAAAAGGAGAAAGATTGCACTAAACTCAATCAACTCTTTTTAAACAAAGTGTGCTAGTGACAAATATAAAATGTGGTAGGCTCTTACAACTATTTATAGCATTATTTTTGAGTTAATGTTAAAATAATAAGGATAAGGTGTAGTACATTTTCACCCCTCACAAATATCTGAAATAGCATTTGGACTCTTGTTTTGTCTGCACAACTTGTCAACCAAATAAGCCTAGCACTTGTCAAACAAAGAACCACCTACTATATTCTTATTATATATTAATAGGTAGATAAATGGATTTATGTTTACTCAATGTCCGCTTCGCTCATCCTCCGATGGCTTGGGAACATGGAAGAAAAAAGCAAATCAAGAACGGGGTGGTTATGCTCGTCTGAAAAGTATGTAACGTACCAATATTCTGATTCATCGTCCATGCAAACCTGCATCCTTGCAGGGCATCCACACCGTGTCTCAGCCCTTGGCCTCTTTTGCTGGTTAGGAATTGAGTAGAACTTCAGCGATCTAAATCCTTCTCGATGGCACACAAGTTCCTATTGTATCCTTATTTCACCACATTTTTCGCTCCTGAAACGTCTCCCGCTAAATCCATGGTGTTTTGCATATGCCTGGTAGAAATCAAACGCAATGTCAACATCTGCAAAATTAAACCGGCAAACTTTCTCCCTACTCAAGTTCACAAAATCAATCGAACCTAGCAATTCGCCAAAATCAACAATGTATAAGTCGTCATACATTCCTCCGACAGCGTCCAAATTGTTTTCCAATTCAACCCCATCCCCAGTGTCGCCATCGGCCTCTCCAAGATGGTCGTGTTCTGTTTCATCTTTATGTAACTCATACCTGTCCGACTCCATCCCTACAAAGCCTTTGTCCTCGACTGGTCTAACTCCAAGGTTTATTCTGTCATACAGTTTTGCCAAATAACAACAATACGATAATTCATCGAAACACACGCACACAGGGATATCCTTAAACAAAGTTGACAAAATTTGAGAAAACAAAAGGAGATATTTAAAATCAAATGTAGAGTGATAATACAGTCGATACCTTCTTTCTATTGACCGAGACGACGATGCCATCAAACGTTCGAGTCGCAAATTGACTGGAATTATAGGATGCGTCAACTATCGAAGACCGCCAAAAATGAAGGTCATTACCATTGTGTTCAAATATGGAGCTGGAGGACGTCCGTTTACAAACTCTATGGTCAGTTACTGAGTAGAGTTAATCAAATTGGTTAATCAAAAGTGAACAGATATAAACTATAATTTAAAAAATAAAAAAATGACCCTTCTATTTTTCATGCAATTACGAAAAAGACCCGTCAACATAAACATTCTAATTTTACACGGCCTGACTCATATGAGCCAAATAAATTTTTGGCATTTCCGCGACACAAACATGTTCCGTGTACGAATCCGTGCCCGGATAACTGACTCCAAAACAAAACGCTGAATTCCCATTAATTGTTTGCAACGCCAAAATGGTGACTTCTTTGGTAAGCAAATGAAACTACCAACTTAAAAAACCAACAAATATATATTCCTACCCCGTCAAGCCGTGTCCGCGTACACGACCTTGTTATATAAGAAAGACGACAATCAAAGCATATGATCACAGTCACACCCCTCAATCCCAATCCAAAGCCCAAGCCAAAGGCCTCTCAATCTCGATCATTTTTCCTTGTTTTCTTGGCATTGTTCCCTTTGAATTGCATCGCCATGTCGGATTCCGCTGCCAAAACCCTCGACTCTGAGGCTCTCTCTTCTGCTCCGGCGGCTTCGGTTCAAATTGTGTACACTGAGAAGCCCCACGACGAGGAGCCTGAGGCTTACCACATCAGAACCCTATCTGCTGTCCTTGGAAGGTGCCTCATTCATTCATTCTCTTACCTTTTCTTTTCGTTTTTTTTTT
>NC_029792.2:41801957-41820821 GCF_000816755.2 Arachis ipaensis
GAGCGAAATTAAAGTATTTTTTTAATAATTTTATTTTTGGGTGAAACTGGGTTGTTGACTGTAGTGAGGATGCTGCGAAGGAAGCTTTGGTGTACAGTTACAAGTCCGCAGCTAGTGGGTTCTCTGCTAAGCTTACTCCAGAGCAGGTTGCTGAAATTTCAAGTGAGTTTCTTATTTCAAATAATAATTTTTTAGGGTTTAGGGGAATGTTTTGAGAGTGGAAAGTTTGTAAGAAGGAATCATAGTAGTTTTGAAATTTCAAGACTTCGAATGCATTGGAAGCAAAACCCCACCCCTTTTTATTTGTTTTGGACCTCATCTGGTCTGTGATTTTTCCTCCCGTTGAAATTTTCTGATGTGTTATGGGTCACCTGTGAACTATGGGTAATTTGCGCTATCAATTTCATGTTCTGTTTATTTAGGGTTTTGATTTGCGGTGGCTTTTGGCATGTTTCCTGATAGATGAGAGTGAGTGTTTTTATCTCTGAACATTTGGATTGAGCTTGTCATATATAGGTTTTGAACTAGTTAAGATTCCACAAGAGTATTAGATAATCTTAACAAATGATGGAAATGTACCACTGAAAAGGTATTCTCTGGCTAAATAATCTGTTTCCTCTAATGGGAGAGTGGTTTATTGTTGGACTAGTTTGAGCGGTTGTGGTATTTGTTTATTCTAGGATAACTGGTTCACTTTTTCTTCCCTAACTGCGATTACTCAACAATTAATACAACCATAATACACTAGACAGCTTTATAAGCAACTGGAATACATGTTTGATAGTAAGCTTTTCAAGAAAACAAAATAAGCATTACAAACCATTGGATGAAAGATTATCTTCGCTAGTATTAAATATGATGAAATGATAAAATGCTCTTGTAATGCAAGTTCCTATTAGTCTAGGGGGTACTATGAATTCTGTATTAGGATAAAGTTGGTTAGAGTTAGTTTTATGAGTGATACCCATTATTATTAGTTAGGTTAAGTATTAGATATTAGGAACCAGCACCCGTAAGATTTAAGAATCAGTCTAGCCAAGAATCCTTTCCTTTTAGGATCAACAAAAATTGAAGGAAGGTACCGGCTTTCTTTCTTAGAGTTTGGTAGCTGGTTGGGTGCTCTCTATTTCAGCTTTACACTCTCACCTATCATGTTTTGTCGAATGTTGAACATAGGAAACACCTTTAAGATGTTCTTCTAACCACTGATTTTAAGTGGATATAGTTTATTACCTGATAGAATTAGTCGAACAAGAACTGCATTGTTATACCTGATTTTTCTTCTTCTTCCCTTTTTATTGTTTGTTTGTCACTCTTGCTCCAAATAAGTTACCCTATTTGAGGCACTTCCACTTGCCAAGCTCTATCCTTTTGTTTGCATCAAAAGATATTTTTAAGGCTTCCCCCACCCTGCTGAGTGCTGTTCCATTGCAATTATAGGAATCTAAAGAATGTGATGAATGAATCGCACCAGAAATCACAGGGTTTTGTATTGTGAATAATTGAATATGGGTTTATTAGATTCTGCATTGTGAATAATTGAATATGTGTCTCCAATGAACTTCTTTTTGCAATATTTTAGGATACAGACAATTACTCGAGTGACTGTTTTTAAAATTAAGAGTGTGTTTGTTTTAGATTATTTTACCATTAAATCTTTTTAACTGAAAAAAGAAAATCAATTTTGCATATTTTGTCGTTTTTAAGTAATTAAAATCTAAAATAAATATGGTTTCAGTTTCTTGTTGATATTAAAATGGTAGCTTCTCGTAGAGACTTATTCTCAACTATTTTCAATTATAACGCAAAACTGAATGTTGGAACATGTGTTCTTATTTTCAGTCATTAAGTATTTCAAATGAGAACCTCATATTACATCTCAACGTTAGCAAGTCTAGTTATTTTCTAATTTTCTTATAGGACGTTTTCTTTTTACAATCTATCTATATCTTTGCAAATAATTATTTTTGATTGACCATAAGTTGTCACACTATATCTGTTGCCCTTACTTTTTTTCCCTTTTTCTTCTAGTAGTACACATTTTAATGTTTCATATCTCTATCTTACTTTTGCAGAGCAACCCGGTGTTCTTCAGGTTGTCCCTGACAGGAAACTTCAACTCCATTCAGGACCAAATAGGCTGCAGTAGAGTAGAGTAGAGTTGAGGATAAGCAATTTCTATATGGTTCTCCAAAACATGTGCCTGTTCCTAAACCGATTATGACAAATATGAAATATGTGGGTTCAGAATATCCATTATATATTATTACATATATAAGCTCAAACCAATTGGCTAGGAGATCAAAGTACTCAAATTCGTGATCAATTCTACCTTTGTTATGTTGTGAAATAAATAAATAAAGAAGATAAAATAATAAATAAAAGACTCTAGTATTAATATTAGCCAATATAATTAACTCAATATAATAAAGATAATTTATATATATCTACTAATATAAGTAGTATCGTATGTAAAGAGAGAAGAGTATAAAAGAGAGAGAATATTGTTATTGATTGTTATTGCTATGTTGTTTTAATCATTGCTTCTACTATTTATACAGATGACAAGCTTTTGATTTCAACTTTCATTAATCTTAAACTTGCCTTGAAAAGTTATTCCTTCAGCATAGGAAAGATTAGCCGCCCAATTTTATAAATGGGCATTCAATACGTTCTTATCATAACATTCCCCTTTAAATGTCCATTTAGGATCATTGTCTCGATAAAACCTTACTAAAGAAAAATCCAATGAGAAAAAAACTTTAGTGAAGGAAAAAGAGTACAATATCCTCTGTGATGGGGACTACCTCATTAAAAACCTTGTCAAGAAAAATCCAATGAGAAAAAACCTGACTAAGGAAAAAAGAGTACAGTCTCTTCTTGTCGACATCATTTAATGTCTCGAAATTGGCGCATCCCAATCTCTTGTACCAATCTTTCAAAGGAGGATTTTGGAAGTGACTTTGTGAATAAATTTGCCAGATTTTTATTTTAGCGGATCTGATTGAAATCAATTGTCCCTTGATTTTGAAGATCATGAGTGAAGAAGAATTTGGGAGAAATACGCTTTGTTCTATCGCTTTTGATGTATCTGCCTTTAAGTTGAGCAATGCATGCTGTATTATCTTCAAGCAGGACAGTAGGAGCTATCTTATGATCAATAAGTCCACATGATGACAGGATATATTGGATAAAACTCCTGAGCAAAAAACACTCGCGACTTGCTTCATGTATCGCTAATATTTCGGCATGATTAGAGGAGGTTGCTGCTATCGTCTGTTTCGTGGACTTCCATGATATAACTGTACCACCATATGTAAACAGATATCCTGTTTGAGATCTCCCTTTATGTGGATCAGACAAGTATCCAACATCTGCATAGCCAACTAGTTGTGACTTGGATTCATAGGGATAAAACAATCCCATATCAACCGTTCCCTGAAGATATCGAAAGATTTGTTTGATTCCACTCCAATGTCTTCTGGTTGGAGAAGAACTATATCTTGCTAGTAAATTCACAGCAAATGATATATCGGGTCTTGTATTATTAGCAAGATACATTAGCGCTCCAATGGCACTGAGATATGGTACTTCAGGACCAAGGATATCTTCATTTTCTTCTTTAGGACGGAATTTATCCTTTTCCACATCCAAAGATCTTACGATCATTGGGGTACTCAAAGGATGTGACTTATCCATATAGAATTTTTTCAAGATCTTCTCTGTGTATGTTGTTTGATGAATAAAGATCTCATTTTTTATATGCTCGATCTGCAGGCCGAGACAAAATTTAGTCCTTCCAAGATCTTTCATCTCAAACTCTTCTTTTAGAGTTTTTATAATTGTTGAAATCTCTTCAGGAGTCCCAATGATATTTAAATCATCAACGTACACAGCAATTATAATGAATTCAGATGCAGATTTCTTTATGAAAACACATGGACAGATATCATCATTCTTGAATCCATCTTTGGCCAGATACTCAGTAAGACGATTATACCACATTCGTCCAGATTGTTTCAGACCATATAAAGATCTTTGTAATTTGACTGAGTATAACCCTTGTGAATATTCATTAGATGGTTTGGATATCTTTAGTCCTTCAGGGACTTTCATATAGATATCTTGATCTAATGAGCCGTATAAATAGGCTGTTACCACATCCATTAAATGCATATGCAGTTTATGATATGCAGATAAACTGACCAAATAGCGCAATGTTATCGCATCCACTACAGGGAAATACGTTTCTTCATAATCTATACCGGGCCTTTGTGAAAAATCTTGTGCCACAAGTCGGGCTTTGTAGCACACAACTTCATTTTTCTCATTTCGTTTTCTCACAAATACCCATCTGTATCCAACAGGTTTTACATCTTCTGGTGTACGGACTACAGGTCCAAAGACTTCATGTTTTGCAAGTGAGTCTAATTCAGCCTTCATGGCTTCTTCCCATTTTGGCCAATCATTCCTTTGTCGACATTCTTCGACTGATCTTGGCTCAAGATCCTTACTTTCATGCATGATATTTAATGCCACATTATATGCAAATATTTCATTGACAATTGCCTTATTTCGGTCCCATTTCTCTCCTGTAAAGACATAATTTATCGAGATCTCGTCATTTTCACAATTTCAGGTACCTGAATGTCTTCTGGCGTTAAAACTATATCAGAATTTTGGACAACTGTAGGTGTCTTTACTATGTCTTTTTCAACAGGGATAGTATTTACCTCTTTTCTCTTTCGAGGATTTTTGCCTTTGGAACCGACAGGCCTGCCACGCTTTTGGCGTGAATTTGTTTCAGGGGCTATTTGTCCTACTGGGACATCAATTCGAATTGGGGCATTTTCCACTAGTATATACGACTTGGTTATCCTCTTTGTATCGAAAAATGTATTAGGCAATTCATTTGGTATTCTTTGCAAATGTATAATTTTTTGAACTTCTAGTTCACATTCCCCTGATCGAGGATCTAAATGCATCAACGATGATGCATTCCAATTTAGTTCCTTTTCAGGAAGCTTATTCTCTCCTCTTAATGTTGGAAATTTGATTCATCAAAATGACAATCCGCAAACCGGGCTTTAAATACATCTCCAGTTTGTATCTCAAGATACCTCACTATAGAGGGAGAATCATATCCAACATATATCCCTAATTTTCTTTGGGGTCCCATTTTGGTGCGATTAGGTGATGCAATGGGAACATATATCGCACCCCCAAATATTCTTAAATGGGAAACATTTGGCTGCTGGTCAAAAGCTAATTGCATAGGAGAGATGATGGTGGCGGAAATCGACCTGTTAAGAAATTAATAAACGAATTGCATTGCAAGTATAGTTCTCAACCAGCTAAGATCCGCCTTCTCAATTTAAAAGGGGTTGTCACAAAAATTCAAATTAAAAATACTGGGAGTATGAGTCCCTGGTCGTGTGATAATTTATCAATTAGAAATTTTTCAGAAGGTTTGAATTGGATAATGAGTAATTAAAGTATTTGTAAATTAAAGCAATAAAACTAAGAATTATTATTAATATAAAAGCCTTGACTGGGGAATTGATTAATCGGAAGTTCTATCCTTGTTGGAATCTTCTCAAATGTAATGTAAAGCGGTTGTTGTTTTCACTTAGTTAACCCTTACTGAGTAAAGGAAAGTCAAGTGATTGAACTGATTCTTATCCATAGATCCTAGTCCTTTCCATTGGGAAGGTCTAGCGTTAGTAGATATAGAATTAGCCAACAATGTTCAAATTAACCAAGCACTTGAGCATTCCAACTCAAGCGTCTCCTCTTAATCAACCCCCATGTCAAGTAGAAAATCTACTCCATTGACATATAATTAATATTCATAAAAATATAAGAAGACATAATAAATTAAATAAAATAAAATAGAGAATTAAAATTAATTAAAATTAAAAGTAATTCTATATATTAATAAATTCAAAATGCAACAAGCTTATTTGAATAGGGTCAATGAGCAATGAGTAAAAGTAAAGGAATAAGGAAACAAACTAAAGTAATGTCTTCACGGAGGTAATGATTCTTCGGCATCCAAAAATCCAAAGCAAAAGTATAAACTACTAATGTAAAGCTAATCTAGATTCAGATATGAAACTGAAAACAATCCTAATATCGATGTATCTGAATGTGTGTGGATGCCTGTTGAGTTTCTGCATGTTCCCTAGGTTTTGTCTGTGTTTCTGGGCCAAAAACTGGGTTAAAATGCGGCCCGAAATCGCCCCCAGCGTATTCTGTTATTTTTGCAGATTGCGCAGGTCACGCGTACGCGTCGTCCACGTGTTCGCGTCATTCAGCGATTTTTCTTGTCACGCGTTCGCGTCATCCACGCGTTCGCGTCATTCGTGTAGACTTCAATCCACGCGTTTGCGTCAGGCACGCGTTCACGTCACTGCTTAAGGAGATAAATTAAATGAGTAGGGAAATGTAAAACTCATGCTATGCAATGCAACCTATATATATGAATGCAACTATATGATTCTTGTCTACTTGGTTAAAATAAATAAGCTTTTCTAGACAAACATAAATTAGATTTCACTAATTCAAATTATATTGTAAAAACATGTAACATTGTAAGAAGACAGCTCATGAAAGTAGGGAACATAGAATTAAGCACTGAACCCTCACTGATGGTGTATATGCACTCTAGTCTCTCAAGTGTCTAGGGTAATTACTCTACTCTTCTCTAATCATGCTTTCTAAACTTTATTTTTCACCTAACCAATCAACAATATTTAATGTACCAATACAACATCATGAGGTCTTTTTCAAGGTTGTAATGGGGTTAAGGTAAGGGTAAGGGTATACATATGGCTAAGTGAGCTATAAATTGAATCTTTGACTAACTTAAGCTTTTATCTAGAATACATACACTCCATATAACTCTAGAATCATGCCTAGCTACCCATAATTTTCACTTTTGCATTATATACTCATGTATTAACTTTTCCTTAAATTTTTATCACATATGCATTGATCTTTTGAACTTAACTTAATTTTAGAATTGGGGTAATTTTGTCCCCTTATTTATTTACTTAATTACTACTATTTTTTTTTACTATGAAAAATAAACATAACTTATCAATGCACATGGATTTTATATACTATTTTTGTAGTTTCACATGAGTAGGTACCCAAATTCCCATTATTTTATTAAGGTAAGAACATAACATATTCCTTTATTAACCCATGTTCCCACAATTTTCCCATGCTTAATCAACACACAATTTCTATCTTAAGCTAACCAAAGATTCAATTGGGATATTTAATTGTTTTTCCATTTAAGGCTATTAATGTGGTAAAATATAGAACAAATGGGATTAAAAGGCTCAAAGTGGCTGACAAGGATGATTAAAAGGTAGGCTTATTTGGGATAAGTGAGCTAAACAATTAATGGCCTCAATCATATGCATGCATATAAATAAATTAAACATTGGACATATAGGATGAAACAAAACAAAGATTACAATCATAAAGAAGTAAACACACAAGAATAAAATATTTATGGTTAAATAGTGTAACCATGTAATTAGGCTCAAAATCTCACGGGTTGTGTGTTCTCAGCTTTTTTAACTATGTTCCAATTACAACTTCTAACAAGTTTAACACAAAAGATTTATTTTAAATTAGTGAAATGTTTCAAAAATAGGGTCTTAAAAAGAAACTTATTATTTTTTTCAATCAAGTAGAACATGCATGCAACTAATTATTACTATGCAATTTATCCTATCCTAAACAAAAGAAAAATTAACTAAATATCCTATATTATTGGTGTTTAAAGGAGAAGAAATTACCTCCGGAAGTCAGGTACTGACCGACTGATGAGAGAACTTTTGCGTGGTCTAGAAATTTGCAGATAAATCCTCGTTGCAAGTATAGCTTCTAAACCAACAAAAGTCCTTTCATACAAACGTTTTGGTTGTCACAAGTAACAAACCCCTTTAAAATTGATAACCGAGTATTTAAACCTCGGGTCGTCTTCTCAGCAGGGAAGTATGTTCTTATTATTGGTTATGAAGATTGTAAATTGAGGTTTTGAAGGTAGGGAGCAAGTAATTTATATTGCAATTAAAATAAGTAAAAGACTGTAAAATAAATAAATAACTGTAAAATAAACTTTTGGCAAGGTATGAGAAATTAGAAGTCCTATCCTAGTTATCCTTATCAATGATGATGAAAATTGAATCTTAATTCCACTCAATTAGTCTTTACTTAAAGCAAAGAAAGGTCAAGTGACTAATTAGTTTGATCTTCGAATCCTAGTTAATCCCTAAGGAAAGATTGGGATTATAGAAGTTCAGTTCAATTAGCAAAGATAACAATTATCAATCATGCTTGAGTTTGATAACTCCTGAGTTACTGATTTCTTAACCAAGACCAAAAGGAGAAAAGTAAATCTACTGGAATAAAAATGTCTTCAGATGGGAATAACAATAATGTAAATAAAAGAAAGCAATAATAAACTGAAATACCTCAAATAACATTAATTCAAAGAGTAATCTATAACATAGAAGAATTCATAAATAAAATTAGGAAAATAATAAAAAGGAATATTGAACCTGATAAAAAGAGATAATCCTGAAAGCGCATAAAATCCTAAATCTAAATCTTAATCCTAAAGAGAGAGGAGAGAATCTCCCTCTCAAAACTAAATCTAAATCATGGAAAACTAAATAATTGGAGACTCTCCCTTTGAATGGATGCATTCCTCCACTTCATAACCTCTGGTCTATGCCTTCTGGACTTGGATTTGGGCCAAAAAGAGCCTCAGAAATCGCTATGAGCGTTTTCTGCAATTTCTGGTGCGTGGCCTCTGTCATGCGTCCACGTGGGTCACGCGGTCGCATCAATTGGAGTTTTCCTTATCACGCGATCACGTCAGTCATGCGACTGCGTCATATGTGTTTTGCTCGAGGCGCGCGGTCGCGTCAGTCATGCGGCCGCGTCAATGCCTTTTCGCGCTGGCATACGGCCGCGTCGCCCATGCGATCGCGTGGCTGCCAGTTTCTTCAAAAACTCTGTTTTGTGCTTTCCTTCCATTTTTGTATGTTTTCATTCCATCCTTTAAGTCATTCCTGCCTTAGAAGATCTGAAACTACTCAACACACGAATCACGGCATCGAATGAAAATAAAGGGCAATCAAAATAATTATTTTTAAGCATAGGAAACATGTTTTTCACATACATCACATAATAAGGAAGGGAAAGTAAAACCATGAAATTAATATGAATAAGTTGGTGAAGGATTGAATAAATCACTCAGATTAAGCACAAAATATATCATAAAATATGGGTTTATCAACCTCCCCACACTTAAACAATAGCATGTCCTCATGCTAAGTCCAAGATAAAGAGTAAGTTAAGGTTAAAGTGGTGGAATCTCATGCAATGCTATCTACTCTAAATGAAACTACCTACATGAATCACGCAATTCTTAATTTTTATTCACTTGTATATAAAGCTTACATGTAGTTGAATTAATTCTTACTGGATTTGGCTCCTCCCTGTCCTCCTGGCGTTTGAACGCCCAAACACTGCCTGTTTTGGGCGTTCAGCGCCCAAATGTTGGTCTCCTGGGCGTTCAGCGCCCAGTTGCTGCCCTTCCTGGTGTTTGATCCCTCACTGGCAATTGAGTGCCAGAGTCAGAAGCTGGAGTGACGTTAGACGCCAGCTCACTGTCTGTTCCTGGCGCCTGAACGCCAGAACTGTGCCCATTTTGGGCGTTCAGCGCTGGATTATGCACCATTTGGGCGTTCAACGCCAGATTCTTGCCCATTTCTGGCGTTGAACGCTAATCCTGCCTTGTTTCTGGCGCTGAACGCCAGTTTTGGGCATGGTCTGGGCGTTCAGTGCCAGCCTTCCACCCATTTTTTGGCGTTTTAGTGCCAGAATTATTTTTCCCTGGGCTCTTACTGTCCTCAGGTGAATCTTTGGTAGGTCGCTCATTTCTTGAATTTTTGATGCCTTGAGGTGGGGTATTTAATGTTTTCCCACTTCTTAATTGAACTGCTTGGCATTCTTCTGCTATTTGCCTTGATAGCTGCTGCTTTGTTTGTTTAAACTGTTCGTCCATATGTATATTAGCTATCCTTGTCTCCTGTAACCTGTCTTTGAATTCAGCTAGCTGCTTTGTTAGAAAATCTAATTGCTGATTGAATTCAGCAGCTTGTTTTACAGTACTGAATTCAGCAGTTACTGTTTTAACCTCTTCATTCATGGAAGGGTTGCTGCTTAGATACAGATGCTGATTCCTGGCAACTGTATCAATGAGCTCTTGAGCTTCTTCAATTGTCTTTCTCATATGGATAGATCCACCAGCTGAGTAATCTAAAGACATCTGAGCTCCTTCTGCAACCCCATAGTAGAAGATGTCTAACTGAACCCACTCTGAAAACATTTCAGAGGGGCATTTTCGTAGCATCTCTCTGTATCTCTCCCAGGCATCATAAAGAGATTCATTATCTCCTTATTTAAAGCCTTGGATGTCCAGCCTCAGCTGTGTCATCCTTTTTGGAGGGAAATATTGATTCAGGAATTTTTCTGTCAGCTGTTTCCATGTCCTTATGCTGGCCTTAGGTTGGTTATTTAACCACCTTTTAGCTTGATCTTTTACAGCAAATAAAAACAGTAATAGTCTGTAGACATCCTGATCTATTTCCTTATCATGTACTGTGTCAGCAATTTGTAAAAATTGTGCCAGAAACTCTGTAGGTTCTTCCTGTGGAAGACCGGAATACTGGCAATTTTGCTGCACCATGATAATGAGCTGAGGATTCAACTCAAAGCTACTAACTCCAATGGAGGGTATGCAGATGCTACTCCCATATGAAGCAGTAGAGGGGTTAGAATATGACCCCAAAGTCCTCCTGGACTGTCCATCTCCACTTATGTCCATGATGGATCTATGGATATAACTTGGACTGATTTATCTTTTTATTTATTTTATTTTATAAGAAGTAAACACTTAAATAAAATAAAATAACTAAAAAGAATTTGAATTTTAAAATTAAAATTTTTTTTTTCGTAAAAGAGAATAAAAATTAATTAGTAAAAAAAAGAATTTTTTGAAAAAGAGGGAGGATATTTTCGAAAATTTTTATAAACTTGCAAGACAATTAATAATTTCAGTAGAGATATATGTTAATGAGCTATTGAACCCTCACTGGATTTTGTGTTTACTCTCTAGTCACTCAGTGTTTATTAGGTTAATTACTCTATTCTTCTTTTTATTCTTACTTTCTATAACTTTGTTCTTCATCTAACCAATCAACAATTATAGAATATAGACATACCAAAAATCATGAGGTTTTTAGTTAAGGTTGTAATGGGGCCAAGGTAAAGGTAAGGGTATATGTATAAGGCTAAGTGAGCTAATAAGTGAATCCTTAATTAGTCTAAGATCTCACCTAACATACATACTTTGTAAAGAAAAGCTTCTTTACCTATTTTCCCATATTTTCCCACTTTTGATGTTACATGCTCATGTTTCAATGTTTATTATTTTTATCCCATGTGCATTGCTTTATTTCACATTTGGGGATTTTTTTTGTGTCCCCTTTATTCAACTACTGAAAAATAACACTTTTTTAATGCACATGGTAATTCAATTATTTTGATTTCACATGAGCATGCTTCCTAAAAAATTTTTTTATTTTGAATTATTTTATTCTTTTCAACTTTTCTACCCTTTTGTTTTTATCATCCATGTTCCCAATAGGTTTTCCCACATTTAAACCATACATACTTCCTATCTTAAGCTAACCAAGGATTCAACTTGGGATTTTTATTTTGTTTTTCTGCTTAAGGCTAGTAATGTGGTTTATAGAATAAAAGGGGATTTAAATGCTCAAGGGGGCTAACAAGGGTGATGTAAAAGGTAGGCTATTTTGGGATAAGTGAGCTAAAGATCAAACAATGGCCTCAATCACTCTCTAGGTATGTATTTCTATTTTATAATCGGACATATAGATTAAAACAAAGTAAAGAACACCAGAATAAAAGAAGGGCGGAACACACAGGAATAAAAATAAAATGGTTTGAATGTAACCATACAATTAAGCTCAAAACTCACAGGCTGTGTGTTCTCTAACTCAGAAGTCATATATCAATTATGTATGTCATGCAAGTAAAATTAAAAGTTCCCATTATTCTCAATGTAAAATTTATTTTGAATGGCTTTAAACTTTGTGTTTCTCCTTGATAAAATGTTGTTAACTAACTAACATATAATGCTATATATACAAGGTGTGGGTTGTTTTTATTATGTTCAAGTCTCTAGTTTACTTCCTTTTTATATTTTCAAATTAAACTAAGCTATCTTATGCTAAAAAGGGTAAACTATACTAATTAATCCACAATTTCTATAACTAATAAGTTAGAATTGCTACTAAACTAAATGGCTAAAATATGAACTGAAAATGCGAAATGCAGAAAATAGAGTATAAATACATGAAAATAGCAATGTATAAGTACTGGGAGAATAAAAATAAAAATAAAGAAAAAAATACAGAAAAATAGCAAAATAAAATGAAAGAGTCTGTAGTGGTCACCAAAAGAATACGCCAGAGATGGCGACCTCCCCACACTTAAAATGAAGCATCGTCCCTGATGCTCACTCAAACAGGGTGTGAAGGGGTGTCATCAGTAGAAGGGTGGGTAGCTGGAGTCTCTGTGGTGGTGGTTTGAAGATCTGCCTGCTACAGAGGAGGCAGGGACTTCGGGAAGGGCAATGGGGGTGGAGGGAGAGAGAGGGAAGGAAGGGAAGGGGCTTGGGTGGCGGATGGGGGCGCGGCGGTGACGGCGGCGCAGTGTGGTGGTGATCGCGGNNNCGTGACTGGTGGGGGGTTATAAATTTGAATCCACGCGATCGCGTGGGGCACGCGGTCGCGTGGTTGGGCTGAAATGGTGGTTTACGCGATCTCATGGGACACGCGATCGCAAGGAATGGATTAGGGAGCGAATGACGCGATCGCCTGGGGCATGCGATCGCGTCGCTGGAAATTGTGCAAAACGCACGATTCTAGAGTCGTTTCAGCGCAACTCTCTGTCTCCTTTTGGGGTGTTGTGCAATCCATGCAACGCGATCGCGTCGCTCACGCTGTCGCGTGGGATTGATGTTGTGCAAGTGACGCAATCGCGTCAGGGACGCGATCGCGTGGGCATTTTGTGCAAAACGTACAATGGCCGCATGATTCCAGCCTAACTTTCTGGTCGTTGGATGTTTACGCCGACCTCCAGATCACGCTGCCGCGTGAATAACGCGGTCGCGTGGGAAGTGTTTTTCGCAACTTGACGCGATCGCATGAATGATGCGGTCGCGTCGCACACCCTCTTTTTTTTGTGCAAAATGCAGAATGCAATGCTAATATGAATGTTATGCATGATTCCAGGTTCAATGAAGTAAAATAAAATAAAACTCAAAAATAAACAAAACGGAATAAAATTAAAATTGAAAAAAGGAATGATCATACCATGGTGGGTTGTCTCCCACCTAGCACTTTTAGTTAAAGTCCTTAAGTTGGACATTGGATGAGCTTCCTGTTATGGTGGCTTGTGCTTAAATTCATCCAGAAATCTCCACCAACGCTTGGAATGCCAATAGCCTCCGGGGTCCCAAATTAGGCATGTAAAGCTTCTGAGCAGCTTCAAATAGATTCTCAGGCTCCCGGGGTGACGAGTGTCAGAATAGATTCCAGGATCCCAAAATTGGCTTTTAAATCCGCCTTCGTCTTGATCTATATTTTTCCATCCGGGCGGTTTAGAAATTAGATTCTCACCAGAATAACCAAACATTTTCCAAGATCCATTTGATAGATCATGATGCCAATCCGCACACTTCGAGTCGAAGCGTGGAACCTTATTGAACCTTGTGCACCAGCTCTGAGTACGAGCCATTTCCCGCTTACTCTTAAAGCCGCAGAGAGCTCTAAGCTGGCCATCTGTTTCAAGCAAACCATATTCAGGTGGAAAAATATAGTTAAAGGTTAAGGATTGTACCCACTTGAAACTTGTATTGGGTGGTAATGGCCTTGGGATAGGTGGTTCCAGTGGTTCTGTGTGTTCTACTCCCATGTGGTCTTCTGTAAATTTCTCCACTTCTTTGCAAGATTCTTCAAATGTATCCATGTCCTGATCAAAGCCATCTATGTCTTCCTCATCACTTAAGTCATAGACAGGAGGTTGAGAAAAATCTACCTCCGTATCATCTTCGTATTCACTCGGGGAAGATTCTTCGATCTCAGAGAATTTACTTGCAGATGCAAGCTCATTACTAGAAGAACTTGACTTGAGATTATCATTATCAAGGAGACTTGCTTCTTGGATTATTCTGTCTAGTTCTTCATGAAAGACTTGCTCTGGGGATTGCGCACAATCCTCCTTAGCATCAATTGTGACATCCTTGACAGAATGCTCCACAACTTTGGATTCCCATGGAGGTTCAGCGTCTCCTAAGTCTTCAACCAACTCTTCTTCTTTAATAATGACAGCTTCCTCTACTTGTTCCAGGACGAAGCCATGCTCTGTCTTGTCCACTGGAGTTTCTAGTATCTCCTTCATGCTACGCTCTTCATTAGATTGTCCACATGGGGCTGTGGGAAGTCCTCGAATGTCCGAACGTCTAGAAGATAACAGACTTACTGCATGCTCCAGTTGATGAAGGGTTGTTTGAAGTTGATCTACTATTTTCTTGAGGTGAACCTCTGATTCTCAGGGTGATAGATTTGGATATGGTACATGGGGAAGTGGTGGTGTTTGGGAGTAATTAGACTGGAATCGGGGTAGATGAGGATCATACGGTGGTGAATGGTGAAAAGGAGCTTGTGAGTGTGGTGGTTCAAAGTTATGTTGAGAGGATGGTCTATAAGAACATGGTGGGGCTTATGGGTAATTACAAGGTTGTCCACCATGTCTATTGGCTTTGTATGCATTGTAGAATGGTCTTTGTCCATGATATCTTGGAGGGTGTTGTTGCCTAAAGGGTTGATCAGATCCTCTTGGCTCCATCCATCTTTGATTGTTCTGACCTTGATGCATGTTCCTGTTATAACTTCCATTCCTTTCAATAACATTAGAACCAAACTCAAAGCGAAAGGGATGAGAATTCATAGTAGCTAATAGAAATAAAAAGGGGAAAATAAAGACAAATAAAAAAGTAAAAGAAAAATATTTACAATAACCAATAATAAGGCACACGATTGCAGTTCCCCGGCAACGGCGCCATTTTGATGAGAGAACTTTTGCGTGGTCTAGAAATTTGCAGATAAATCCTCGTTGCAAGTATAGCTTCTAAACCAACAAAAGTCCTTTCATACAAACGTTTTGGTTGTCACAAGTAACAAACCCCTTTAAAATTGATAACCGAGTATTTAAACCTCGGGTCGTCTTCTCAGCAGGGAAGTATGTTCTTATTATTGGTTATGAAGATTGTAAATTGGGGTTTTGATGGTAGGGAGCAAGTAATTTAAATTGCAATTAAAATAAGTAAAAGACTATAAAATAAATAAATAACTGTAAAATAAACTTTTGCCAAGGTATGAGAAATTAGAAGTCCTATCCTAGTTATCCTTATCAATGATGAGGAAAATTGAATCTTAATTCCACTCAATTAGTCTTTACTTAAAGCAAAGAAAGGTCAAGTGACTAATTAGTTTAATCTTCGAATCCTAGTTAATCCCTAAGGAAAGATTGGGATTATAGAAGTTCAGTTCAATTAGCAAAGATAACAATTATCAATCATGCTTGAGTTTGATAACTCCTGAGTTACTAATTTCTTAACCAAGACCAAAAGGAGAAAAGTAAATCTACTGGAATAAAAATGTCTTCAGATGGGAATAACAATAATGTAATAATAAACTGAAATACCTCAAATAACATTAATTCAAAGAGTAATCTGTAACATAGAAGAATTCATAAATAAAATTGGGAAAATAATAAAAAGGAATATTGAACCTGATAAAAAGAGATAATCCTGAAAGCGCATAAAATCCTAAATCTAAATCCTAATCCTAAAGAGAGAGGAGAGAATCTCCCTCTCAAAACTAAATCTAAATCATGGAAAATTAACTAATTGGAGACTTGATGACAAGTCATCTTAGCCTAGTTTCACTAGCCTTTTTCTTTTGTTTTCAATTGAATTATGCACTTTCTTGAGCCAAAAGCAAATTCATACATGGTTGATTCAATCAAGGGAAACATGAAAATCTACTCAATTAGCTTGCTTATGGTTCAAGAAAGTGCATAATTCTAATGAAAACAAAAGGAAAAGACTGGTTAAAATAGGCTAGGATGACTTGTCATCAACCTCACTCCCGTGAGTTATTATTACTTGATGCGACCCGGTGCACTTGCCGGTTAGTTTTGGGTGTTTTGGAGAAATTCGTTTCTCCGCGAAAATATCCCATCAAGTTTTTGGCGCCGTTTCCGGGGATTGATTAGATTGACAATGATTAAGTAAGGTGGTAATCTAGATCAAGCACTTTTTCTTTAATTTTTGACTAACCCACTAACTGTTTGAAGTTTTGTCTCAACTGACTATACTCAATTTGCAAAAGTATCACTGTGTGTTCCGTTGTTGATTTATATGTCATAGGGAAGAAGAGCAGCCAAAAGGAATGATATCATTGAAGAAGGAGTTTCTGAGAAAGAAGAACATCACAACATGAAGCCACAACTCATTACACTAATAGAGAACAATTGTTCCTATGGTGGAAATTCCTTGGAGGACCCTAAACAGCACCTATCCATTTTTCTGAAAACTTGTGGTGCTGTCAATCTCAATGGTGTAAACCATGATACCATTAAGCTCTTGTTATTTCCCTTCTCACTGAAGGATGAAGCGGCACAATGGCTTGAAACCTTTCCCCAAGGAAGTATAACTAGTTGGGATGAATTGGTTGTCAAGTTTCTAGCCAAATTCTCCTCATCCCAACAACACATCAAGATGAAAGAAGAAGTACATCCATTCATACAAAGAGAGGAAGAACCATTGTTCAAAGCATGGGAGAGATACAAGAAAGCAAGTGACAAGGTGGATTTTCAAGCGTTCTATGAAGGATTAACCTCAGAAACAAGAAGAGCAGTAGATTACTTCTCAGATGGCCTACTCAAGGCAACAGCAACCATCCAAGGAACTACAGAGTTCAGTGACAAAAGAGCCAATAACCAACACTCGTTTGAGACGCCACGGAATGCAATTTCAGAAAAGGAAGTAATGAATCTTGAAGGAGTGAGAGCAACCATGAATCAAAACAAACAGCTATACCAGCAAACTCAGCAGCAATTGGAATCAATAGCTAGACATATTGATTCTCTACATTCTGCCACAGTGAATGTACAATTTCCACCATGGAAACCACATTCTTATCTAAGAATGAGGGAATCTCAGCATCAGGAACAAAGGGACTTCAACTATAACAACCCCAACTTCCCAAACCTGCAAAAACACCACCATGCCAACAAAAATCACTACACACCACCCCAATATACACACCTCCAGCCCTGTCCTACCTCACCGCCTGCCCAACATGACTTACATCAATCACCACAATTAACATAGCCACAACCAATCCTAAACTTCCAAAGACTCTATGTTCTAGAAATGATGATGGAAAGGTTTATGAAAATTCAAGAAATGACAATAATAGAGCAGGAGGATATAAGGAAAAGCCAAGAGGCATATCTCAAGAGAATTGAAAGGTACATGGAACAACTGGTTCAAAACCTTGCTAAACTGGGCGAGAGAGAGGGAGATATATCCCTAAGAGCCACTGAAGATGACTCAAGGAACAATGAAAAAGCTGCTGGGTTGAAAGGGAAAGCAGTTATGGAAAACAGTGAGAAGGTCATCAATTACTAGGCAGAAAAGAAAGAAGAAACAATGACTCAAAGAGTTGTTAGCCTAGTAAATGCTTGTGGTTGAGTTGTGTCAAAGAAAGAGGCTTGAGCAAGTAAATCCTTAGGGGTGTTTTAACACCTAATACCTTAAAACCAACTGGTTTAGGAGTATTGATTGAAAGCTTATTTAAAAGAGCCGCTTTGAGACATGACACTTAGAGTCAAGGCCAAAGCAAAGAAACTATAAGCTGCTTCAAGGTGACTACATATATAGAGATCTCCATGATACCATTTAGATGAAAATCCTAAGACCTAAGACTCCCAATATGTGAGGACTAGTGAGCACTGAAGCCCTTGCATGAGCATATGATTTAGAGTTCACCCCACTGTTACTTGATCACTTCACTCACAGGACCTTACAATTCATTCTTCAATCCGTCTTAAGTGAAAGAACATATGAGCATAATTCATTTCTTGCTTGGGGACAAGCAAGCTTTAAGTTTGGTGTTGTGATGACAAGTCATCTTAGCCTAGTTTCACTAGCACTCAACCAATCCTTGTGGGATTCGACCTCACTCTATTGTGAGTTTTTACTTGACGATAACCGGTGCACTTGCCGGAAGGAATTTTGCCGATCGTGCAATTTCCTAAATCGTAGCATAACAAGTTTATGCAGCATCACCTTTTTCTTTTGTTTTCAATTGAATTATGCACTTTCTTGAGCCAAAAGCAAGCCAATTTGGTAGATTTTCATGTTTCCTTTGATTTAATCAACCATATATGAATTCATGCCATTTCATGAGGTTTTATGCTATAAATGTCACATATTATGAAAGAATGAATATCTCATGATTTTGATCATAGCTTTGATGTGTTTGGTTGATTAATGATAGGTGAAGAAAGCTTGGAGAAAGGTTGATGCAAGGAGGAATGACTTGAGTCTTGGATTAATTATGAACCAGGAAGCAAAAGCTGGACCAAAAGTTAGCCCCTAACTTTTTGGCTAACTTT
>NC_029792.2:41821072-41822295 GCF_000816755.2 Arachis ipaensis
CTTGTTGGATCTAGGAAGGCATTGAGATCTAGACTTGGTTTTCTAGTCTCTTGGGTCCTGAGATCTG
Source organism: Arachis ipaensis (assembly GCF_000816755.2). NCBI lineage: Eukaryota > Viridiplantae > Streptophyta > Magnoliopsida > Fabales > Fabaceae > Arachis > Arachis ipaensis. The sequence goes on from NC_029792.2 coordinate 41,821,140, forward strand.
AATTCCAATTTTACATCCTCTGTTGAATGTTTTTCAATCTCATTCACATTTCTGTTTTAAGATCCGGTTCGATTCAAGTCACCCTTTACTTCTCTGTTTGTTGCAATTTACTTTTCCTTGTTTAATTTCTGCAAATCCAACTCCCAATTCCCTTTACAATTCAAGCCATTTACATTTCTTGCACTTTAAGATTCTGCAATTTACATTTCTTGCGTTCTAAGTTTCTGCCATTTAATTTCTTTCTCTTTAAGATTCAGCACTTTAAATTCCAGTTCTCTTTAATTTCATGCAATTCACCCATTTCCTTTACTTTCTATGCAATTTAAATTCTGCAAATCACAAATCTCTCAACCAAATCTTGATTCGCTTGACTAAATCAACCACTAAACTAAAATTGCTCAATCCTTCAATCTCTGTGGGATCGACCTCACTCCCGTGAGTTATTATTACTTGATGCGACCCGGTGCACTTGCCGGTTAGTTTTGGGTGTTTTGGAGAAATTCGTTTCTCCGCGAAAATATCCCATCAAGACTCTCCCTTTGAATGGATGCATTCCTCCACTTCATAACCTCTGGTCTATGCCTTCTGGACTTGGATTTGGGCCAAAAAGGGCCTCAGAAATCGCTATGAGCGTTTTCTACAATTTCTGGTGCATGGCCTCTGTCACGCGTCTGCGTGGGTGACGCAGTCGCGTCAATTGGAGTTTTCCTTATCACGCGGTCGCGTCAATGAATTTTCGCGCTGGCATGCGGCCGCGTCGCCCATGCGATCGCGTGGTTGCCAGTTTCTTCAAAAGCTCTATTTTTTGCTTTCCTTCCATTTTTGTATGTTTCCTTTCCATCCTTTAAGTCATTCCTGCCTTAGAAGATCTGAAAATACTCAACACACGAATCACGGCATCGAATGAAAATAAAGGGTAATCAAAATAATTATTTTTAAGCATAAGAAACATGTTTTTCACATACATCACATAATAAGGAAGGGAAAGTAAAACCATGTAATTAATATGAATAAGTGGGTGAAGGATTGAATAAATCACTCAGATTAAGCACAAAATATTATATAAAATATGGGTTTATTACCGACCTCCCCACACTTAAAGCTTTGCACCGTCCTCGGTGCCATCTGTCAGGAACAAAGGGGGGGGGGGGGGGGC
>NC_029792.2:41822593-41851163 GCF_000816755.2 Arachis ipaensis
TCGTCGGGACCGTCGTGGCTCCCTGTGCTGGTAAATGAAGTGGAGTACGGGGTGTCTGGGTCTTCTCTAGGTGGTTGGTCACCAACAAGAAGCTCCTTGAGGTATGTAAATCTGCGCTTGTTATGGTGCTCTCTTTGCTTTCCTTTCCGTTCAAGCCGGTCTAGCTTCTCAAGGATCTTGTGGAGCAGTTAGTTTGTTGAAGGTGCTTGTGGTGTGGAAGAAGAAGGAATATCTTCTGCTGGTTCTATGCTCCGGTTGATAGTTGCTACGGGAGGTCTGATATACTTCCCGTTAGGGACGTATTGATCATCTCGTGGAATCATGGCTTTGGTATCCCCAGCTCTATAGGAGACTCCGGCTGTTGAGACGAGATCTGAAACTAGGGCTGGGAAAGGTAAGTTGCCCGCAATCTGTACATGTCCCATAGCATGCCGAATGTGTCTTGGTAAATTGAGGTGCTGGTCTGTAAGGATACACCATAGTAAAACAGCCATGTCTGCAGTGAAGGAGGACTAGTGAGTGCTCAGAAAGACATAATGGGACATGATTTGTGCCCATACTCGAGCTTCCAAAGTAACTGCTGAAGCCAAGATGCCCTTAGGTCGGGATCGATGGTATCCATAGATCCATATGCTGCCAGGTTGTGCGATAATTCTGAGAACGGCGTCCCAGTCAAATTGGTATGTCTGGCGCTTGAGTGAGGCTTCTTGGAATGCGTCCAATCCTTTTGGAGCAGGGGGAAGATCTAAAGCTCGTTGAATGGCTTCTTCTGTTATAGGGACTTCCTTCTGACGGACATAGACAGACTGCATGGTTGGCATGTGAAAATTTGAGTAGAACTATACTACCCATGATAGATTAACCTACCGTGGCTGTCTCCGTAGGAATTCCCATTGTCTTTGCTCAATGCGGGGCTCAATAATGTCAGCAATGCGGGTTGGGAGGATGAGAAGGTGCTCATTGTTATAGTTCCTTTCAGCCAGGATGGGGAACACCTACTCACAGTAGTGGTTAGTGAACCGCGCAGTATCCTTTGCTGGGAAGGCTTTCTCTTTTTTATCGACCTTGATGATCCTCTTGATTCTTTTTGTTGATGGTTTTACCACTGTTGAAGATGGCTCTTCCACTAATGCTCGTTTTGTTCCTCTCCTTGCTGGTGGTTTAGGAGTATCTTTCTCTTTATCTTTCCTGGTGGCCATCCTGAAAAAGGAAAAAGAAAGTAATATGTAAAGCTAAGGGTTCGAGCAAGGGAGCGAATATTAAGGGTGATAATCAATGCACGGTAAAGAAGGATGTCGTTAACACTTGGTCTAGACTACATGTGAAAAGTTCATCAAAGGTGATAAAGCAAGTGCATGTGATGGCAATTAAATGCAAGATATTTATTGGCATGCTAGCAAAGGCATGAGTAGCATAGATCAAGCATTCAATGTCCAAGTTAGATTACCAAGCCTTTCAAACTAATAATCTGTTTGTATTGACAATTATATTTAATTAATAAAATATAAAAGGGGTTTTGTGAAAAATAGGCATTAAAGTTGTTGAGCTAAGAAATTAACTAAATTAATTAGTGATGACAAACATTATTTTTGGGCAAAATAAATAATTTGTGTTGAATAATTATAAATTAAATATTACTAATTATTTATTGTTGCAGGCCAAAATTCAATTTTTTAGCCCAAATGGAATGTAAAGCAAATGGCAAGAATGGTGGGCTGAAAGCAAAAAATAGAAGTCCAAGGAAAAGCAAAGAAAGAAGCCAAAGGAACCAATGGGGCCAAGCTAATCAAACCCGATCCAAGCCCGTTCCATCAATTCAAGTTGATCCAAGCTTCTCATACAAGATTGAAGTCCTCATTCCCTCTCACTTGTTTTTACCAAAGCAACGTTCCTTTTTCTCTGACCATGTCAAATCACAAAATTCAGAAAAGTGAGAAAAAGAAAGAGAAAGCTTCTTCCCTAAGGTGATCATCAAAGAAACAAGAAAGAGAAAGTCCAAGCTTGAAACTCAGAAGTCTAATCAACCATTTCAAACCAAATCAAGCTTAGGTTAAAGGTAACCCATTTCCTTTTACATGCAACACACTTTCTCCTCTTCAATCTTCAACTCTCTGCCACTCCGTTTTGAACTATATGGAAAAGAGGATTTCTGTTCCTCTCTGTTGTAAATCCACGGTATCAAACATGTCTTGGGGACCAAGTTGGTTTTCAAGGGCTCAGATCAAGTTGACCATTGAAAGATTTTTGTGGTTGCTGCTTTATGGCTTTCGGTCAAGATGAAGAAGTCAGAAACAAAGTTTCTACTCTAAGGTTTAATGGAAAAAAATGAATCTGTGGGTTGGTGAAGCTCAAGGCTCAAGGTGTTGACCTTGGAAGAAAAACCCAGCAACATGCAAGGAGATAAAAGAGGTTTGCTATTCATTCAGAAACCAAGGAGAGAAAACCAGTGAATAGAGGTTTTATTCTGAGAGAGCTCTTTGAAGAAGTTCAACTAACTGGACAGTGTAACCTAATCAAAGGTGCATTCCGCTAGTATGAAGAACTGAATTAGAGGCTTGCTAATCTGGTTTTTCGCATAGCACAGAGGCTGTTGATGAAGTCAATCTCCTTCATGTTTTACAGATTGTAATGTACTTTTCTATGTTTTTCTTTCTGTAATTTCTTGTGGGAAAAGGCATTGTGAGAAAGCTCAAGTAAAATCCATGAGTGGAAAAAGGCTGAGTGATACACTTGAGAGAAAATTCTAGAGTTATTTTCAGATTTCTTTAGGTATGTTTATGTCATGTATCTTGTACCTGTAAGGTATCCCTTTCTTATTTGGGTTAGCACTAAGAGTGAATAGTTAGGTATTAGCATAGCCAATGTCAAGTTAGGTTAGAACTTGAGTGTGAAAGGATTGGGTCAATCCTGTGAAATTGGTGTATGTAATACTGTTAACTATAGTGAAATTCTTCTATAGTTGTGGAGGAGACTGGACGTAGGTTGCATAGCACAAGGCAACCGAACCAGGATACATACTGGTGTTAGCTTTTCTCTTCTCTGCTGTGTTCTGTTTTCTGATATTCATGAGACAAAAATAAATTGTCTCATAAATTTCTGCTGCTGAGTACAAACAGAATCAGAATTGAAAGTTTGTTTTTAAAAGATAATAACAGTAACTTAAAAGGAAGGCATAGATTCAACCCCCCTTCTCTAAGCCTACCACAACCTTCAATTGGTATCAGGAGCTAAGGTCTCAAGAATCAAGCTTAACCGCTTGGAGCAAAGATCCAATGGCAAACAACTTGGGCACAACCACAGTTGCCTACACCCTCACTGAAGGCCAGTCAAACAACCGGCCACCTTTCTTCAACGGGAAGAACTACTCCTACTGGAAAGAAAGGATAAGAATTTTCATCCAATCCATTGACTACAACATATGGAAGATTGTTGTGAGCAGTCCAAAGATCCCAACAAAAGTAAGTGCTGATGGAGTGGTGACTCCAAAAGAAGAAGCTGAATTGAATGAAGATGATAAGAAGAAGATAGAGCTAAATGCTAAAGCAATCAACCTTCTTCACTGTGCTATCAACTTTGAAGAGTACCGGAAGGTGTCTAGATGCAAGACAGCCAAAGAAATCTGGGAAAAAATCCAGGTTACACACGAAGGCACTAAACAAGTCAAAGAAATGAGGATTGATATGCTGCGAAAAGAGTACGAGATGTTTAGCATGAAGGATGGAGAAAGAATTGATGAAGCGTTTAAGAGATTCTCAATCATAATCAACAACCTTGATGCTATGGGTACAAACTATGCAGAACAAACCTTGGTGAGAAAACTCCTTAGAAGCCTCACAAAAGAATGGAAAAACACTGCCACTGTCCTAACCGAGAGTAACAACATAAGTCCCATAACCTATGATGAGCTGAGAGGAAAACTCCTTGCCTATGAAGCCGCACACACAAACACAGACTCAAAGAAAAAGGGAATAGCCCTCAAGTCACAAATAGAACCAAAAGAGAGTGAGTCTAATGATAGTATTTTAGATGATGAGCTTTTGTTTTTTGCTAGGAGATTTAAAAGGATGATGAGGAACAAGGGTAAATACAAGGGTTCAAGCTCAAAGGATTACAAGATGGACTTGAGCAAGGTGACGTGTCATCATTGCAAGGAGGCTGGACATTTCAAGCTAAACTGTCCAAAGCTAAAAAAGGAGGACAAAGGAAAGAAGGAAAGGAAGAGAATGCTCATGGCAGTTTGGGAGGATCTCGAGAACGACTCCAATGAGGAAGAAGAGTCTGAAGGTGAAGACAAAGACTGTTTCATGGCTGGAAACAAAAATTTTGATGAGGTAAATTACTTTGATTTGTCTATGGATGATCTAAAGGCTATTATTGATGATCTCACTTTAAACACCTCAAAACTGCTTGACAAGTACAATGAATGCAGATCTGAAAGAGATGTGTTAAGAGCTGAAAATGATTTTTTAAAAGAAAAAGTGAAGGAAACTGAATGTGCTTTGGACATCATTGAAGAAAACAGATTTCTAAAATCACATTGTGGATCCTTCTCATGAGTTAATTGCTGAAAATGAAAGATTAAATGATATGATTAAAAGGCTGAATGGTGACTTAGCAAAATTTGCTCAAGGTTCTAGTAACTTAGACAAATTACTTGCAAGTCAAAGACCATTGTTTGAAAAATCTGGTTTAGGCTACGTAGCCAAGGAAGATGCAGTTTCCAACACTTCCTCTATAAAATTTGTGGCTTCTTCATCAAATACCAAATCCATACCAAACAAATCGGGTATTGGATATGTTTCAACTTTTGAAGAAAAATTTGATGAAGTGTACACAAGTGAAACCGAGCCTTCACCAAGAACTGATCCGAGTTCAAACCGGCCAGGTTTGGGATACATTTCAAAAAATGAGGTTGCTTTCAAGAAACCACCATTTTACAACAAAACCTCATTTTCGAAAGGTAAAAATGTTCAAAGAAACTCTGGTGAAAATGCTTTTGCAAAGAGGAATAACTTTAATAAAAATCAGTTTGTCAAAAGAAATGCATCTCCTCCAAAAACCAGAAAATTTCAACACTTTAATCAGTTCAAGCAATATAACTCACCTCAATTTCAGCGACACACATCAGAAAATCATTGTGTCAATTGCAAGAAATTTGGTCACTCATATACACAATGTTTCATTGAAAAGAGAGTTGTAAGAAACAAAGTTTATAATGTTGTTTGTGATTTCAATGCTCTTGGGCAACCAAGATAGATTAACTTCAAAGGATCCAAATTAATTTGGATACCTAAGGCTACTTGAAACTCTTCATGCAGATTTGCCTAGCATCCAAGAACAAAAAGGACATGTGGTACATGGATAGTGAATGTTCAAGGCACATGACTGGAAGGTCAACTTATTTCATCAAACTAAATAAGTATGATGGAGGTTTTGTGACTTTTGGAGATGATGGTAAAGGTAAAATCATTGCTGTTGGAAAAGTACGTATTGAACAATCTACTTTCATTGATGATGTACTTTTGGTATGTGGTTTGAAGCACAACCTTTTGAGTATAAGTCAGCTGTGTGACTTAGGATATTTAGTAATTTTCAAAAGACTTGAATGCTGTGTTGTTAATGAAAGAACAAATGAAGTGATGTTTGTTGCCAAGCGTTTTAACAATATGTATAGACTTACTCTTGATGAACTAAAGGATCAAAATGTAGCTTGTCTTCATTCTAAAGAATCTGAAAAGTGGTTATGGCACAAGAGATTGGGCCATGCAAGTATGTTTCAAATAAACAAACTTGTAAAGAAAGAATTAGTAAGAGGTCTTCCTTTGATAAAGTTTGACAAAGACATCACTTGTGATGCTTGCCAAATGGGAAAACAAACAAAAAGTTCTTTTAAACCAAAGGAAGACATCTCTACTAAAAGACCACTTGAGTTGCTACACATTGATTTTTTTGGTCCAACAAGAACTCAAAGCCTAGGTGGTAAACATTATGGTTTAGTAATTGTGGATGACTACACTAGGTTTGGTTGGGTTTTATTTCTTGTACACAAAAATGAAGCCTTTTCGGCCTTTGAACCTTTTTGCAAGAAAATTCAAACTGAAAAGGATTTGAAAATCTCTTCTATAAGAAGCGATCATGGAACTGAATTTGAAAATAATTTGTTTGAATACTTTTGTGAGGAATTTGGAATATCTCACAACTTCTCTTGTCCAAGAACACCACAACAAAATGTTGTTGTGGAAAGAAGAAACAGAAGCATACAAGAGATGACAAGAGCTATGCTTTGTGAGAGTAATGTTCCAAAATTCCTTTGGGCTGAAGCGGTAAACACAGCTTGCCACATTTTAAATAGAACAATCATAAAGAAATTTTTGAAGAAAACCCCTTATGAACTTTGGAAAGGCTACCCACCAAACTTAGATTACTTGCACATCTTTGGATGCAAATGTTTTGTTTTAAATAACAAAGAAAATTTGGGAAAATTTGATCCAAAGGCTTATGAGTGTTTGTTTGTAGGATATTCCACAACTAGTAAAGCATATAGGGTTTATCATCAAGATGCTAGAATTACTGAGGAGTCCATACATGTTACATTCTGTGATACTAACTTGGTGCAAAGCATTTTGGAAGATTGTGATGCAGGAAATCAAGCTCAAAAGGAAGTTGAAACTGTACAAAATCAAGAGAAAGGACATTCTGGTCAAACTGAACCAGAAACTGCAACTGCTGAAAATTCGAGAGACAATTCCATTTTGTCTCATGAATCTGAAGGAAATCCTGAAGCCAGCAGCACCCAGAATCCCTTGGTATCTCAATCTGCATCCAAGTCCACCAGACCTCATGAATGGAGATTCTTAAAGAATTATCCTGAGGAATTTGTCATTGGGGACGTCTCTCATGGAGTGCAAACAAGGTCTTCCACTAGAAAGGCAAATGAAGGATCAAACATTGCCCTTCTTTCACAAATTGAACCTCAAAATGTCAAGGAAGCACTCAGTGACCCTTCTTGGGTTAAAGCTGTGGAGGATGAGCTTCTTGAGTTTGAAAAGAACCAAGTATGGACTTTGGTTCCAAGGCCAAGTGGAAAGAAAGTGACCGGCACCAAGTGGATTTTTCAGAACAAGTTGGGAGAAGATGGTAGCATTGCAAGAAACAAGGCAAGGCTAGTGGCACAAGGATATGACCAAGAAGAAGGAATAGACTTTGATGAATCCTTTGCCCCTGTTGCCCGAATGGAAGCCATAAGACTTCTCTTAGCTTATGCTGCACATTGTGGTTTTAAATTATATCAAATGGATGTGAAATGTGTATTTTTGAATGGAGTGATAGATAGAGAAGTGTATGTGGAGCAGCCTCCTGGTTTTGAAAATAAAGAGCATTTTGATTATGTTTTCAAATTATCTAAAGCTCTTTATGGTTTAAGACAAGCTCCTAGAGCTTGGTATGAGAGACTTAGCTTTTTTCTTTTGAAAAATGGTTTTCAAAGAGGCACCACTGACACAACTCTATTTATCAAGAACTCTAATGATTCTTTTATTCTAGTCCAAATATATGTTGATGACATTATTTTTGGATCAGCCAATGAATCCCTTTGTTCTGAATTTGGAAAACTCATGACAAGTGAATTTGACATGAGTATGATGGGTGAACTTAATTTCTTCCTTGGGCTGCAAATTAAACAAACTGAAAAAGGGATTTTCATTCATCAAGAAAAGTATGCCAAGGAATTAGTTAAGAAATTTGGTATGGAAAATGCCAAACCCATGGGAACTCCCATGCATCCTAGTTCTAAATTAGATAAGGGAGAAACTGAGAAAGATGTTGATGAGACTAGGTATAGAGGAATGATTGGTTCTCTTATGTACTTAACTCCCTCTAGGCCTGATATTGTGCGAAGTGTTGGATTGTGTTCTAGGTTCCAATCCAAACCTAAAGAGTCACATCTTTCTGCAGTTAAAAGGATCATTAGATATGTTCATGGCACATCCAATTTTGGTCTTTGGTATCCTAAGATTGATGATTTTTTTGCAGTTGGTTATTGTGATGCAGATTTTGCTGGTGATAGAGTTGATAGAAGGAGCACTTCTGGTTTATGTTGTTTCCTTGGAAAGTCATTGAATGTTTGGTCAAGTAAAAAGCAACCAACAGTGGCCTTATCTACTGCAGAGGCTGAGTATATTGCTGCTTCTTCTTGTTGTTCTCAGCTTTTATGGTTAAAAACACAGCTTGCTGATTACAAATTAAAGGCTGAAAATATTTCCTTGATGTGTGATAATATGAGTGCCATTAATATTTCTAAAAATCCAGTTTTGCACCGTAGGACTAAGCATATTGAAGTGAAATTTCACTCAATAAGAGAACATGTCTAAAAAGGAGATATTTGCATTCAATTTGTTAAATCAGAGGAGCAATTAGTAGATACTTTTACAAAACCACTTGCTGAGGACAGATTCTGCATACTTAGGACTAGCTTAGGAATTTTAAGCTATGATTCATTGTTTGAAAATTACTGATGTGTTTGTTGAAGTCTTTGTCTCATAGGTTCGGATGAGAAAATTCTGGGCAAAAGAAGAACCATCACTCTGAATTTTATCTTCTGGGCTCTGAACTTTTTTTGGAATAGGGTTCTGAACTTTCTTTTTCCAAGAACACTCTTAACTTGCTGCAATTGCAAACCTATTCATGTATTGTGCATGTCTCTTAACATTTCTCTTTATCATCATTTCAATTTTTGGAAAACTGCAACTTCTGTTTTAATTGTGCTAATGTCTTGTTTGAGAATTCTATTTTGCAGGTTCTGTTTTGTTTTATTTCTTCCACCTTGATAACAAAAGGGAAGAAAAATGCATATATGAGGCTTGATAAGACATAAGACTTACTGAGATTATTGGATATTAGTTTTGATTAATCTTGTGTTTGTTAATTGACTTGTGTTTATGAAATAAAACCTGTTTGACTTGGTTGTGAACTGAACATATCTGACTTGTTTGTGAACTAAACTTGGATGACTTTAAGTCATTTGAACTTTATGTTGTGCTGGTGAATTGTTTGTTACATGCTACCATAGTTTGCAATATGTTGTGTTGGCACTATTGTCTGTGTCCTCAGGTTAAGCGACATTCATATCTAAAAGGGGGTGGTTCAGTGAAACGACAAAAGGGACCCACTCGTTCAGAGAGAGTGGTATTGGATGATGTTGATGATGACCTTATCCCTGAGGAATCTCCTCCTCATTCCACCGAGGGGACTTCTATCTCTACTGGCCAGAAATCTGCCCTGCTGAATGTTGTCAAGGATGTTGTTCAGGAGTTTGTCTCCCAATCAAATCACTTGATTGCTCTGAGCAAAGAGCAAAGGAAGCTATCAAGCAAGCACGAGAATTTCCTCCGTAAGTTAAGAGATAGAGTGGCTGTGTTCATGACTTTCATTGATAACCTTCAAAAGGATGAAGACCCTGCCACTGATGCTGATGAATAAGTTGATTCGGAGGGAAATGGTTCGGATGCCTAGGATTGTTTCATGAAGCTGCTGCTGTCTGCTCATTCTGTCTCAAGAATTCTGTTTACCTTGATACTTCTGAACTAGTTTGTTTGTTGTTTTGGATGACTGTAATACTCTAAATACTGCTGCACTTATGTTTAGTTTACTTCCTATTTTGGACTGTGCACTAACTCTTTTCTGCAGGATTCAAGACATTGTTTTTGTTGATCATGCTTATTATCCGCCCTTGATGACAAAAGGGGGAGTAATAGCAATAGGATGGTAAATGTGTCCTAGGATTCTTTTTTGGCATTGCTGCAGCTACTAGTATTTCTTTTGGGATTTTTATCTGATTGCTGTATTAAAAATTGCTTTCACATGTTGAATCATTGTGCTGCTGATATTAGCTTGATGTTGGGCTGATTATGTGGTGTTGTTTGTTTGATATCCCTTAGACAAGATAAATGTGTGTAGCTCTTTATTGTGCTCTTTTTAAGTACAATGTAAAATAGGAACAAAGAGGAAAGCATAAATCTAGGGGGAGCTAATCTTGAAAAGGAAAGGGGGAGCAACATAAAAGCAAATGACAAAATCAAAGGGAGTTTCTAAACCTTACTCAAATTCATTTCCTTTTGATTATTGCTTAAATCATGTTTCTCATCAAGGGGGAGATTGTTGAGTTAAGAAATTAACTAATTAATTAGTGATGACAAACATTATTTTTGGGCAAAATAAATAATTTGTGTTGAATAATTATAAATTAAATATTACTAATTATTTATTGTTGCAGGCCAAAATTCAATTTTATAGCCCAAATGGAATGTAAAGCAAATGGCAAGAATGGTGGGCTGAAAGCAAAAAATAGAAGTCCAAGGAAAAGCAAAGAAAGAAGCCAAAGGAACCAATGGGGCCAAGCTAATCAAACCCGATCCAAGCCCGTTCCATCAATTCAAGTTGATCCAAGCTTCTCATACAAGATTGAAGTCCTCATTCCCTCTCACTTGTTTTTACCAAAGCAACATTCCTTTTTCTCTGACCATGTCAAATCACAAAATTCAGAAAAGTGAGAAAGAGAAAGAGAAAGCTTCTTCCCTAAGGTGATCATCAAAGAAGCAAGAAAGAGAAAGTCCAAGCTTGAAACTCAGAAGTCTAATCAACGATTTCAAACTAAATCAAGCTTAGGTTAAAGGTAACCCATTTCCTTTTACATGCAACACACTTTCTCCTCTTCAATCTTCAACTCTCTGCCACTCCGTTTTGAGCTATATGGAAAAGAGAATTTCTGTTCCTCTCTGCTATAAATCCACGGTATCAAACATGTCTTGGGGACCAAGTTGGTTTTCAAGGGCTCAGATCAAGTTGACCATTGGAAGATTTTTGTGGTTGCTGCTTTATGGCTTTCGGTCAAGATGAAGAAGTCAGAAACAAAGTTTCTACTCTAAGGTTTAATGGAAAAAAAATGAATCTGTGGGTTGGTGAAGCTCAAGGCTCAAGGTGTTGACCTTGGAAGAAGAACCCAGCAACATGCAAGGAGATAAAAGAGGTTTGCTGTTCATTCAGAAACCAAGGAGAGAAAACCAGTGAATAGAGGTTTTGTTCTGAGAGAGCTCTTTGAAGAAGTTCAACTAACTGGACAGTGTAACCTAATCAAAGGTGCATTCCGCCAGTATGAAAAACTGAATTAGAGGCTTGCTAATCTGGTTTTTCGCATAGCACAGAGGCTGTTGATGAAGTCAATCTCCTTCATGTTTTACAGATTGTAATGTACTTTTCTATGTTTATCTTTCTGTAATTTCTTGTGAGAAAAGACATTGTGAGAAAGCTCAAGTAAAAGCCATGAGTGGAAAAAGGCTGAGTGATACACTTGAGAAAAAAGCCTAGAGTTATTTTCAGATTTCTTTAGGTATGTTTATGTCATGTATCTTGTATCTGTAAGGTATCCCTTTCTTAGTTGGATTAGCACTAAGAGTGAATAGTTAGGCATTAGCATAACCAATGTCAAGTTAGGTTAGAACTTAAGTGTGAAAGGATTGGGTCAATCCTGTGAAATTAGTGTATGTAATACTGTTAACTATAGTGAAATTCTTCCATAGTTGTGGAGGAGACTAGACGTAGGTTTCATAGCACAAGGCAACCGAACCAGGATACATGCTGGTGTTAGCTTTTCTCTTCTCTGCTGTGTTCTGTTTTCTGATATTCATGAGACAAAAATAAATTGTCTCATAAATTTCCGCTGCTGAGTACAAACAGAATCAGAATTGAAAGTTTGTTTTAAAAGGATAATAACAGCAACTTAAAAGGAAGGCATAGATTCAACCCCCTTCTCTAAGCCTACCACAACCTTCAAAAGTAGTAGAATAGAATAATTTAAAATAATACACAGTGCCATACGGGCTTTTTCACAAACACTTGGCATGCATGGCAAATATGTTATTGGAAGTAGGAATTTGAACATGCAAGCAATCCCTTATGAAAAGTAATATATAATTGTCAAACGATTCCACAATAACTCACAAGCAAAAATTATAAAAGAAAAGAATCACCTAGTTAAATTGCTAACACCAATTAAAAGAATAAAATGGAAAAGAAAGAGAAAGAAAATATAGATAATGAAAGTAAAAAGAAAAAAGAAAACATAAATAAAAATAATAAAGGAAAAGTAAAAAGTAAAGAAAGAAAGAAAAGAACCTTGATAATGGATGTGAAAAATAAGGAAGAAGAAGGTAAAAAGTGACAAAGAATAAGGAAGGAAAAAAGGAAGAAGAAAGAAATAAGAAGGGGATAGAAAAATTAGGATTTGGGGAAGAAAAGATAAGATATTTTGGCTGATGTGGATAATCTGTGCGCCGCATGCGACGCGGACGCGTGAGTCACGCGGTCGCGTGGTGTGTGATATTTGTCAAGTGACGCGGACGCGTGGGTCACGCGGTCGCGTGACGTGATTTGGGCGAATGGCGCGAGGGCAGCCATGCGTTCGTGCAACTCTCTGTTTCAAACCCAATTTGCCAAATTTTAGGGTGACGCGATCGCGTGGTTGACGCGATCGCGTGAATGGCCATTTTTTAAGGACGACGCGGCCGCGTGAGGCATGCGGTCGCGAGATGGGGTTGGTGCTTCCAGCATCATTCTAGCCCAGCTCCATCATAACTTGCTGCCATACACCTCTTTTACGTCGATTTTTAGGGGCACGTGTTCGCGTGGGTGACGCGGACGCGTGGGAGGCTCGTTTCCAAAATGACGCAGACGCGTCATTGACGCGGTCGCGTGAACATGATTGTGCTTAAGGCACGCCTCCAGCCACGCTTTCGCGTGACTTTCTGTTCAATTTTCTTTTCTTCAGAAGACACACGTGACGCGGACGCGTCAGCGACGCTTACGCGTCGCGTGCGTGTGTTTTTTTTTTTAAATATGTAGAATGTTAATGCAAACATGAATGCAGGCTATATGCAGAAATTATGAGAAGAGTCAATAACACCATAAAAATAGAAATAAAGTGAAATAAATCTAAGACTGAAACAGAACGATCATACCATGGTGGGTTGTCTCCCACCTAACACTTTGCTTTTACGTTCTTAAGTTGGACGCTCGTTAGGCTCAGTCTGGAGTTATAAAGAAGAACTAACTCCCCTGGTCTGAATTCTCTCCTTTTTATGTGCTTGTCATGGACAACCTTCATCTTTTCTTTGTATCTCTTGGAGTTGTCATATGCTTCTAGGCGAAGATTCTCTAGTTCTGCTAGTTGCAGCTTTCTTTCAGCACCAGCTTTCTCAAGATTCATGTTGCACTCCCTCACAACTCAGAAAGCCTTGTGTTCCACCTCTACTGGAAGGTGGCAAGCCTTTCCGTATACTAGGCGGAAGGGGTTCATCCCAATGGGTGTCTTGTATGCTGTTCTATATGCCCAAAGCGCATCTTGTAGCCTGGCACTCCAGTCCTTCCTGTGAGGTTTTACTATCTTCTCCAGAATACGTTTTATCTCTCTGTTAGAGACTTCTGCTTGCCCATTGGTTTGGGGATGGTAAGCTGTTGCTACTTTGTGAATTATCCCATGCCTCTTCAGTAATCATGTTAGTCTCCTGTTACAAAAGTGAGTGCCTTGATCACTCACGATTGCTTGTGGGGATCCAAAACGGCAAATAATATGATTTCTAACAACGGAAACAACAGTGTTAGCATCATCAGTACGGGTCGGAATTGCTTCCACCCATTTAGAAACATAATCTACAGCTAACAGTATATAAAAGTAACCATTAGAATTTGGAAATGGACCCATGAAGTCAATGCCCTAAATATCAAAAATTTCACAGAAAAGCATAATCTGTTGAGGCATCTCATCCCTCTTGGATATATTACCAAACCTTTGGCATGGGGAGCAAGACTTACAAAATTCAGCAGCATCTTTAAAAAGAGTAGGCCACCAGAATCCACAGTCTAGAATTTTTCTAGCTGTTCTTTGAGGGCCAAAATGTCCTCCACTCTCAGATGAGTGTCAGGCCTCCAAAATAGACTGGAATTCTGATTGAGGCACACACCATCTAATTACCTGGTCAGCACCACACCTCCATAAATATGGATCATCCCATATAAAATATTTAGACTCGCTTTTCAGCTTGTCTCTTGATGCTTAGTGAAATTTGGAGGAAAAGTGTGGCTAACTAGATAATTAGCTACAGGTGCATACCAAGGAACTACTTCAGATACTGCTTGTAAGCTATCAAATGGGAAATTATCATTTATAGGAGTGGAGTTATCCTTAATGTGTTCAAGGCGATCAAGTGGTCTGCCACTAAATTCTGGTTACCACTGCTATCCTTAATTTCTAAATTAAATTTTTGCAGCAGCAGTATCCAACGTATTAGCCTTGGTTTGGACTCCTTTTTAGCTAATAGATATTTTAGAGCTGCGTGGTCTGAGTACACTACTACCTTAGTACCAAGTAAATAGGCTCGGAATTTATCCAGAGCAAAAACAATAGCAAGAAGCTCTTTTTCAGTGGTAGTATAGTTAGATTGAGCAGCATCTAAAGTCTTAGATGCATAAGCAATTACAAAAGGATCCTTACCTTCGCGTTGAGCCAGCGCCGCTCCTACTACATGGTTGGAAGCATCACACATAATTTCAAATGCCTGGCTCCAGTCTGGTCCTCTTACAATTGGAGCTTGAGTCAGAGTGATCTTCAGCTTATCAAATGCCTGCATACAATCCTCACTGAACTCAAACTCAATATCTTTCTACAGTAATCTGGATAAAGGCAATGCTACCTTACTGAAGTCCTTAATAAATCTCCTGTAAAAACCTGCGTGGCCAAGGAACGAACAGACTTCCCTCACGGAGGAGGGGTAAGGTAAACTAGAAATAACATCCACCTTTGCTAGATCTACAGATATGCCAGTGTTAGATACAACATGTCCTAGTACAATTCCTTGTTTTACCATAAAGTGACATTTTTCAAAATTTAATACAAGATTTGTACTAACACACCTGTCTAATACTCTAGATAAACTATCCAAGCAAAGGCTAAATGAATCACCATATATGCTAAAATCATCCATAAAAACTTCCATACAATTCTCAATAAGATCTGAAAAGATACTCATCATACATCTTTAGAAAGTAGCAGGTGCATTACACAAGCCAAAAGGCATTCTATTATAAGCATACGTTCCAAAGGGACATGTAAAAGTGGTATTTTCCTGGTCTTCAGGAGCTATATGAATTTGAAAATATCCTGTATAACCATCTAAAAAGCAGTAACGAGATTTACCTGACAGGCGATCAAGCATTTGATCAATAAATGACAAGGGGTAATGATCTTTGCGAGTGGCTTGGTTGAGATGCCTATAGTCAATGCAAACTCTCCATGAATTCTGCACTCTAGTTGTCAGGAGCTCTCCGTGCTCATTCTTTATTGTTGTGACTCCAGACTTCTTGGGCACTACTCGTACTGGGCTGACCCATTCACTGTCTGATATGGGGTAAATGATATCTGCTTCAAGTAGCCTGGTCACTTCCTTCTTGACAACTTCTAAGATGGTGGGATTCAATCTTCTTTGAGGCTAACGGATAGGCTTTGCTCCCTCTTCTAAGAATATTCTGTGTTCACAAACTTGGGGACTGATGCCTACTATATCTACCAAGCTCCATTCAATTGCTTTCTTATGTTTTTTTAGCACACTGAGCAGTTGCTCTTCTTGTTGAGAGGTAAGTTCCCTTGCAATGATAACTGAAAACTTCTGCTTATCCTCAAGGTAAGCATACTTGAGGTGTGGAGGGAGGGGTTTTAATTCTAATTTCTGCTCATAGCTAGGCTCTGGATCATTCGGGGCTGGTGATAATGGTAAAGGGTCTTCATTGTTTTCAGAAAGTGTCCCCACACTTGGACCTTGCTCCATGTGCTTCTCTTCTATTTCTTCTTGGTGAACTTCAGCTACAGTTTCATTAATAATGTCACACTGGAAGATAGAATGGTCTTCCGGAGGGTGCTCCATAGCTTCATTTAAACTGAAACTCACTGTTCTTCCATCTATCTCAAAGGAGTAAGTTCCTGAGAATGCATCCAGCTTGAATTTTGAAGTTTTCAGGAATGGTCTTCCAAGCAGGATTGATGATGGTCTTCTTGAGTCATTAGGGGGCATTTCCAGGATATAAAAGTCAATAGGAAATGTGAGCCCCTTAATGCTCACTAATACATCTTCAGCAATTCCAACTACTGTAATAATGCTTTTATCTGCTAACACAAAACGAGCTGCCGACCTTTTTAAGGGAGGGAGCCTCAAGGTATCATATATAGACAAAGGCATTATACTAACACACGCTCCTAAGTCACACATGCAGTCAGAAAATATTACACCTCCAATGGTATAGTTAACCATACATGGACCTGGATCACTACATTTTTCAGGTATACCCCCCATTAAAGAAGATATATAACTACTTAAAAGAATAGTTTCTAATTCATTAATTTTGTCTTTATGTATGCACAAATCTTTTAGAAACTTTGCATATTTAGGTACCTGCTGAATAACATCAAAAAGGGGAACAGTTACCTCGACCTTTTTGAATATTTCTACCATTTTAGGATCAAGTTCCATCTGCTTTCTGGGCTTCCTTGCAAGGTGTGGAAATGGGATAGGAGGGGTGTTACTTGCAGTTTCTGCATCCTTTGATGTTTCATTCTGTGGTTGAGCTGCTTCTGCTTTAACTATGTTTTGTACGTCATCTTCTTCTTCAGCATCTTCCATTTCCACCACATCCTCAGCTGGAACGTGTTCTGGTGAGCTTGGCTCCTCATGGATCCTCTCCTGCAATGTGGTTCCGGACCTTAAAGTGATGTTATTGATGCCACCCTTTGGATTAGGTAGGGGTTGAGAAAGAATCCCACTGGAGCTTGAAGGTTGGTTAGTGGAATTATGTGATGAATCTAATCGGGAGACGAGAGCTTGTAAAGTGGCAGTCATACCATTTAAAGTAGAGTTCAGCTGCGCTTGCATGTCTTGTTGCCCTTGTGCAAGAGAACGGAGTATCTCGTCATTTGACGAGGAATTGGAGTAAGTGATATGAGGAACCTGCTGTTGGTTGTGCTGGGGTCCTTGGGACTATCTTAGATGAGGTGCTCTGTAAGGTTGGTTCTGATTATGCTGTCTGTTGTTATTATTGTTATTCCACCTCTGGTTTCCATTGTTGTATCTGCATCCTCTGTTATAGTTGTCCCTCCAACCTTGGTTGGAGTTGTCTTGCCATCCTTGATTATAGTTTCCACCTTGGTTGTAGTTGCCACCTTGTTGATTGTATCCTTGATTTGGGCAGTCATAGAAGTTATGAGTGGCTGCCACAGTGTTGTCTTCCTGTTGGAGCTGCGGACATTCATCAGTATAATGACTATAATCAGCACAGATCCCGCACACTCTTTGTGGAACCAACTGTTGGCTTTGCTGTGGTGGGGAAGGCTGAGCTTTATGTGTTTGTTGTTGGTTTAACTGCATCTGTTTCAGTAGGTTGGTCATTTCACATATGCTTTGGGTAAGAGCAATAGTTTTAACGCTAGAGGAAACCTCTGCAACAGCTTTTGAGTGGCTACGCCTCTGCCTGTGATTCCTAGTGGACTCAGCTAAGTCGCTGATCAGTTGCCATGCTTCATCTGTGGTCCTGTACTTTTTCAGGGAACCATTACTAGCACCATCCAGTGTAGTCTTATCCTGGGGGTTCATGCCTTGAGTGAAGTAGCTGATCAATACTAATCTATCGATCATGTGATGGGGGAACGTGTCCAGGAGATTGTTGAAGTGCTCCCAATATTCGTAGAGAGTCTCAAATTCGCCCTGAACAATCATTGAAATCTCCTTCCTCAATCTATCAGTAACTTCAGCTGGAAAGTATTTTTCCAAAAATTCTCTTCTAAGCGTATCCCAGTTAGTAACAGTTGCTTCAGGTTGGGTGTAGTACCATTCCCTCACTTTTCCCTCAAGAGAAAATGGGAAAGCGGTTAATAGAATAGAGGTTTCATCTGCACCATGACGCCTAACAGTAGAACAGGCTGTCTGGAAATCCCTAAGGTGCTTAATAGGCTCTTGAGCAGGTAAGCCATGAAACTTTGGGCATCAAGTTGATTAGTGCAGTCTTTAGTTCAAAATCTGCAGCCAGATTTGGATGACGCACTTGATACGATTGCAGTGTAAAATCTGGGGCTCCAGCTTCTTGGAGAGTAATCCTCCTAGGTGCTGCCATGTTACCTGCATGTGAATCAACTGAATCAGTAGTAAATGAGCTTGTCTCGCTCTCAGATGGCGGTTCAGATTCGCCCTCAGATGAGACTGGTGAATCGATAACAATCACTTCACCACCCTCAGAGGCTAACTGACGTCGAGCTCACCTAATACGTGAAAGAGTTCTTTCAATTTCAGGATGAAAAGCGGCTAAGCTCGGATCAAACAATGAACGCGTCATTCAATGAGAAAGACATATAGCTCATGGTAACAAAATAAAAAATTAAAATATGCGAATAAAATAAAAATATGTACACTAATTAATAATCTAGCACACTATTGCAACTCCCCGGCAACGGCGCCAAAAATCGACCAGTTAAGAAATTAATAAACGAATTGCGTTGCAAGTACAGTTCTCAACCAGCTAAGATCCGCCTTCTCAATTTAAAAGGGGTTGTCACAAAAATTAAAATTAAAAATACTGGGAGTATGAGTCCCTGGTCGTCTCCCAACGAGTTGCAAGAAAGAGTGCTAATTTATCAATTAGAAATTTTCCAGAAGGTTTGAATTGGATAATGAGTAATTAAAGTAATTGTAAATTAAAGCAATAAAACTAAGAATTATTATTAATATAAAAAGCCTTGACTGGAAAATTGATTAATTGGAAGTTCTATCCTTGTTGGAATCTTCTCAAGTGTAATGTAAAGCGGTTGTTGTTTTCACTTAGTTAACCCTTACTGAGTAAAGGAAAGTCAAGTGATTGAACTGATTCTTAACCACATATCCTAGTCCTTTCCCTTGGGAAGGTCTAGCATTAGTAGATATAGAATTAGCCAAAAATGTTCAAATTAACCAAGCACTTGAGCATTCCAACTCAAGCGTCTCCTCTTAATCAACCTCCATGTCAAGTAGAAAATCTACTCCATTGACATAGAATTAATATTCATAAAAATATAAGAAGACATAATAAATTAAATAAAATAAAATAGAGAATTAAAATTAATTAAAATTAAAAATAACTCTATATATTAATAAATTCAAAATGCAACATACTTATTTGAATAGAGTCAATGAGCAATAAGTAAAAGTAAAGGAATAAGGAAACAAACTAAAGTAATGTCTTCACGGAGGTAATGATTCTTCAGCATCCAAAAATCCAAAGCAAAAGTATAAACTACTAATGTAAAGCTGATAAACCACTATTTCATGGTTTATCTTGTGCTCAATTGAGTGGATTTTATCAACTCTTTACCCACTTATTCATACTATTTGCATGATTTTACATTTGCCTTCCTAATTATGTGCTACGATTGAAAACATGCTTCTTTTGACTTATAATTGCTAATATTAATCCTCTCTTATCACCATTAGATGCCTTGATATGTGTGTTAAGTGATTTCAGAGATTACAGGGCAGGAATGGCTCAGAGGATGGAAAGGAAGCATGCAAAAGTGGAAGGAATACAAGAAGTTGAAGGAACTGCAAAGCTGTCAGCCTGACCCTCTCGCACTAAAACGGCCATAACTTGAGCTACAGAGGTCCAAACGATGCGGTTCTAGTTGCGTTAGAAAGCTAACGTCCGGGGCTTCGATTTGATATATAATATGCCATAGTTACCCTGACGCTAGGTGACGCGACCGCGTGCTCCATGCGGCCGCGTCGGAGTGACGAAAAACTAGCATGGCAAATTTCGCAACCAGCGATTTCTAGGCTGTTTCTGACCAAGTTTGTGGCCCAGAAAACACAGATTAGAGGCTATAAAGTGGAAAAATGCATCCATTCATAAACAAGCTCTCATATTCACAATTTTAGGAGTAAATGTAGTTTTTAGAGAGAGAGGTTCTCTCCCTCTCTTAGGATTAGGATTTAGGACTTCTCTTAGTTTTAGGAGTGACTCTCAATCCCAGGTTCTTTATTTTTATTTAATTTATGAACTCTTCCATGTTACATATAATTTTCTTAATTAATGTTATTTGAGATATTTCAATTCATGATTGCTTTCTTTTATTTACATGATTACTGCTTCCCATCTGAAGACATTTTTATTCCAGTAGATTTACTTTTCCCCTTTTGGTTTTGGTTAAGAAATCAGTAACTCAGGAGTTATCCAATTCAACAGCATAATTGTTAATTGTTATCTTGCCAATTGAGTTGAACTTCCATAATCCCAATCTTTTCTTAGGAAATAAATAGGATTCGAAGATCAAACCAAATTGTCCCTTGACTTTCCTTTGCTTTAGTAAAGGTTAACTAAGTGGAATTAAGATTCAACTGTCATTGTTGTTGATAAGAATAACTAAGTCTGGACTTCCAAATTCTCATACCTTGCCAAAAGTTTGCCTTGCAGCTATTTATTTATTTTTATTACTTGAAAATACACCTGTGCGCATTGCCCAAACTCCAGAACCCCAATTTACAAACTCATAACCAATAATAAGAACATACCTCCCTACAATTCCTTGAGAAGACGACCCGAGGTTTGAATACTCGGTTATCAATTTGAAAGGGGTTTGTTACTTGTGACAACCAAAACGTTTGTACGAAGGGATTTCTGTCGGTTTAGAGACTATATCTACAACGCGACTATTTTTATGAAATTCTTTACTAGCAAAAATCCCAACGTCAAAAGCTAATCTAGATTCAGATCTAAAACTGAAAACAATCTTAATATCGATGTATTTGAATGTGTGTGGATGCCTGTTGAGTTTCTGCATGTTCCCTAGGTTTTGTCTGCGTTTCTGGGCCGAAAACTAGGTTAAAATGTGGCCCGAAATCGCCCCCAGCGTATTCTGTTATTTTTGCAGATCGCGCAGGTCACGCATACGCATCGTCAACGTGTTCGCGTCATTCAGCGATTTTTCTTGTCACGCATTCGCGTCATCCACGCATTCGCGTCGTCCACGCATTCGCGTCATTCGTGCAGACTTCAATCTACCCGTTTACGTCAGGCACGCATTCGCGTCACTGCGATTTCTTCTTTTCGCGCGCTCGTGTGAGCCATGCGCTCACGTCATTATTCGCTGGTCATCTCCTTGGTTTCTTGTGTTCCTTCCATTTTTGCAAGCGTCCTCTCTATTCTCTAAGCCATTCCTACTCTATGAAGCCTGAAACACTTAACACACGGATCACGACATCGAATGGGATGAAGGAGAGTTAAAATGTATAATTAAAAGATCTCTAGGAAGCAAGTTTTCAACCATGGAATAATTTTGGGAAGGAATTTTAATATCATGCTAATCATATGAATAAGTGGGTAAAGACTTGATAAAAACACTCAATTAAACACAATATAAATCATAAAATAATGGTTTATCAAGAGAACTGATAGTAACTCGTTGGCCTCAAACAAATAAGTGCTGCGGCATGTAAAATAGCATGCCCCCAAACCGAGGTTGGGAGATTTGTTCTCATAAGTAAGGGTCTAGCAATTAATTGGAGGCGTTTAATAAGTGATTCTGCTAACCCATTTTGTGTGTGAACATAAGCTACTGGATGTTCAACACTTATTCCATTAGCCATACAATAAACATCAAAAGCTTGGAAAGTAAATTCACCAGCATTATCAAGACGAATTGCTTTGATTGAATTTTCTGGAAATTGTGCTTTTAATCGAATAATTTGAGCCAGTAATCTCGCAAACGCCAGGTTACGAGAAGATAATAAGCACACGTGTGACCATCTCGAAGATGCGTCTATTAGGACCATAAAATATCTAAAAGATCCACATGGTAGATAAATAGGTCCACATATATCACCTTGAATCCTTTCTAGGAATTCAGGGGATTCAAATCCAATCTTTATTGGTGATGGTCTTAAAATTAACTTCCCTTGAGAACATGCAGCACAACAAAATTCACTAGTTTTAAGAATCTTCTGGTTCTTTAGTGAATGTCCATGGGAGTTTTCAATAATTCTCCTCATCATGATTGTTCTTGGATGACCCAATCTATCATGCCAAGTTATGAATTCATTTAGGTTAATAAACTTCTGGTTTACAATGGCATGTGATTCAATTGCGCTAATCTTGGTATAATACAACCCAGATGAAAGTGAGGGTAATTTTTCTAATATAACTTTCTTATTTGAATCATGAGTTGTGATACATAAATACTCATGATTTTCCTCATTCATTGTCTCAACATGATATCCATTTCGGCGAATATCTTTGAAACTCAACAAGTTCCTCAGGGACTTGGTAGATAATAGTGCATTATTTATTATAAATTTTGTTCCTCCAGGAAACAAAATTATAGTTCTTCCGGAGCCTTCTATCACATTGCCTGAGCCAATAATAGTATTAACATATTCCTCTTTTGGCACAAGATGGGTAAAATATATATCACTTTTGAGAATGGTGTGCGAACTTGCACTATCCGCAAGGAATACATCTTCATTATATATCCTTGCTATTTTTTTCAAAGACAAATAATAATAAAATGAGTATTATGCACAGTTAAATTGAATGCTTGATTGGAATTATTTTTCTAAGAAACACTGTACATAAAAATAATGTCATATATTAAAATTTTATTTTAAAACTTGACACCTTTAATGATTTCAAAATTCATAAACATTAATATTTTATTATTTATATACATCATATTTGAAACTTAAATACATAGAAAATAAAACTCAACAATAAGTTCTTTACATTATTTATTTACATGAATACTTAACAATCCCACATATTAAACTATTTCATCATTGATCAAATGACCAATATTTCCTTCAGGATCCTCAAAGAAATCATATACATCATAATGAGTGGTGGAATTTTTAGTATCATTTGAAACAAAATTTGTTTCCTTTTCTTTGTCATCTTTTTTCAAAGATGCTTGATAAAGATCGACTAGGTGCCTTGGGGTACGACAGGTACGCGATCAATGGCCCTTTTCACCACAACGGAAATACTTATCCTCTGTTGATTTATTTTATCCAATATTTCTTTCTTTATCCCACTTCTGGTGAGATCCTCTCTTTTGAATATAATTCCTTTTTCTTCCATAATTTTTCTTATTATTAAAACCTTGCCATTTACCTCTTCTGGGGTAATTTGCTGCATTTACTTCAGGAAATAGGGCGGCGCCAACTGGGCGCGCTTCATGATTTTTCAAGAGCAATTCATTGTTGCGTTCAGCAACAAGAAGGCAAGAAATTAACTCATAATATTTTTTAAACCCTTTTTCTCGATACTGCTGCTGCAGGAGCACATTCGAGGCATGGAAGGTTGAGAAAGTTTTCTCTAACATATCATTATCATTTATCTTTTTTCCACATAATTTCATTCATGAGGTAATTCAAAACATTGCAAAATTATATTCATTTATGGATTTAAAATCCTGTAGACGCAAGTACGTCCATTCATATCGGGCTTGAGGAAATATCACCGTCTTTGATGATTATATCTTTCTTCAAGGTCTTTCCAAAGATCTGCAGGATCTTTTAATGTGAGATATTCATTTTTCAATCCTTCGTCAAGATGACGATGAAGAAAAATCATGGCTTTGGCTTTATCCTTCTGGGATGCATTATTTTCAGCCTAAATGGTATCTGATGAGCGGATAATTTATACACTTTTTGGCATTATTTTTAGTATGTTTTTAGTATATTTTAGTTAGTTTTTATTATATTTTTATTAATTTTTATTTAAAAATCACTTTTCTGGACTTTACTAGGAGTTTGTGTGTTTTTCTGTGATTTCAGGTATTTTCTGGCTGAAATTGAGGGACCTGAGCAAAAATCTGATTCAGAGGCTGAAAAAGGACTGCAGATGCTGTTGGATTCTGACCTCCCTTCACTAGAAGTAGATTTTCTGGAGCTACACAAGCCTAATTGGTGCGCTCTCAATTGCGTTGGAAAATAGACATCTTGGGCTTTCCAGCAATATATAATAGTCTATGCTTTGCCCGAGATTTGATGGCTCAAACAGGCGTTCCAAGTCAGCTCAAGAATTCTGGCGTTTAATGCCGGAACTGGCACAAAAGCTGGAGTTAAACGCCCAAACTGGCACAAAAGCTGGCGTTTAACTCCAAGAAAAGTCTCTACACATGGAAGCTTCAATTCTCAGCCCAAGCACACACCAAGTGGGCCCGGAAGAAGATTTCTGCATTAATTACTGATTTCTGTAAACCCTAGGCTACTAGTTCTCTATAAATAGGGCCTTATACTATTGTATTTTAAATGGGGGGACACATCTTTGGATGTTTAGTCCCTAGACCTTGGAGGCTGGCCATTCGGCCATGCTTACACCATTATCACTTTTGTATTTTTAACGGTGGAGTTTCTACACACCATAGATTAAGGTGCGGAGCTCTGCTGTTCTTCATGAATTAATACAAGTACTATTGTTTTTCTATTCAACTCAAGTCTATTTCTTCTCCAAGATATTCATTCGCACCCAAGAACATGATGAATGTGATGATTATGTGACACTCATCACCATTTTCACCTATGAACGCGTGCTTGACAACCACTTCCGTTCTACATGCAAACAAGCTTGAATGTGTATCTCTTGGGTTTCTAATATAAGATTAGAACCTTCGTGGTATAGGCTAGAATTATTGGCAGCCATTTCTGAGATCCGGAACGTCTAAACCTTGTCTGTGGTATTCTGAGTAGGATCTGGGAAGGGATGACTGTGACGAGCTTCAAACTCGCGATTGTTGGGCGTGTGACAGACGCAAAAGGATCAATGGATCCTATTCCAACATGATCGAGAACCGATAGATGATTAGCCGTGCGGTGACAGCGTGCGTAGAACATTTTTACTGAGAGGACGGAAAGTAGCCATTGACAACGGTGATGCCCAACATAAAGCTTGCCATGGAAAGAAGTATGAATGATTGGAAGAAGGCAATAGGAAAGCAGAGGTTTAGGAGGAACAAAGCATCTTCATACGCTTATCTGAAATTCCAACCAGAGAATTACATAAGTATCTCTATCTTTATTTTATGTTTTATTTATCTTTTAATTATCAATTCTCCATCACCATCTGAATTCGCCTGACTGAGATTTACAAGGTGACCATAGCTTGCTTCAAGCCGACAGTCTCCGTGGGATCGACCCTTACTCACGTAAGGTATTACTTGGACGACCCAGTGCACTTGCTGGTTAGTTGTGCGGAATTGTGACAAAGTGTGATTCACGTTTGAGAGCTCCAAGTCCCTTTGGCGCCATTGTTGATGATCACAATTTCGTGCACCAGTATCTCCAAGATCCATTGAATCAAGATGGATTTCAGCATCTAGTATCCATGATAAATAATTGTTTCCAGATATATCAAGAGTATTGAATTCAAGATGAGATAGCTTCGACATAATGAAAAT
Organism: Arachis ipaensis; assembly: GCF_000816755.2. NCBI lineage: Eukaryota > Viridiplantae > Streptophyta > Magnoliopsida > Fabales > Fabaceae > Arachis > Arachis ipaensis. The sequence continues at coordinate 41,848,101 of NC_029792.2, forward strand.
TTGTTACCTGAGTCTTCCTAAATTTTGATAAGAGTTTCGTGCTAATAACGTGTTGTAAAATAAATAAATAAAGAAGATAAAATAATAAATAAAAGACTCTAGTATTAATATTAGCCAATATAAATTAACTCAATATAATAAAGATAATTTATATATATCTACTAATATAAGTAGTATCGTATGTAAGGAAGAAGAGTATAAAAGAGAGAGAATATTGTTATTGATTGTTATTGCTATGTTGTTTCAATCGTTGCTTCTACTATTTATACATGTGACAAGCTTTTGATTTCAACCTTCATTAATCTTAAACTTGCCTTGAAAAGTTATTCCTTCAGCATAGGAAAGATTAGCCGCCCAATTTCATAAATGGGCATTCAATACCTTCTTATCACAACATGTTACTATTATACATATTCAGTGAAGAAAATGATGAATTAAATAGCCGCAATAGTACTATTGATACAATAATATTCGAATTCGTAGTCTTTAAAAGATTTGACCAATCAAATTAGTTTTAAGAAAAATATAATTACAAGTTAAATTGTCTTTTCGTTAACTAGATGATGATGTGTCGTGAGACCTGATGACATGGTAAATTAAATTTATGTAGAATCAAATTAGATTTTAAAAATATATGCGCATGTCATTTTCATTCTTAAAGTTTTAAAAGAGTGAGCCAAATTAATATATGGATAAATCTCTCTTAAATGGATACAAATTAAGGTTTCGGAGGATAAGTGGGTATTAATAAAATACAAAGTATAATGGACTCAGTTCTAGAATTTATTAAAGATATCATAACTGAAGGGAAAGAATGGAATCAATAGAGATTTAGAGGAATTTTTCCACGGCAAATCAGTGATCAAGTACACCAATAAGTTAGGCTTCACGAGATTGAAGATGATGAGGGAGAAACAGTTTAGAAATGGATAAAATATTTTTTGTCCTAACTTATCACTGTTTAATCCTTCGTCATCGCTTAAATGAGAATTCATTCTCTTTCCAACCACCACCTTTTGAATTTTCTTTAATTTCTCGACAGCAGTTTTAGTTTTTTTAGACTTCCTTCAGTTTTAGTTTTAATTTCTCGACAGCAGTTTTAGTTTTTTTAGCATCTCCTCAAGAGTTATATCAACATTAAATAGCCGATCTTTTCCATAATAATCATCTTCACTATCACTAAAATGAAGATAAGAATCAGCCTCATAATCCAAGTCATCAGAGTCATCCTCCTCTTTACTATTCTCCCCATCAACAACATTCTGAACCACTTCTTTAACATTTAAATGGACATCAACCATTTTCTAAATTTGGGCCTCCACATCCACCTCCCTACCTTGAGCCTCCACTTCAATATTTTAGGCCTTTCTAATGTTACTTGGCCCACTATCAACATCTACACACTCTTCCTCAATAGCCTTGCTCCCACTCCTAACATCTAAATAACCAATGTCATAAAAGAAATCATGAGGGACTGAAGTCTTATCTACTACATACAAGTCAACCACCATTTTTTCAATTCCTATATTTGCCATTTTGATTGTTTCTTTATCACCCCTCAACAACTTCAACCCTTCTAATCCTAACTCAGCATCTAACCACATTACCCTAATGTTCTCAACAATGTACCCAAGTTTTTCAATCACATCATACGCCTCCATAAGACCATCTCCAGTAGGGAACTCATCCCAATTTCTATTTATGGTCCACCTGTCATAAAAAGTAACTCCACATCTATTTATGGTCCACCTGTCATAAAAAGTAACTCCCATTGTTGATGATTACAATTTCGTGCACCAAGTTTTTGGCACTGTTGCCGGGGATTGTTCGAGTTTGGACAACTGACGGTTCATCTTGTTGCTTAGATTAGGTAATTTTACTTTTTATTTTCGAAAAAAAATTTTCTATTTTGTTCTTCAGAGTTTTTAAGAATGAATTCTAGAGTTTCATGATGATTTGTTGAAGTCTGGCTGGCTGTGAAGTCATGCCTAATCTTTTGGACCGAGGTTTCAACTTATCATCACAAGAGCTTGTTGATTTCTATCAATTTTGCTGTTGTTAGCAATGATCTGCTAAAGCTTGGCTGGCCATTGGCCATGTCTAGTGTTTTGGACCGGAGCTTTCACTGAAAGCTTGGCTGGCTAGTAAGCCATGTCTAATTCCTGGACTGGATTCTTAGACTAACATTGCAATGATTCCTGGAATTCTTATTAAAAATTTTGAATCCCTTTATTTTCTTTTCCACTCAATTTTCGAAAAACCACAAAAATTTTTTTTTATAAAATCATAAAAATCAAAAATATTTTATGTTTCTTGTTTGAGTCTAGTGTCAATTTTTAAGTTTGGTGTCAATTGCATGACTTTCTTCTTCTTGCATTTTTCGAATATATACATATTGTTCTTCATTGATCTTCAAGTTGTTCTTGATAATTTCATTGCTCTGATCTTTAAATTCTCTTGTTTTGTGTGTTTTATTGTTTCTCATATGCATTCTCAATTTGTTAGTGTCTCTTATATGAAAATTTTTAAGTTTGGTGTCCTGCATGCATTGTTTGTTTGATTTGAGTTTCCTAAGATTATTTGTATTTTGATTGTTTCTCATCATTGAAAAATTCAAAAAAAAATTTCAAAACTATGTCTTTTCAAGTCAATAATACAGAGAATTGAAGATTCAGAACATTCAGTAGAGGAATCAAACAGAAAAAGCTGGGCATTCAAAACGCCCAGTGAAGAAGGAAAACTGGCGTTTAAACGCCAGGCAGGGTACCTGGCTGGGCGTTTAACGCCCAAAAAGGTAGGATTTTGGGCGTTAAACGTCAAAATGGATGCCATTCTGGGCGTTTAACGCCAGGAGGACACTAGAGGGAAGATTTTGTTTTTAATTCAAATCTTTTTCAAATTTTCATAATTTTTCAAAATCAAATCTTTTTCAAATTATATCTTTTCAATCATATCTCTTCAAAATCAATTTCTTTCCATTTTTTATTATTATTTTCGAAAATCCTTGCTATAATTAATGATTTACTTCAAAATTTTCAAGTTGTTACTTGCCTATTAAGAAAT
>NC_029792.2:41851860-41860125 GCF_000816755.2 Arachis ipaensis
AAACAACTTTGAGCTTAAGCCTCAATTAGTTTCTCTAATGCAACAGAATTGCAAGTTTTATGGACTTCCATTGGAAGATCCTCATCAGTTCTTAGCTGAATTCTCGCAAATCTGTGACACTGTCAAGACCAATGGGGTTGACCCTGAAGTCTACAGACTTATGCTCTTCCCTTTTGCTGTAAGAGACAGAGCTAGGACATGGTTGGACTCACAACCTAAAGAAAGCCTGAACTCTTGGGAAAAGCTAGTCAATGCCTTCTTGGCAAAGTTCTTTCCACCTCAAAAATTGAGTAAGCTTAGAGTGGAAGTCCAAACCTTCATACAGAAGGAAGGTGAATCCCTCTATGAAGCTTGGGAAAGATACAAGCAATTGATCAGAAGGTGCCCTTCTGACATGCTTTCGGAATGGAGTATCATAGGAATCTTCTATGATGGTCTGTCTGAACTGTCCAATATGTCATTGGACAGCTCTGCTGGAGGATCTCTTCATCTGAAGAAGACACCTGCAGAAGCTTAGGAACTCATTGAAATTGTTGCAAATAACCAATTCATGTACACCTCTGAAAGGAATCCTGTGAATAATGGGATAAATCAGAAGAAAGGAGTTCTTGAGATTGATTCTCTGAATGCCATATTGGCTCAGAACAAAATATTGACTCAACAAGTCAATATGATTTCTCAGAGTCTGTCTGGAATACAAGCAGCAACAGGCGGTACCAAAGAAGCTTCATCTGAAGAAGAAGCTTATGATCCTGAGAACCCAGCAATGGAAGAGGTGAATTACATGGGAGAACCCTATGGAAACACCTATAATCCTTCATGGAGAAATCATCCAAATCTCTCATGGAAGGACCAACAGAGGCCTCAACAAGGCTTCAATAACAATAATGGTGGAAGAAACAGGTTTAGCAATAGCAAACCTTTTCCAGCATCTTCTCAGCAACAGACAGAGAATTCTAAGCAGAGCCACTCTGAATTAGCAACTGTAGTCTCTGATCTAATTAAAACCACTCAAAGTTTCATGACTGAAACAATGTCCTCCATTAGAAATTTAGAGGCATAAGTGGGTCAGCTGAGTAAGAAAGTTACTAAACTCCCTCTTAGTACTCTTCCAAGCAATACAGAAGAGAATCCAAAAGGAGAGTGCAAGCCATCAGCATGACCCACACGGCCGAATCTGGAGAGGAGGAAGAGGTAGTGATCTCCACTAAGGAAGATCTCACTGGACGTCCACTGGCCTCCAAGGAGTTCCCTAATGAGGAACCATGGGAATCTGAGGCTCACACTGAGACTATAGAGATTCCATTGAATTTACTTTTGCCATTCATGAGATCTGATGAGTATTCTTCCTCTGAAGAGGATGAAGATGTTACTGAAGAGCAAGTTGCTAAGTATCTTGGAGCAATCATGAAGCTAAATGCCAAGTTATTTGGTAATGAGACTTGGGAGGATGAACCCTCCATTGCTCGTCAAAGAACTGGATGACTTGACTAGGCAGAGATTACCTCTAAAGAGACAAGATCCTGGAAAATTCTCAATACCTTGTACCATAGGCACCATGACCTTTGAGAAGGCTCTGTGTGACCTAGGGTCAAGTATAAACTTTATGCCTCTCTCTGTAATGGAGAAACTAGGGATCATTGAGGTACAAGCTGCTAGAATCTCACTAGGGATGGCAGACAATTCAAAGAAACAAGCTTATGGACTTGTAGAGGATATCTTGGTAAAGGTTGAAGACCATTACATCCATGCTGATTTCATAATCCTAGAGACTGGAAAGTGTATGGATGAATCCATCATCCTTGGCAGACCCTTCTTAGCCACACAAAAGCTGTGATTGATGTTAACAGAGGAGAATTGATCATTCAAGTGAATGAAGACTCCCTTGTGTTTAAAGCTCAAGGATATCCCTCTGTAACCATGGAGAGGAAGCATGAAGAGCTTCTCTCAATACAGAGTCAAACAGAGCCCCCACAGTCAAACTCTAAGTTTGGTGTTGGGAGGCCACAACCAAACTTTAAGTTTAGTGTTGAACCCCCACATTCAAACTCTAAGTTTGGTATTGGGAGGTTCCAACATTGCTCTGAACATCTGTGAGGCTCCATGAGAGCCCACTGTCAAGCTATTGACATTAAAGAAGCGCTTGTTGGGAGGCAACCCAATCTTTAACTATCTATATTAAATTTCTATTTTCTTTTGTTATTTTATGTTTTCTGTAGGTTGATGATCATGTGAAGTCATAAAAACAATTGAAAAAGCAAAAACAGAAGGAAAAACAGAATGAAAAATAGAACACCCTGGAGGAGAAACTTACTGGCGTTTAAACGCCAGTAAGGGTAGCAGAATGGGCATTAAACGCCCAGTCTGGCACCATTCTGGGCGTTTAACGCCAGAAATGGGTAGCAGCCTGGCGTTTAATGCCAGGATTGGCAGCAAGGGGCGTTTTGCATGCCACATGGTGCAGGGATGAGAAATCCTTGACACCTCAGGATCTGTGGACCCCACAGGATCCCCACCTACCCCACCTCTCTCTCTCTTCTTCACCCATTCACCAATCACCTCAATACCTCTTCCCCAAAAACCCCTCACCTATTAAATCCCACCATTCTCTTCACCACTCACATCCATCCTTCATAAAACCCCACCTACCTCCCCATTCAAATTCAAACCACTTTCCTACCCAAACCCACCCATAATGGCCGAACCATACCCCCCTCTCCACTCCTATATAAACCCATCTTCACTCCTTTATTTTCACACAACATACACACTACCTATCCCCCTTGGCTGAACCACTAAGCCCCCTCCACCTCCTCTATTTCTTCTTCTTCTACTCTCTTTTTTTTTCTTCTTTTGCTCGAGGACGAGCAAACCTTCTAAGTTTGGTGTGGTAAAAGCTAAAGCTTTTTTATTTTTCCATAACCATTTATGGAATCAAAGGCCGGAGAAACCTCTAAAAAGAGGAAAGGGAAGGAAAAAACTTCCACCTCCGAGTCATGAGAGATGGAGAGATTCCTCTCAAGGGTGCATCAAGACCACTTCTATGAAGTTGTGGCCAAGAAGAAGGTGATCCCCGAGGTCCCTTTTAAGCTCAAAAAGGGCGAATATCTGGAGATCCGACATGAGATCCGAAGAAGAGGTTGGGAAGTTCTTACCAACCCTATTCAACAAGTCGGAATCTTAATGGTTCAAGAGTTCTATGCCAATGCATGGATCACCAAGAACCATGATCAAAGTGTGAACCCGGACCCTAAGAATTGGCTTACAATGGTCTGAGGGAAATACTTAGATTTCAGTCCGAAAAATGTAAGGTTGGCATTCAATTTGCCTATGATGCAAGGAGATGCATACCCATACACTAGAAGGGTCAACTTTGATCAAAGGTTGGACCAAATCCTCATGGACATCTGTGAAGAGGGCGCTCAATGGAAGAGAGATTCAAGAGGGAAGCCGGTTCAACTAAGAAGGCATGACCTCAAGCCCGTGGCTAGGGGATGGTTGGAGTTCATCCAACGCTCAATCATCCCCACTAGCAACCGGTCTGAAGTTACTATAGACCGAGCCATCATGATTCATAGCATCATGATTAGAGAGGAAGTAGAAGTTCATGAGGTTATATCCTAAGAACTCTACAAGATGGCAGACAAGTCCACTACTGTGGCAAGGTTAGCCTTCCCTCACCTCATTTGTCACCTCTGCAATTCAGTTGGAATTGACATAGAGGGAGACATTCTCATTGATGAGGACAAGTCCATCACTAAGAAAAGGATGGAGCAAAAGAGAGAACCTCACCAAGAGCATGAGGAATTTCCTCATAATGAAATCCCTGAGATGCCTCAAGGGATGTAATTTCCTCCACAAAACTGTTGGGAGCAAATCAACACCTCCCTAGGAGAATTAAGTTCCAACATGGGACAACTAAGGGTGGAGCACTAAGAGCATTCTATCCTCCTCCATGAAATTAGAGAAGACCAAAGGACCATGAGAGAGGAGCAACAAAGGCAAGGAAGAGACATTGAGGAGCTCAAGCACTCCATAAGATCTTCAAGAGGAAGAACAAGCCGCCATCACTAAGGTGGACCCGTTCTTTAATTTCCTTGTTCTTTATTTTCCTGTTTTTCAAAAATTATGCTTTATGTTTATTTATATTTGTGTCTTTATTACATGATCATTAGTGTCTAAGTGTCTATGCCTTAAAGCTATGAAAATGAATCCATCACCTCTCTTAAAATGAAAAATGTTTTTAATTGAAAAAGAAAAAGAAGTGCATGAATTTCGAATTTTAAAACAGTTTAATTATTTTGATGTGGTGGCAATACTTTTGTCTTTCTGAATGAATGCTTGAACAGTGCATATTTTTGATATTATTGATTCATGAATGTTAAAATTGTTGGCTCTTGAGAGAGTGATGGAAAAGGAGAAATGTTATTTGATAATCTAAAAAATCATAAAATTGATTCTTGAAGCAAGAAAAAGCAGTGAAAAGCTTGCAGAAAAAAGGATATATGTGAAAAAAAAAGAGAAAGAAAAAAAAGAAAAGCAAGCAGAAAAAGCCAATACCCCTTTAAACTAAAAGGCAAGGGTGATAAAAAGGATCCAAGGCTTTGAGCATCAGTGGATAGGAGGGCCTGCAGGAATAAAATCCTGGCCTAAGTGGCTAAACCAAGCTGTCCCTAACCATGTGCTTGTGGCGTGAAGGTGTCAAGTGAAAACTTGAGACTGAGCGGTTAAAGTCGTGGCCCAAAAGCAAAAAGAGTATGCTTAAGAGCCCTGGACACCTCTAATTGGGGACTCTAGCAAAGCTGAGTCACAATCTGAAAAGGTTCACCCAGTCATGTGTCTGTGGCATTTATGTATCCGGTGGTAATACTGGAAAACAAAGTGCTTAGGGTCACGGCCAAGACTCATAAAGTAGCTGTGTTCAAGAATCAACATACTTAACTAGGAGAATCAATAACACTATATGGATTCTGAGTTCCTATAGAAGCCAATCATTCTGAACTTCAAAGGATAAAGTGAGATGCCAAAACTGTTCAGAAGCAAAAAGCTAAAAGCCCCGCTCATCTAATTAATACTGATCTTCACAGATATTTTTGGAATTCATTGTATATTCTATTCTTTTTATCCTACATGATTTTCAGTTGCTTGGGGACAAGCAACAATTTAACTTTGGTGTTGTGATGAGCGGATAATTTATACGCTTTTTGGCATTGTTTTTAGTATGTTTTTAGTATATTTTAGTTAGTTTTTATTAAATTTTTATTAGTTTTTATTTAAAAATTACTTTTCTGTACTTTACTACGAGTTTGTGTATTTTTTTGTGATTTCAGGTATTTTCTGGCTGAAATTAGCCAAAAACTTGATACGCAAAAATTCAGATTTCACGTATAACCGGCAAGTATACCGGGTCGTATCAAGTAATAAAACTCACTAAGAGTGGGGTCGATCCCACGGAGATTGATAGATTAATCAACTTTAGTTAAATGGTATATTTAGTCAAGCAAACATGGTTTTGATTTCATGAGATTTGTGATTTTGTAACATAATTGCAAAAGCTTAAATGACAAGGAATTTAAAGGACTAAAATAGAGAAAGAAAATAAAAGTGAATAACTGAAACTTAAAGTGCAAGAAACTTAAATGACATGGAAAATAAATTGCAAGAAAGTAAAGGTTGCAGAATTTTAAAGAGCAGAAGAGTAAATTGCAAGAAATAGATAAACAGAATGTAAATGGCAAGAATGATAAATTGCAAAAAGATAAAAGGGAATTGGGTAATGGGTATTCAAAGAACTAAAGAACAAAAAAATGAGAATTAATAATGGAGAGATCATTAGGGATCAGAGATGCAAATTCTCATGAATTGATGTTGACCAATTCCTTCTCAATCATGGGTATAGATCCATGGCAAATTGTGGGTAATTGAGTCCTAATCTCTTGGTATCTCAATTTCTCTCAACACAACCAATTGCCACTCTCGTGATCTAATTGTTCATGAGAAGAGATGAAGTTCAATTTCTAATCCAAGCCACACAACTTCCAGAATCTCAACTAAGGGAGGTTACATCTCACATACCAACCCAAAGTGTATTGATCAAAGAAATCATGAAAGGATGAACTCTAAACTGAATTATGTAGCTCCTTTCTCAAGTTCACCACATAATTCATATAGATTCAATCCCTCTCTCGAAGGTGATTAAATCTGTGAAGAACAAGAGTTTCCTCTTAGATGAACCACTTGAATTGAGAAGGAAAAGAAAAGTTATCAACCCATTCAAATGAGCAGAGCTCCTCCCCCTAATGAAAATGGGGTTTAGTAAATCATAGCTCTAAATTCAACAACAAGTGCAAAAGTAAAGATTAAAATTGAGTAGTGAATAATATTGAAGAATGAAGAAGAAGTTCTTGAAAACTGAAATTCAAACTTGCAAAAGAAAACCAACTTCCTCTCTGCTATGCTTCCCAAATCGGGAGTGTAGTACAAATCAGAGTAAAAAAAGATAGCAAAAGTAACTACTATGATGTAAATGTAAAAGTGTCTAAGAATCCCTTATAGTACAAAATTATTCTCTATTTATACTATTCCTAAAACTTCTTGAAATTCTCCTTTTGGGTTAGCAATTTGGGCCTTGCTCTTGTTGATTTTGCTTCATGAGAAAATTCTTGTCAAACAGAGGAAACAGGGATCATTTTCATTGCTCTGGCCCAATGGCCTGGCGTTATTGGCAAACACACCAGCCTTGGTGCATGTTGGCAATGTGCATGATAAAGATGACTCTGATTCGAGCTTCCATTTCATGCTTCACTATGGACTATTATATATCGTTGGAAAACACGCCAGCAACAACGCCCTTAGTGTCTGAGGCTCTAAATAAAGCCAGCTTTTGAGTCTTCAAATGAACTTCAATCCCATGCTATGATATATGGTTGGAAAGCTCTTGATGTCTACTTTCCAATGCTACTGAAATCACCTCATTTGGAGTTTTCTAGCTCAAGATATGCTCCTTTGAAGAGGGCAAGGTCAGGTTGCCTTGGCTGGGCAATTTTGGTGAAGTTGTTGGCAAACATGCCACCAAAAATGTGCTCGACCTCCTCTGGCCCTTCTTGGCTTTGCCGTTGTTGTGGGCGTTGCCAGGGAACACGCCAGTTCATTCCCTGCCTGGCAACGCTCTCGATCACCTTTTTGTGGCTCATTCATGCCTCCTTAACTCTCAACTCCAAAATATGCCCAAAATTCCTCTTTTCTTCTTTTTAGCTTATTTTGTGCTCTTTTGCTTCTTTTTCTTCTTATTTCCTACAAAATTTATAAAATCAAAAGATCAAGGAAATATACCATTTAAGCACAAAAGAATACAATAATTAAGCACTAATTATAAATTTCTTGTATGAAAAAGCATAGAAAAACATGACATGGTGACATGTCATCACAACACCAAACTTAAACATTGCTTGTCCCCAAGAAAGAAAAGAATCATGCAATAAAGATTGACAGTCCAAGGTAAAAAGAATAGCAACTCAATGTTTATGGTAAGCTAGTTTTCTAAGCATGCTACAATCACAAAAGAAATGTAAATGATTGATGCTTCTATCTAGTTCAATTTATGAAATCTTTGTCTTATATTCCTTCCTTGAAACAAGCTTTTGATTTTCTTATTAGCTTCTCCTTTTGATACATAAACACCACAAGTACTTAACATATTGTCATTGGTACTCAGAGCCTTCAGCTTTCTCATTTTTTCCCTTTTTCTTTTCTTGCTTTAATTGTTTTTGCTTTTTCAAGGTTTTCATAATTTCAAAAGATTTCACAAAATGTACTAGACGAAAACTTCAATTAAATAAAATCCAATGCAATTGAGCAACAATTAATCATACTAGCTTTCCAAAACTTATATGCACATGCTAACCTCTTCTTTAATTCCTTGTTTGTTTATGATCATGATGCTTTATTGCTTTTGAACTCACAAACTTAAGTTGGTAGTCATAATGCCACAGCAACATGTTACAAATCAAAATTCAAGCTATGCTTATTCATACCACACATGCATACAGAGAAGATAAAGACAATCATGCAAATTATAGTGCTAGAAACAAATGAGAGGAAAAGAAACTTTACAACCTTGTAATTCATCTTCTCTATTATTGTTCTTTTCCTTCTATTCTTCCTTCTTCCCATACCAATACTCAGAATGCTTGCTCATCCTCAAGCAACAATTAGAACAATGGCTATGGGACTAAGATGGATCATGAATGTCTTACATAATGAAAT
>NC_029792.2:41860868-41880341 GCF_000816755.2 Arachis ipaensis
ACATGTCAATTTATTTGAAATAAAACTAAACGAAAGAAACTGTTATATGTTAAATACAATCACCAAGTCAAGAATCTGTCATGAATAAAGCTCTCTTGGTAGTGTATTAACAAACACAGTAAATAAAAGAAAGCATTTAAAACAAGGAAATGACTAAAACAAAGAGAAAACTAAAATCGTCTAACTAAAAGAAAGATAACAGTGCAAAGAACATTATGATTATGTAAACAAGTGGTGTTGCTGACTGATTTGCATAGAAAAATAAGTGGCACACCAAACTTAGAATCTTGGTGTGTCACTTTCATTTTTTGATTTGATGCAATCATCCAAAAAGATTGAAAATAATTTGTTTCAAGGCAACACCAAACTTAGAATGTAACCATATGCCAATTTATTGAATTTAAACAAAGCAAAAAAAAAAAGAAAACAAAGCAGAGAGGAAATGTTACTTATGGTTGGGTTACCTCCCAACAAGTGCTCTTTTAGTGTCATTAGCTTGACATGTTGTTCTTCACTTTCTTCCTCTTCTTCCAGTTTGTTAAGAGGAATGACCTCAAAGGAGGGAAAGATTCAGCTAGTGTCCCTTGTCTTGGCCTTTTCTCAGCAAGCTTTCTTTTGTTAATGGCTTGATTAAGCTTGCTTGCTGGATCAGGGGGAGGATTGGTTGTAGTTGACCTTCTTTTCTTCATGAATATTGTCCTTTGTAGCTTGGTCACAATCCTCTTCTCGGTTCTTTTGTTAATTGCCTTCACTTTCTTGAATCCAAGTCTTGGTGGTTGTGTGATTGTTAGAGTTTTGTCTTCATCAAGAGTTCTTTTGATTTCATGAGATTTGTGATTTTTGAACATATTTGCAAAAATTTAAATGGCAAGGAATTTAAAGAACTAGAAGAGAGAAAGAAGATGAAAGTGAATAACTGAAACTTAAAGTGCAAGAAACTTAAATGACATGGAAAATAAATTGCAAGAAAGTAAAGGTTGCAGAATTTTAAAGAGCAGAAGAGTAAATTGCAAGAAATAGATAAACAGAATGTAAATGGCAAGAATGATAAATTACAAAAAGATAAAAGGGAATTGGGTAATGGGTATTCAAAGAACTAAAGAACAAAAAAAATGAGAATTAATGATGGAGAGATCATTAGGGATCAGAGATGCAAATTCTCATGAATTGATGTTGACCAATTCCTTCTCAATCATGGGTATAGATCCATGGCAAATTATGGGTAATTGAGTCCCAATCTCTTGGTATCTCAATTTCTCTCAACACAACCAATTGCCACTCTCGTGATCTAATTGTTCATGAGAAGAGATGAAGTTCAATTTCTAATCCAAGCCACACAACTTCCAGAATCTCAACTAAGGGAGGTTACATCTCACATACCAACCCAAAGTGTATTCATCAAAGAAATCATGAAAGGATGAACTCTAAACTGAATTATGTAGCTCCTTTCTCAAGTTCACCACATAATTCATATAGATTCAATCCCTCTCTCGATGGTGATTAAATCTATGAAGAACAAGAGTTTCCTCTTAGATGAACCACTTGAATTGAGAAGGAAAAGAAAAGTTATCAACCCATTCAAATGAGCAGAGCTCCTCCCCATAATGAAAATGAGGTTTAGTGAATCATAGCTCTAAATTCAACAACAAGTGTAACAGTAAACAATAAAATTGAGTAGTAAATAATATTGAAGAATGAAGAAGAAGTTCTTGAAAACTGAAATTCAAACTTGCAAAAGAAAACCAACTTCCACTCTGCTATGCTTCCCAAATCGGGAGTGTAGTACAAAGCAGAGTAAAAAAAGCTAGCAAAAGTAACTACTATGATGTAAATGCAAAAGTGTCTAAGAATCGCTTATAGTACAAAACTATTCTCTATTTATACTATTCCTAAAACTTCTTGAAATTCTCCTTTTGGGTTAGCAATTTGGGCCTTGCTCTTGTTGATTTTGCTTCATGAGAAAATTCTTGTCAAACAGAGGAAACAGGGATCATTTTCATTGCTCTGGCCTAATGGCCTGGCGTTATTGGCAAACACACCAGCCTTGGTGCATGTTGGAAACGTGCATGATAATTTCCTGGGAGTGGGACATGGTGCTTGGGCGTTGTTGCCAGGGTTGTTGCCCAAGTTGTTGCCAAACACTTGCTTGTTCTTCACTTTTTATGCTTGATGTTGCCTGAACTTTCAACTTCAATCCTTTGCTTCAATATAAACTATTATATATTATTGAAAAGCTCTTGATGTCTACTTTCCAATGCCACTGGAATCACCTCATTTGGACCTTCCTAGCTCAAGTTATGCTCCATTGAAGAGGGCAAGGTCAGGCTGCCTTGGTTGGGCATTTTTACCAAACACGCCACTAACAACGCCCTCAAGAACTCCTCTAGCCCAAATTTCTTGGCCTGGGCGTTGTTGCTGGAGTTTTCAAGGAACACGCCAGTTCATCTTGGCCCTGGCAACGTGTTCGACCCCCTCTCTTGGCTCATTCATTCTTCCTTGAATCTCAATCTCATTTCCTTGTTTTTGGGGCCTAAAGATGACTCTGATTCGAGCTTCCATTTCATGCTTTACTACGAACTATTATATATCATTGGAAAGCTCTGAATGTCAGCTTTCCAACGCAACTAGAAGCACTCAAATTGGATCTCTGTAGCTCAAGTTATGTTTCATTGAAGAAGGCAAGGTCAGGCTGCCTGGAGTTGTTGCCCAAGTTATTGGCAAACACGCCAGCAACAACGCCCTTAGTGTCTGAGGCTCTAAATAAAGCCAGCTTTTGAGTCTTCAAATGAACTTCAATCCCATGCTATGATATATGGTTGGAAAGCTCTTGATGTCTACTTTCCAATGCCACTGAAATCACCTCATTTGGAGTTTTCTAGCTCAAGATATGCTCCTTTGAAGAGGGCAAGGTCAGGTTGCCTTGGCTGGGCGTTTTTGGTGAAGTTGTTGGCAAACACGCCACCAAAAATGTGCTCGACCTCCTCTGGCCCTTCTTGGCTTTCGCGTTGTTGTGGGCGTTGCCAGGGAACATGCCAGTTCATTCCCTGCCTGGCAACGCTCTCGATCACCTTTTTGTGGCTCATTCATGCCTCCCTAACTCTCAACTCCAAAATATGCCCAAAATTCCTCTTTTCTTCTTTTTAGCTTATTTTGTGCTCTTTTGCTTGTTTTTATTCTTATTTCCTACAAAATTTATAAAATCAAAAGATCAAGGAAATATACCATTTAAGCACAAAAGAATGCAATAATTAAGCACTAATTATAAATTTCTTGTATGAAAAAGCATAGAAAAATATGACATGGTGACATGTCATCACAACACCAAACTTAAACCTTGCTTGTCCCCAAGCAAGAAAAGAATCATGCAATAAAGATTGACAGTCCAAGGTAAAAAGAATAGCACACCAAACTTAGAATCTTGGTGTGTCACTTTCATTTTTTGATTTGATGCAATCATCCAAAAAGATTGAAAACAATTTGTTTCAAGGCAACACCAAACTTAGAATGTAACCATATGCCAATTTATTGAATTTAAACAAAGCAAAAAAAAAAGAAAACTTAGGAAGGAATCTTCATGTTCCATTGTCACTTCAATTAGCTTTTGTGAATATAAAATCCTTGGCTCATGTTCCTCATCCTTCATTGCAATTTCACTTGACACAGGGACCTTTTGTTCTTATTTTTCCACTTCTTCACCCACAAATTGGTCTTCATTCTCACTGTTTGATGGTTCTAAGTTCCCCTTAAAGAGCAGAAGAGTAAATTGCAAGAAATAGATAAACAGAATGTAAATGGCAAGAATGATAAATTACAAAAAGATAAAAGGGAATTGGGTAATGGGTATTCAAAGAACTAAAGAACAAAAAAAATGAGAATTAATGATGGAGAGATAATTAGGGATCAGAGATGCAAATTCTCATGAATTGATGTTGACCAATTCCTTCTCAATCATGGGTATAGATCCATGGCAAATTGTGGGTAATTGAGTCCCAATCTCTTGGTAACTCAATTTCTCTCAACACAACCAATTGCCACTCTCGTGATCTAATTGTTCATGAGAAGAGATGAAGTTCAATTTCTAATCCAAGCCACACAACTTCCAGAATCTCAACTAAGGGAGGTTACATCTCACATACCAACCCAAAGTGTATTGATCAAAGAAATCATGAAAGGATGAACTCTAAACTGAATTATGTAGCTCCTTTCTCAAGTTCACCACATAATTCATATAGATTCAATCCCTCTCTTGATGGTGATTAAATCTGTGAAGAACAAGAGTTTCCTCTTAGATGAACCACTTGAATTGAGAAGAAAAAGAAAAGTTATCAACCCATTCAAATGAGCAGAGCTCCTCCCCCTAATGAAAATGGGGTTTAGTGAATCATAGCTCTAAATTCAACAACAAGTGCAAAAGTAAATATTAAAATGGAATAGTGAATAATATTGAAGAATGAAGAAGAAGTTCTTCAAAACTGAAATTCAAACTTGCAAAAGAAAACCAACTTCCTCCCTGCTATGCTTCCCAAATCGGGAGTGTAGTACAAAGCAGAGTAAAAAAAGCTAGCAAAAGTAACTACTATGATGTAAATGTAAAAGTGTCTAAGAATCTCTTCTAGTACAAAACTATTCTCTATTTATACTATTCCTAAAACTTCTTGAAATTCTCCTTTTGGGTTAGCAATTTGGGCCTTGCTCTTGTTGATTTTGCTTCATGAGAAAATTCTTGTCAAACAGAGGAAACAGGGCTCATTTTCATTGATCTGGCCCAATGGCCTGGCGTTATTGGCAAACACACCAGCCTTGGTGCACGTTGGCAACGTGCATGATAATTTCCTGGGAGTGGGACATGGTGCTTGGGCGTTGTTGCCCAAGTGGTTGCCCTAGTTGTTGCCAAACACTTGCTTGTTCTTCACTTTTTATGCTTGATGTTGCCTGAACTTTCAGCTTCAATCCTTTGCTTCAATATAAATTATTATATATCATTAGAAAGCTCTTGATGTCTACTTTCCAATGCCACTGAAATCACCTCATTTGGACCTTCCTAGCTCAAGTTATGCTCCATTGAAAAGGGCAAGGTCAGGCTGCCTTGGTTGGGCATTTTTACCAAACACGCCACTAACAACGCCCTCAAGAACTCCTCTAGCCCAAATTTCTTGGCCTGGGTGTTGTTGCTGGAGTTACCAAGGAACACGTCAGTTCATCTTGGCCCTAGCAACATGTTCGACCCCCTCTCTTGGCTCATTCATTCTTCCTTGAATCTCAACCTCATTTCCTTATTTTTTGGGCCTAAAGATGACTCTGATTCGAGCTTCCATTTCAAGCTTCACTATGAACTATTATATATCGTTGGAAAGCTCTAAATTTCAGCTTTCTAACGCAACTGAAAGCACTCAAATTGGATCTCTGTAGCTCAAGTTATGTTCCATTGAAGAAGGCAAGGTCAGGCTGCCTGGCGTTGTTGCCCAAGTTGTTGGCAAACACGCCAGCAACAACGCCCTTAGTGTCTGAGGCTCTAAATAAAGCCAGCTTTTGAGTCTTCAAATAAACTCCAATCCCATGCTATGATATATGGTTGGAAATCTCTTGATGTCTACTTTCCAATGCCACTGAAATCACCTCATTTGGAGTTTTCTATCTCAAGATATGCTCCTTTGAAGAAGGCAAGGTCAGGCTACCTTGGCTGGGCGTTTTTGGTGAAGTTGTTGGCAAACACGCCACCAAAAACGTGCTCGACCTCCTCTGGCCCAAGTTCTTGGCTTTGGCGTTGTTGTGGGTGTTGCCAGGGAACACGCCAGTTCATTCCCTGCCTGGCAACGCTCTCGATCACCTTTTTGTGGCTCATTCATGCCTCCCTAACTCTCAACTCCAAAATATGCCCAAAATTCCTCTTTTCTTCTTTTTAGCTTATTTTGTGCTCTTTTGCTTCTTTTT
The DNA here is from genome assembly GCF_000816755.2 of Arachis ipaensis. Taxonomy (NCBI): domain Eukaryota; kingdom Viridiplantae; phylum Streptophyta; class Magnoliopsida; order Fabales; family Fabaceae; genus Arachis; species Arachis ipaensis. The sequence continues at coordinate 41,866,800 of NC_029792.2, forward strand.
CTTCTTATTTCCTACAAAATTTATAAAATCAAAAGATCAAGGAAATATACCATTTAAGCACAAAAGAATGCAATAATTAAGCACTAATTATAAATTTCTTGTATGAAAAAGCATAGAAAAACATGACATGGTGACATGTCATCAAGGGACCTGAGCAAAAATCAGATTCAGACGCTGAAAAAGGACTGCAGATGCTGTTGGATTCTAACCTCCATGCACTCGAAGTGGATTTTCTGGAGCTACAGAAGCCCAATTGGCGCGCTCTCAATTGCGTTGGAAAGTAGACATCCTGGGCTTTCCAGCAATATATAATAGTCCATATTTTGCCCGAGATTTGATGGCCTAAATAGGCGTTCCAAGTTAGCTCAAGAATTCTGACATTTACGCCGGAACTGGCACAAAAACTGGAGTTAAATGCCCAAACTGGCACAAAAGCTGGCGTTTAACTCCAAGAAAAGTCTCTACACATGGAAGCTTCAATGCTCAGCCCAAGCACACACCAAGTGGCCCCGAAAGAAAATTTCTGCATTAATTACTGATTTCTGTAAATCCTAGGCTACTAATTCTCTATAAATAGGACCTTATACTATTGTATTTTAAATGGGGGGACACATCTTTGGACGTTTAGTCCCTAGACCTTGGAGGCTGGCCATTCGGCCATGCTTACACCATTATCACTTTTGTATTTTCAACGGTGGAGTTTCTACACACCATAGATTAAGGTGCGGAGCTCTGCTGTTCTTCATGAATTAATACAAGTACTATTATTTTTCTATTCAACTCAAGTCTATTTCTTCTCCAAGATATTCATTCGCACCCAAGAACATGATGAATGTGATGATTATGTGACACTCATCACCATTCTCACCTATGAACGCGTGCCTGACAACAACTTCCGTTCTACATGCAAACAAGCTTGAATGTGTATCTCTTGGGTCTCTAATCTAAGATTAGAACCTTCGTGGTATAGGCTAGAATTATTGGCGGCCATTTCTGAGATCTTGAACGTCTAAACCTTGTCTGTGGTATTCTGAGTAGGATCTGGGAAGGGATGACTGTGACGAGCTTCAAACTCGCGATTGTTGGGCGTGTGACAGATGCAAAAAGATTAATGGATCCTATTCCAATATGATCGAGAACTGACAGATGATTAGCCGTGCGGTGACAGCGTGCGTAGAACATTTTCACTGAGAGGACGGAAAGTAGCCATTGACAACGGTGATGCCCAACATAAAGCTTGCCATGGAAAGGAGTATGAATGATTGGAAGAAGGCAATAGGAAAGCAGAGGTTCAGGAGGAACAAAGCATCTTCATACGCTTATCTGAAATTCCAACCAAAGAATTACATAAGTATCTCTATCTTTATTTTATGTTTTATTTATCTTTTAATTATCAATTCTCCATCACCATCTGAATTCGCCTGACTGAGATTTACAAGGTGATCATAGCTTGCTTCAAGCCGACAGTCTCCGTGGGATCGACCCTTACTCACGTAAGGTATTACTTGGACGACCCAGTGCACTTGCTGGTTAGTTGTGCGGAATTGTGTCAAAGTGTGATTCACGTTTGAGAGCTCCAAGTCCCTTTGGCGCCATTGTTGATGATCACAATTTCGTGCACCAGTATCTCCAAGATCCATTGAATCAAGATGGATTTCAGCATCTAGTATCCATGATAAATAATTGTTTCCAGATATATCAAGAGTATTGAATTCAAGATGAGATAGCTTCGACATAATGAAAATTTGTTACCTGAGTCTTCCTAAATTTTGATAAGAGTTTCGTGCTAATAACGTGTTGTAAAATAAATAAATAAAGAAGATAAAATAATAAATAAAAGACTCTAGTATTAATATTAGCCAATATAAATTAACTCAATATAATAAAGATAATTTATATATATCTACTAATATAAGTAGTATCGTATGTAAGGAAGAAGAGTATAAAAGAGAGAGAATATTGTTATTGATTGTTATTGCTATGTTGTTTCAATCGTTGCTTCTACTATTTATACATGTGACAAGCTTTTGATTTCAACCTTCATTAATCTTAAACTTGCCTTGAAAAGTTATTCCTTCAGCATAGGAAAGATTAGCCGCCCAATTTCATAAATGGGCATTCAATACCTTCTTATCACAACATGTTACTATTATACATATTCAGTGAAGAAAATGATGAATTAAATAGCCGCAATAGTACTATTGATACAATAATATTCGAATTCGTAGTCTTTAAAAGATTTGACCAATCAAATTAGTTTTAAGAAAAATATAATTACAAGTTAAATTGTCTTTTCGTTAACTAGATGATGATGTGTCGTGAGACCTGATGACATGGTAAATTAAATTTATGTAGAATCAAATTAGATTTTAAAAATATATGCGCATGTCATTTTCATTCTTAAAGTTTTAAAAGAGTGAGCCAAATTAATATATGGATAAATCTCTCTTAAATGGATACAAATTAAGGTTTCGGAGGATAAGTGGGTATTAATAAAATACAAAGTATAATGGACTCAGTTCTAGAATTTATTAAAGATATCATAACTGAAGGGAAAGAATGGAATCAATAGAGATTCATAGGAATTTTTCCACGGCAAATCAGTGATCAAGTACACCAATAAGTTAGGCTTCACGAGATTGAAGATGATGAGGGAGAAGCAGTTTAGAAATGGATAAAATATTTTTTGTCCTAACTTATCACTGTTTAATCCTTCGTCATCGCTTAAATGAGAATTCATTCTCTTTCCAACCACCACCTTTTGAATTTTCTTTAATTTCTCGATAGCAGTTTTAGTTTTTTTAGACTTCCTTCAGTTTTAGTTTTAATTTCTCGACAGTAGTTTTAGTTTTTTTAGCATCTCCTCAAGAGTTATATCAACATTAAATAGCCGATCTTTTCCATAATAATCATCTTCACTATCACTAAAATGAAGATAAGAATCAGCCTCATAATCCAAGTCATCAGAGTCATCCTCCTCTTTACTATTCTCCCCATCAACAACATTCTGAACCACTTCTTTAACATTTAAATGGACATCAACCATTTTCTAAATTTGGGCCTCCACATCCACCTCCCTACTTTGAGCCTCCACTTCAATATTTTAGGCCTTTCTAATGTTACTTGACCCACTATCAACATCTACACACTCTTCCTCAATAGCCTTACTCCCACTCCTAACATCTAAATAACCAATGTCATAAAAGAAATCATGAGCGACTGAAGTCTTATCTACTACATACAAGTCAACCACCATTTTTTCAATTCCTATATTTGCCATTTTGATTGTTTATTTATCACCCCTCAACAACTTCAACCCTTCTAATCCTAACTCAGCATCTAACCACATTACCCTAATGTTCTCAACAATGTACCCAAGTTTTTCAATCACATCATACGCCTCCATAAGACCATCTCCAGTAGGGAACTCATCCCAATTTTTATTTATCAATGTTCTGAAAACTGGACCGGACCGACCGGTTGGACCGGTTTAACCGTGAACCGACAGCATTAACGGTCCGGTCAGACATATAAAACCGCTAATCAGAAAACCGGCAAAAAATCATTGAACCGGACGAGACCCGGTCGGTCAGACCGAACCGGAACCCGGCCGGTTTACACAAAAGAGGGTAGTTAATTCGTTTCTTTCTCCCGTTCTCCCTTTCTTTCTTTCAGTCAGAGAAATCAGTCAAATCACACCAACGCAACCACAAAACCCTAGCACTGTAAGCGTACACTGCCACAAGGAGTGGCATACTGCCGCCGTCCGTCGCACTCAAACTTCGCCATTCATCATCTAGCTTCCCTCGTGCTCAAAGTCTTCAACCCCTGTTCGTTGTCACCGATCGCGGTTGCTTCCTCGAGCTCGGCGTCCGTCGTCTTTGTCTGCTCAGCCGCACTTCCGTCGCCGTTTGTTTGCCGTTCACGTTCGCGTCTTCGTTCGCGTTCGCTCGGTGGTACGCAGAAATTGTGATTACACTTTGATTATGTAGAATTCATCGATATTTCTTTCCCTGGTAATGGCGCCAAAAACATGATGCCAATACCATGGTTCACAACTTCGCACAACTAACCAATAAGTGCACTGGGTCGTCCAAGTAATACCTTACGTGAGTAAGGGTCGAATCCCACGGAGATTGTAGGTATGAAGCAAGCTATGGTCACCTTGTAAATCTCAGTCAGGCGGATATAAAATAGTAATGGGGTTTTCGAAAATAATTAATAAAATAGGGATAGAAATACTTATGTAAATCATTGGTGAGAATTTCAGATAAGCGAATAGAGATGCTTTCGTTCCTCTGAACCTCTGCTTTCCTGCTATCTTCATCTCTTTGAGGAACAGCAGAGCTCCACACCTTAATCTATAGAGTGTAGAAACTCTACCGTTAAAATTACATAAGTGAAAGGTCTAGGCATGGCCAAATGGCCAGCCCCCTAAAACGTGATCACAGGATCAGAATACAATCCAGGATCCAGGATGTCTAATACAATAGTGAAATGTCCTATTTATAATAAACTAGCTACTAGGGTTTACAAAAGTAAGTAATTGATGCATAAATCCACTTCCGGGGTCCACTTGGTGTGTGCTTGGGCTGAGCTTTGAGTGTTGCACGTGTAGAGGTCCTTCTTGGAGTTGAACGCCAGCTTTTGTGCCAGTTTGGGCGTTCAACTCTGGTTTTGGATCCTTTTCTGGCGCTGGACGCCAGATTTGGGCAGAAAGTTGGCGTTGAACGCCAGTTTGCGTCGTCTAAACTTGGGCAAAGTATGGACTATTATACATTTCTGGAAAGCCCTGGATGTCTAATTTCCAACACAATTGGAAGCGCACCATTTCGAGTTCTGTAGCTCCAGAAAATCCACTTTGAGTGCAGGGAGGTCAGAATCCAACAGCATCAGCAGTCCTTCTTCAACCTCTGAATCTGATTTTTGCTCAAGTCCCTCAATTTCAGCCAGAAAATACCTGAAATCATAGAAAAACACACAAACTCATAGTAAAGTCCAGAAATGTGAATTTAACATAAAAACTAATGAAAACATCCCTAAAAGTAACTAGATCCTACTAAAAACATACTAAAAACAATGTCAAAAAGCGTATAAATTATCCGCTCATCACAACACCAAACTTAAATTGTTGCTTGTCCCCAAACAACTAAAAATAAAATAGGATAAAAAGAAGAGAATATACTATAAATTCCAAACTATCAATGAAACATAGCTCCAATCAGATGAGCGGGACTTATAGCTTTTTGCCTCTTGAATAGTTTTGGCATCTCACTTTATCCATTGAGGTTCAGAATCTCCTCTGCTATTGCAGGGTTCTCAGGATCATAAGCTTCTTCTTCAGGAGAAGCCTCTTGAGTACTGTTGGATGCAGCTTGCATTCCATTCAGACTCTGAGAAATCATATTGACTTGCTGAGTCAATATTTTGTTCTGAGCCAATATGGCATTCAGAGTATCAACTTCAAGAACTCCCTTCTTCATAGACGTCCCATTACTGACAGGATTCCTCTCAGAAGTGTATTTAAACTGGTTATTAGCAATCATGTCAATGAGTTCTTGAGCTTCTGCAGGCGTTTTCTTTAGGTGAATGGATCCACCTGCAGAAGTATCCAATGACATCTTTGATATCTCAGATAAACCATCATAGAAGATATCCAAGATGGTCCATTCTGAAAGCATATCAGAAGGACACTTTTTGGTCACCAAGCATTCTCCTTGCATTATTATTATTTTCGGCTGCCATCTCCTCTTCCTGTTCGAAAATTTCTGAAAGGTTATCTCTGGATTGTTGTATTTTAGCTTCTCTTAGTTTCCTTTTCAGAGTCCTTTCAGGTTCTGGATCTGCTTCCACAAGAATGTTCTTGTCCTTGCTCCTGCTCATATGACAAAAAAGAGGGCACAGAAAAATAATAATAATAGGGATCCTTTTTACCACAGTATAGAGGTTCCCTTATGTGAGTAGAAGAAAAGAAGAAGAAATTCGAACACAGATAGAAGAGGGGGTTCGAATTTGGTGAGTGATGTGAGGAAGAGATCTTAGTAGATGAATAAATAGATAGAATAAGATGAGAGAGAGAGAGAGGATTTTCGAAAATAATTTTTTTTGAAAAAGAGTTAGTTGATTTTTGAAAATAGTTTTTGAAAAAGGTTAGTGGTTTTTCGAAAATTAAAATGAAAAAATTAAAATTTTAGTTAATTAAAAAGAAATTTTTGAAAAAGAGGAAGTTTTTGAAAAAGATTTGATTTTTGAAATCTCAATTAATGACTTGATTCACAAGAAATCACAAGATATGATTCTAGAACTTAAAGTTTGAATCTTTCTTAACAAGTAACTAACAAACTTTAAATTTTTGAATCAAAACATTAATTGATGATGTTATTTTCGAAAATATGATGTAAAATTAAGAAAAAGATTTTTAAAAAATATTTTTGGAATTTTCGAAAATAACTAAAAAAATTTGAAAAAGATTTGATTTTTTGAAAAAGATTTTGAAAAAGATGAGATTTTTAAATTGAAAATTTGATTTGACTCACAAAAACAACTAAATTTTAAAAAGTTTTGAAAAAGTCAAATCTAATTTTCGAAATTATGAGAGAAAAGAGGAAAAGATATTTTTTTTTGAATTTTTAATGATGAGAGAGAAAAACATGAAAACTATGCAATGCATGAGAATTTCAGATCAAAACATGTGATGCATGCAAGAATGCTATGAATGTCAAGATGAACACCAAGAACACTATGAAGATCATGATGAACATCAAGAACACATTTTTGAAAAATTTTTAATGCAAAGGAAACATGCAGGACACCAAACTTAGAATTCTTTAATGCTTAGCCACTAAGAATTCAAGAATGCATATGAAAAACAAGAAAAGACACAAAACATGCAAATGCAAAGATCAAACAAGAAGACTTACCAAGAACAACTTGAAGATCATGAAGAACACTATGAATGCATGAAAATTTTCGAAAAATGCAAGATGCACATGCAATTGACACCAAACTTATAACATGACTCAAGACTCAAACAAGAAACAGAAAAATATTTTTGATTTTTATGATTTTCTAATTTTTTTGGATTTTTTTCGAAAATTATTTGAAAGACAAAAATAAGGATTTTAAAATTTTTAATATGAATTCCAGGAATCTTGCCATGTTAGTCTAAAGCTTCAGTCCAGGAATTAGACATGGCTCACTAGCCAGCCAAGCTTTCAATGAAAGCTCCGGTCCAAAACACTAGACATGGCCAATGGCCAGCCAAGCTTCAGCAAACATAGATACCTCTCATGTATACAACAGCTGATATTTCATCCAACTTCATATACTTATGAGTGGAAGGCTCAGTCCAAAAGAATTTAGACATGGCTTTACAGCTAGCCAGGCTTCACATGCTTCATGAAACACTAGAATTCATTCTTTAAAAATTTTGAATAACAAATATATTTTTTTTTTCGAAAACAAAAGAAAAATTTTTGAAAGATTTTTTTTTGAAAACTTTTTGAAAACAGAACAAAAAGAAAATTACCTAATCTGAGCAACAGGATGAACCGTCAGTTGTCCAAACTCGAACAATCCCCGGCAACGGTGCCAAAAACTTGGTGCGCAGAAATTGTGATTACACTTTGATTATGTAGAATTCATCGCTATTTCTTTCCCTGGTAATGGCGCCAAAAACATGATGCCAATACCATGGTTCACAACTTCGCACAACTAACCAGCAAGTGCACTGGGTCGTCCAAGTAATACCTTACGTGAGTAAGGGTCGAATCCCACGGAGATTGTAGGTATGAAGCAAGCTATGGTCACCTTGTAAATCTCAGTCAGGCGGATATAAAATAGTAATGGGGTTTTTGAAAATAATTAATAAAATAGGGATAGAAATACTTATGTAAATCATTGGTGAGAATTTCAGATAAGCGAATAGAGATGCTTTCGTTCCTCTGAACCTCTGCTTTCCTGCTATCTTCATCCAATCAGTCTTACTCCTTTCCATGGCTGGCTTTATGTGATACATCACCACTGTCAATGGCTACTTTCGGTCTTCTCTCGGGAAAATGATCCAAATGCCCTGTCACGGCACGGCTAATCGTCTGGAGGCATCACCCTTGTCAATGGTTTCATCCTATCCTCTCAGTGAATATGGTCAACACACCCTGTCACGGCACGACTATTCATCTGTCGGTTCTCGATCATGCTGGAATAGGATTTACTATCCTTTTGCGTCTGTCACTACGCCCGGCAATCGCGAGTTTGAAGCTCGTCACAGTCATTCAATCATTGAATCCTACTCGGAATACCACAGACAAGGTTTAGACTTTCCGGATTCTCTTGAATGCCGCCATCATTCTAGCTTACACCACGAAGATTCCGATTAAGAGATCTAAGAGATACTCATTCAATCTAATGTAGAACGGAGGTGGTTGTCAGGCACGCGTTCATAGGGAATGATGATGATTGTCACGTTCATCACATTCAGGTTGAAGTGCGAATGAATATCTTAGAAACGAAATAAGATGAATTGAATAGAAAATAGTAGTACTTTGCATTAATCTTTGAGGAACAGCAGAGCTCCACACCTTAATCTATGGAGTGTAGAAACTCTACCGTTAAAATTACATAAGTGAAAGGTCCAGGCATGGCCGAATGGCCAGCCCCCTAAAACATGATCACAGGATCAGAATATAATCCAGGATCCAGGATGTCTAATACAATAGTGAAATGTCCTATTTATAATAAACTAGCTACTAGGGTTTACAAAAGTAAGTAATTGATGCATAAATCCACTTCCGGAGCCCACTTGGTGTGTGCTTGGGCTGAGCTTTGAGTGTTGCACGTGTAGAGGTCCTTCTTGGAGTTGAACGCCAGCTTTTGTGCCAGTTTGGGCGTTCAACTCTGATTTTGGATCCTTTTCTGGCGCTGGACGCCAGATTTGGGCAGAAAGCTGGTGTTTAACGCCAGTTTGCGTCATCTAAACTTGGACAAAGTATAGACTATTATACATTGCTGGAAAGCCCTGGATGTCTAATTTCCAACGCAATTGGAAGCGCACCATTTCGAGTTCTGTAGCTCCAGAAAATCCATTTTGAGTGCAGGGAGGTCAGAATCCAACAACATCAGCAGTCCTTCTTCAACCTCTGAATCTGATTTTTGCTCAAGTCCTTGGTTTTATAATTTCTAGCTTTTAGAAACTTAGTAAGTTGATTGCATGTGAAATTAGAATAATTGGATCATAGTAATTAGGAAATTTTAGCTGTACAAATAGCATCTTTGCAGAAAACATATTAGCATGATGATTCCACTTGCATTAGTGTTCTTCTGGTAAAATTTTTTAACTGTTATTGTGAACTTGTTAATTTGCTAATTGTTCTTGTGTTCTTCTGTTACTTTTAATTTTTTTTGTTTTGTTGTGATTTTTTGTTCTTGAATTTGTTAAGTTGATAATTTGGTAAATTGTTGGGCTGCTGTTGTTTTAATTTGTCAAATTGTTAGGTTGCTGCGACTTAATTTGTTGGATTTTCTATTTAGGTCTTGTTCTTGTTTATTTGCTAAATTATTGTTGTGTATTTATTGTTTATTTGCTGGATATTGGTGATCATTGTCTTTGAGATTATTTACTATGCAGGTTTAGTGTCATATTGTCATCACTGTTTTGGAATGTTTTATAATGTACTCATGTTTGTTGCTGTTTTGTAATTGCTGGTTGTAGGTTTAGTGTGATTATTGGTTAATGTTTTGTAATGTTTGGTGCTAAATGCTGATTGTTGAGTTCAGATATGGTTGTTTATTTTGACTTAGGTAAAGGGACTTATGGTCATTTTTTCCTGCCTTATACCGATTCAGATGATTATTTTCAAAGGATGAGCACTTATTTATGTATCGTGAGAAACTGTCTTTCTGTGTGTTATGAACATTTGGTGAAGCCTGTATTGTACCTACTCAAAGCTTAGTTTTACCAAATGGTCTTCAAAACAACTCATCCAAAATGCTACTGCACAAATCCAAGTCTATTGTCTCTAAAAGCCTGTATGCACCTTCATTTGGTGAAGCCTTTCTAGCACTAGTCCACTACCAACTTTGTTATTAATAATGTTATCAACTTTATTTATCCGAGTACTATGTTTATTTTTTAGTTGGATTTATGATAATTCATTTGATATTCTTCCTATTCTTGTCAGATATTTCTTTTAACATTTTGTGTACTGATGAGGGATTGTACTTACTTGGTATCATGCTTTCATCTGGCAATTTTGCATTTAATATAAAAAAGGAAAATCCTAAGAGAGTAATTCACCACTCCATTAGAAAAACTTCATACTACCTTATACCCTCAACTTAATACTTGCATATTTATAATTTATTTATTATTCTATTTTAAAACGGTTTTTTCGGTTGAACCACTGGTTAGACCGATTGGACTAGTAAACCAGTGAACCAGTAACTAAAGCGGTTTGATGACCGGTCCGGTTCTCAGAACCTTGCTATTTATGGTCCACCTGTCATAAAAAGTAACTCCACATCAGTTTTGCGTCATAAATAGTAAATAGAAACTCAAAGCATCTTTCTCTTCTCCATTAGGAGGAACTAACTGGCTTTGAGATTGATTTGACAAATGTGGCCCATTCAGGATAAATACCATCTGCTAAATAGTATCCCATAGTATAATTATTACCATTAATAGTATAATTTACCTTCGGAGCACGGTCATTTAGAATATCATCGAACACTGGAGAACGATCTAACACGTTGATATCGTTATTTGAACCAGAAACTCCAAAGAACGCATGCCATATCCAAAAGTCTGAAGATACTATAATATCAGGTACTATGGTTGCAACCCCACGATAACCACTCATGTACATACCTTTCCACACCTTTGGACAATTTTTCCATTGCCAATGCATGCAGTCAATGCTACCCAACATGCCAGGAAAGCCACGACCCTCCGCCATTTGTAGCAGGCGTTGTACGTCATTTGGATTTGGTTTTCACAAGTATTCATCCTCGAACACCAAAATGACACCTTCAACAATTTTTTCCAAGCATTCAATTGTAGTGCTCTCGCCTATGCGCACATAATCATCAACAGCATCAGCTGCTATGCCATATGCTAACATCTGTATGGTAGCGGTACATTTTTCGAGTGGTGACAAGCTTCTTCTTCCAGTTGTATCAACCCTCTGTTGGAAATACGGATAGACGTTTGAGAGAGCGTCTACTATCCGAAGGAACACATGTCTTCTCATTCGAAATCTCTGTCGAAAAATGTCAGCATTATACACCGGTTCATCTGCAAAGTAATCTTGAAAAAGGCGATCATGTCCTGCTTCTCGATCTCTGTTGATCCATCTACGAGGAGTTGGGATAAAGCTTCTATCGATATCTTCTTCTTCTGAATCTTCGAGTAAACACTCATTGATCCAATTATCTATGAGTGTGTTATCTTTCCGTCTTCTTTTGCCATACAAAGCCTCATTAAACATATCATCAAAATTTCTAGCCATATCTAGAAATGTAATTTTTAGTTCTCTTTCGAGGTGAGAAACAAGAGTTGAAGTGGAGTTGCAGAGTCATTGATAGTTAATATTTATAAGTGTGTCTGCAATAAGTACCTACTCCTCAACGGCTAGTTTAACAATAGCTACTTAACGGCTAGTTTTGCAACGGCTGGTTTTGCAACGGCTACTTAACGGCTAGTTTTGCAACAATCACTTTCATGAACAATAACGGCACAATAATATTGACTAATTTAAAAAATTACATCAGAAATAAATAAAACAAACTACATCACATACTAGTAATACGCAATAAAAATAAGAACATACTACATAACTCTACGAATACAAGGAACCATTAAGTAAACCACTTGGCGATTATTTTCTCACATGCAATCTCATGAAGAGCTTGTCGTTTTTCACTCATTGTAAACGTGTCAGCATTAAGTATTTGCATATCCATTTCCCTTTCCCTTTCCTTGGTCATCCTTTCCATTTCCCTTTCTTTTGCATTTATCTCCATTTCTTTAATATACCTCTGAGTTTGTAATTCTTGTTCTTTCATTGCCGCTTGAGCTTGTAATTCTTGTTCTTTCATTGCCGCTTAAATTTGTAACTCCTTCTCTTTGATTGCCATAATCTTTGTTCTATGTTTCCTCTCCTCTTCTTTTTCTTTTTCTTTTTCCCTATCCATTAGTTCCTTTTTTTCTAACATTCTTAATATCTTTCATGAGAGATAATTTTTTAACAACTGATAATTTCTTTTTGCTAAAATCTTCAGACATTTGTGCTTTTCCCTTACCTTTTTGCTTGCTCTTCTTTGATCCTTGTGGGCGAACGGGAGAGTCCACACCGGGTTCATCAGCCAACGGTGTTTCTGGGTTTGATGAGGATGAGTATGCTCCAGTTGCACTAACCTTGGTTCTCTTTGAGCCGCCACTCTGTGTAGGTAGTTGGCTTCTCCATTTTTGCTCCAAGCAAAGCATGTTTCAATGCCTCTCAAAAGTGAATTTTTGACCATAATTTGTGGAATAAAGTTTATTGGCCAACTCCTTTATATCATCAGCGTTCGAACCACTCCTAATGTTTCGACTAGCTTGATCATAGCAACTAGCAAATTGTGCAACAGCCTTGTTAATCTTATACCATCGTTTCTTACATGCAACTACCCCCCTTGTCATGTCGGAGCAAAATTCTACACAGTAGCTATGAATTCGACTCCAAAATGTTTCCCCCTTTTGATCGGTACCAGCTATAGGGTCAGTTGAAACATTAAACCATGCACTGATCAGCATCTCATCCTCTTTCCAATGCTAGTGTCGAATACTATCTTGCCTCCGATCTTCAATATCATCATCATTGAGGTTGATAGCATCTAATCCACGAGGGTTGGCAAAATCTGAATATTGCGAATTTGGACTACATTGTATAGGAGTCTGAGAGGATGGGTTAGAAGAGCCACCAACACCAGATGAGTTATGTCTTGATGCACTGAATTGAGTTGGAAATGGCACGAAAGTTGGAGTAACATTTCTGATAGAGGGGTTAAATATAGATGAAAATGAAAAATGTGGTGTTTGTGAATTTTGATTTTGCGATTGGAATATAGGAAATTGATTATTATAAGGAGCTTGAAAATTGAAATTAGAAAGATTTTGTGGATTTGGATTTTGAAATGTATTCGGTAGTGTCAAGTTTGATTTGGAACTTGAGAGTTTGAGGTTTGAGATTGTTGGGTATTTGGAATTTGAGAAAAGTTTTGTAAGTAATTGAAGAAAGAGTTGAGTTGATTTGGATCCATTTTTTCGAACAAAAAATAATATTAGCAGAACTTTGATTTCGTAAACTTGGAAGAAGATAAAGAAGAGTAGTAGAAAGTGTGAGAATAGAAATGTATCTAAGTGGTATATATAGAGTAACAAAATATTAATTTATTAATAATAACGGTAACATAGTAACGGCTAGTTTCTAACGGCTAATTTTACAACGGCTAGTTTTGCAACGGCTAATTTAATATAATAATATAAATAATATTCAATATTAATTA
>NC_029792.2:41880374-41891582 GCF_000816755.2 Arachis ipaensis
CACTATTTAATTAATTAATATTTTATATAATTATTTATTTTTTAAATAACTTGCCAAATGGCAAGTGTTGATTGGATAACAGGAGTCCCCATTCAGAGGGACTCCTCCTTCTCGAAATTAGTGTGAAAACTCACTTTCTTCTCACTCCAACGCATAAATTCTCCTTTCCCTCTAACACAACAATAACTGGGCTCCAATTTTTCTCCCGTTGGAGATGCTCTAACACTCCATCTATTTCTGTCACACCAGTCAACTGTTGTCCCCTCACCATCAATATATTCACTTTTATCCTTATCACTACAAAACCTACCCCTGTGATGAACCCTAACACTGAAATCATCCATCCTGCCATTATAAAAAAATTTCCAAAACAGAGAATAGGGTAACAAATTATTCAAAAATATAGACCACGTAAACATGATATTTTTCACAAAAACACAACAAAAACCCCTCAATTCCTCACTACAATAAAAACCTAACAGCAATGAAGAATGAAAAAAGCCTAAACCCTAACCGTTCAAACAATGCAGTTTCAAAATTAAATGGTAGCCTATTTCGTCAGAAACCTTAATCAGAATGGCGCTACCTCAACCTCTCCCAACGGCTACCTCGTCGGCAATTGGTGGCTGCGTAGGTGTCTCCCTCGTCTCGCAATCGGCATTCTGCTCCCTCTTTTTCTTTGTCTACTCCTTGCCGAGATTCTGCTCCTCACAATCGTTGATGAATGCACGGCGTTACGTTTACTCCCTCGTCGATGACTAAACCCTAACCCAGAATCCTTGCTTGGCGTCGACGACGTCACCACCTGCGTCGTCCTGCACGTCGTCGCAACGAACTGAAGAGAATGGCGCGACGGGTGACCACCCTCCAAGTCGGATCTTGTTCGTGTGACTCTGTGTTCTCTGGCTTTGTTTCTTCGTAGCAAAGGGAAAACAAATGGGAAGACATTTGAAAAGGATAAGAAAAGGGAAGTCGTCACTTAGGTTATTCACACAGGGATATTTTGGAGATTTCACTTTTTTTTGTCACATCTCATATTTCATTTTGCTACATCACTAACCTTTATTACTGATCTGAACGACGTTAATTTAAAAGATAGAGTTGATGCAAATCGAATTTTTGGGACAAAATTTAAATAAATTAAAATTTAAAAATAATTTTAAAATTTTTAATAAACACGGAGTGAGTGAGCCATTGCTGCCGTCCGTGGTTCTCCGAGGCTTCTCTCTTCGTCTTGTCCTCAACCCCCTGGTCGCACTTCGGTCTTTTATTCCTCGCTCGGCATCCATCCTCTGTCGTCTTCGTCCTGTGCGCCGTCGTCTTGTAGCCGTTTCGTTTATAACAAAAAAAAAAAAAAACAAAGCTTCGGTAGCGCTGAGAGCTCCTTGCCCCCTTCTCTCCTTCTTCACTCTCCAGAACTCAACTCAACTCAACGTCAAGGCCTCTCAGCCGCCGTTCGTTTGTCCGTCGATCCACTGCCGCCGTCTGTTCGTCAAACCCCAGAGCCCAGAGCCCCAGACTTCAAAGGTCAGTTCACTGCTCAATTCTTCTGCATTTTTTTATGCCCTGTTTAATGATTATTTGATTACTGATTATTTGAATGTTTTGTATTAAATATTTTGAATCATTATTTGATTTCTGATGAGCCCTGGTTCTGCTGTGTTCCTGTTTTGTATGTTGTGATTTCGCTGATTATTGAAGATCTTGTGATAATTGATTATTTGATTACTGCATTATCGTCTTTTGCACCTTTGTTGTCAATTCATATGTAGATGTTAATGGTTTGACATTCAACAGGATTTAAGATAGCTTTTCTTATTATTTTTGTTTTTTTTAATTTTTTTTTATTGTGAATTGATATTAAATTGGCCCTTCTGTGTCTTTCTCTTTATAGATGCTTACCTGGGTATCCCTTCAAATGTCCCAAGCTGCAGATTACTCCTGAGAATGGCTTATCAGAGAGTGACACTGATAAACTATTTTCACTCCTCCATGATCAGATATGATCCCAGTTTATACCTCAGTATATGTCTCTACCCGTACGCATCAATGTTGTTGAATTGTTGACCTTTGGTGCATTTATTGTGCTGTAGGTAGTGTTGTAGTAATATTTATGGCTAGGATGAAATATTGGTTAGCAATAGAATGCTTTGATATTTTTGATTCCTTGGTGTCAATGCTGAGAGCAATTAAGAGCAAGCATGTGTTATGATGCCCAAGTTGGTAGAAAGGGAGCCACAAGGTGGAAGAAGTATCAAGTATGTATTATTGAATTAAAAGATTTTTAAAAGCATGATTTGTACATTATCTAAAGAAAGTTGAGGTAGGATTCATATTGAGGTAGTTGAGACCTGAATGGCAAGAACAAGTTACTAAACCAAGCATATTTCTATGTGATCTTATTTTGAATTCTTCATGTGTTCTTTCTTTTAATTCTTTGAATGTAACAACTGATCTTTCTTGGTACCCAGGAGTTTACTAGACATGTTTCAGTTCAATTATTTCCTCACTTCATTTCATTTAATCATATATTCATGTTCTTTTTCTTTTCGAAAATTAGTTGCTCTTTTTATTTACATAGCTGTTATGACATAGTTTGTTTGTTGAAGCTTCAGTTTTTACTAAAATTGAAGCCTTTCTCTTAATTCATGTATTTTTATTTCTTGTTTATTCTGAATTTTGGTTACAATTTGATCTAGTTGGAGGCAGGGAAGCAACTTTTAACTCAGCGAGGCTATCTTCGCTTCCGACCGTAAATGAAGAAGAAGCATCCTAGAGAAGCTTTCTAACAGCATTCAGTTGTTTGTCATCAAATTAGAAACCTTGGACAATGATTCTTTAGAGTGTTTTTATTTATAATTATATTTTAGAGTGTTTATTTATAATTTATTTATTATTTTATTATAAACTGGTTTTTTCGGTTGGACCACGGTTGAACCGGTTGGACCAGTGAACCAGTGATAAAAACGGTTTGATGATCGGTTCGATTTTCAGAACCTTGCCATAAATATAGTAATTCTCTGACATTCCCATTAAACTAGGGTTTCACTTTCTCAGAAAAATAAAATTTTATTTTCCCTCATCCTTTTCAATCTTACAGGGTGTCATCTCTCTTTCACAATCAAATCTTGTTCCGGATCAAATCATCATCGTAATCTTTCTGTTTATACTTCTCCGATAATCTCATTTCTGCATTCTCCGGTCTTTACTTTTCGTGGCGGTGGCATCGGCGTCGGCCACCCAACGTGCAAAGGCTGTGCTGTTCTCTCGTGTGCTAGGCAGCTAACTGGCTCTATCGTCCAAGAGTGGTTGGTTCCAATTTTCATTATCACTTTAATATTTGTTGCTGTACTTATTCATTCTTTTGGTTATTCTTGTTTTGATTGCGCGTATACATGTATTTTGGTGTGTTAAGACTTGATGTATGTTTATTTGTTGAATTTCTATTGAATTTGCTGAATTAATTGCATGCCTTATGAGTAGAAAATTGCTTAGATTGATTAGATTTTATAACTTATATGTCCAATTTTCTGCATTTTTTTGCCTGTATTTTTTAGGGAAAAAGTCTATGGGGCCAGCAGTTTAATTAAAATCTGGCCAGCACTTAACCAGCAAAAGAAAAGTAAGCAATCTTTTATCATTAGATGTAATTTCACACCATTAAAAACACTAATGATGGCTAATTGATGGCTACAAATTACAAAACTTACTGGCCCCTTAACACTCCTCATTTTTTAGGTAATTCGCCATTTCTCGTGACATCATACGCTATATTCTATGGCAGAGTTTTGGCTCGCCACCATGAGCTGCCATCTACAATAACCTTCAAGTTGATTGATAGTTATTTGTTTTCATTGTTATTCATTCAATTATCCTCTCACCAATGTTTTCCTCTCTATTTTTTTGGGTCATATGACCAGCTGCACAGATGGATTTGGAGACTGAAAACAGATTAGCTGCTATGCTTATGAGGGAAGCAGCTGAATTGCGGCGACAGTCTGAACAGGAAGGTGTTCTGGCTTATCTTCATAAGTCTAATGCAAGGACTCGGCCAAATTCATGTTTCCTCACTGCTACTGTACGTGGGGTACAACAAGGTTGGTTCTTAGTCACAAATTTTAGATAGAACTTGGCTATTTTTGTTCTAGATTATCTTATGATTCAGGTCTGTTCTTTCAAGGAAGTTATATTACTATGCATGAAAGAATGTCTGTATATCTGATCCAGTGGGGCTTTTCCTGTTTGTAGTAGAAAGTTTATCTATTTATCTAAGTTTAACTTAATGTTACACAATTAAATAACTTTTATTGGACTACTTTTTTATAAAAGCTATCATCGGATTAGAAGCTTATATACTATAGATCATGTATATGAAATTTCATCTCAATTCAGAATCATTTGATATACCTTTTTATAGATAAAAATCAACGATAATATAAAAATTTAAAACACACATGCCTATGGATTGTTACAATAGTCTTATTGATGTATATTTACAAAACTTGGTACAAATGATCTTCACGATAGGTGATTGTGGTCAACAATTAGATTGAGAAAAAATAACTTTGTTAGATAGATATAAACAGTTTAAATTTGCTTAAATTAACACTGGTGTTATTTGATCTTTGCTCTCTCTCTTACACGCACACACACACACACACACACACACACACACAGATATATATATATATATATGCCTTTGTCAAAATCTTGATCATCCTACATTCCTCTAACCTCCGAATCATCTATGGCAGTTTTGAGATCAGCCATAATATAGTGACATCTGATATTGACGACTGTGTTCCTTATTATCTATGGATATTTCTTAGTTATAGAACATTATGGTATGCCAACCCCATCATGTGGGATAAGGCTTAATTTCTGTTGTATCAATACAGCTTTGTTGTTATTGCATTTAACCATGTTGAAACTTCATTTATTGAGGATCTAGATAATAAAATGGCCATCCTCCTCTTGTCTGTGTTGTGCTATAATTTATGTCAATTGTTTATTAATTTTTTTTCATATCAGCAAATCGAGCTGTGGAAGTGAATGAGATGTGGCGAGTGCGACAGAAAGAATTGGAACTTGATAAACAGGCTAAAGGCACCACGAAAGATAAAAGCAGTGGTTACAAAAGCCACACGGATCGTGACTCATCAGGAATCTCTAGACGATATGCTGCTTTTGATAATAGCTTGAATGCCTCTTCTTCATGTTCAAGTAAAAGAGAATGGGATGAGTGTGGATCAAAAGATAAAGGAAGTTCTGACAAATACTACAAGGATATTAGTAATAGTAACCTATCAAGAAGCATGAGTAGACATGGCAATTTTCAAGAACCAGAGTATAATCCAGAACCAGAAGGTATAAGGGATGAAGAGATGGAAGAGTTTCTTCATACAAGGTATTGCTACTTTCTCTTGTATTCTGATGTGTCATTTACACTTAGTCTTCATTTTTGTTTAAGAGACATTAGTTTGGTGCAGGAAAAAGCGAGGCAGAGGTGGCATCGGTCCCAGAATGGATGAGACTGGGCCTTACCTTCCGCCCCATCCAGATGGGGAAGCTAGTCCTACACCGGATGCAAGGGAGCGCCGTCTTATTTATGGTCCTGAGAGGCTGTCATCAGGGAAGTCGAATGAATCTTCAGAAGAGGAGCTTCACGATAAAAGGCTGAAAAAGCAAAGAAAGTCTCACTCTGGCAACTCAGACAAGGAGCACTCTAACTCTAAGAAGCACAGGTCCAAAGAAAAATCAAAGCACAAGAAAAAGGAGAAAAGAAGAAAACACCGTCACTAAGAACTTTTGTGGAATTTGATATTCACTGTAGGTAACTTTAGAAAATTTGGAAAACTAACATTTTTACTTTGTACATATATTGCGTAAGATCAGAGATGTGGGTAAATTTATCATATACAAGTTGAATAGTAGTAAGCTAGTAGGTAAATGCAATTTGGCAAGCATGGGTGAGATTTATGCCT
The DNA here is from genome assembly GCF_000816755.2 of Arachis ipaensis. Lineage (NCBI taxonomy): Eukaryota > Viridiplantae > Streptophyta > Magnoliopsida > Fabales > Fabaceae > Arachis > Arachis ipaensis. The sequence continues at coordinate 41,886,359 of NC_029792.2, forward strand.
ACAAAAAGTTACAGCAACTTTTAGTTGGCGAACTATTGACAAATGAAATTCATGTAGAGATTTGTGGAAATTTCATCAAGCAGATTTAACATCATAATATCCATCCAAACTTCATTCTTTTCGTTGAAACTGGCAAGCTACTTTGCGTAGATCTCATATTGAACTAAAAATATTTAACTCATTCTAGAAAATTTCTTAGTTAAATTTAAGAAATCGTTATTTCCAAAAGCAAAACTAAAACAACATTAAAATGAAATATATTGTTTTTCTGGAAGTAAGAAAATCCGATGGATTTTATTTGATTATGGTCAGAATTTTGTGAATTCTACGCATGTGTCATTTCTTTATTTTTTTCTTTTTCTTGTTTTATGTATTTATATCAGTTTTTATTTTTTAATGACAATTTTATAAAAAGTTATTTTTACAGAAAAATAGTGATAATATATTTTTGTGTATAACTAATTTTTTATATATACATGTGCTAGATTGTTTGGTAAAGTTTTATTTTTCAAAAGTAATTTATTAAAGTTGACTTTGGATATATATAAGTGTCCATACCTTGGTCTATAACTTAGTCGTCTACAACTTAGTCAGATTCGAAATGAGTAAAGCCCAATCAACACTCTACATATATCAGATCTTCATTATTACTACACCCGACATTATAAGAGGTCGGACATGGCGACATGAGTCTACTCTTATCTAAACAAGTAACTAGCTTCTAAGATATCTCCTATTAATCTAGAAGGGAGATCTCAACAACCTCTTTAACAAAAGGGAACGGTTATCCACCATCGAAGGTGGAACTACTCTAAAAAGTGGTTATTGACTCTACATCTACACTTACAAATATCCTAACACCCTCAGGTATTCTTTGAACCCAATCTACTAAAATCATGCCTAAAACCCATGCTAACTTAAGCATCGGAGACCCTTGCAGCTACCACCCCACCTTCTCATGAAGAACTCGGACAGCAGCACCTCATTGCCAGAAGATGCCGAACACTGACCTTACAAAAGTCTGGGGTCCAAACTCATCCGTTTCAGGTAATTCTAGAAACATTTGCGCCGTGCTGGTGACTTGGAAATCAAGACCGTACAATGGCGGACGACATCCCAAAAGATGGACATATCGCTTTCGACTCAGAAGCCCGAGAAGAAGAGCAATACAATGATGAACGGGCGTTAGTCATACCTCCCCAAGCTAACGAAGGGAGAGGTGCGACCAGAGATGCGCACACTTCAAACCGAGAAGGACACAGGATAAGCTCAGAAGTACATAGACCTAAAGCATTCGGGCCAAGAGATCCTACAGAGATCATGGGACTTGTCCACGGATATCAAGGTCAACAAGAACAACTTGAACAGGAGCTAGAGCGACAGCAAGAGTCTGAAAGATTACTGAAGAGGGAAGTCTGACGACGAAGGGAATTAGAAGAAAAGCTCTTGATGTTGGAATCCGACTTTAAGGGAAGAAAAACCCGAGCAGACCGAGAAAAAACACCTCTGACAGGCGAAGATCTATTCATAGAAGAAATCATGCCGGTTAAAATTCCTAGAAATTTTAAAAGGCCGGACATGGGTTTTTTTTATGGAACCACCGATCCAAGACATCACCTAAGTAATTTCAAAAGCCGCACATACATGGCAGACACATCAGATGCAACCCGTTGTATAGCCTTCCCAACTATGTTAACTAAGGCGGCCATGAAGTGGTTTGATAGTTTACCACCTAGAGTGGTCACATGCTTCGACGATCTGGGAAAAAGTTTCCTTACCCGATTTTCCATTCAAAAGGATAAAGTCAAGCATGCACCAAGTTTCTTGGGAGTAAAGCAAAAAGTCGGGGAGTTCCAACGAGTTTATATGGAGATTCAACAAAGTATGCTTGGAGATTCATGGCCTACCTACCGAAATAGTCATCATGAGACTAGTCAATGACCTCAGGGAAGGACCTTTATCTCAATCCATATCCAAGAGACACCCGACCTCTTTGTATGAGGTACAAGAGCGAGCTGAGAAGTACATCAATATGGAAGAAACAACTCATTTAAGGGAACTTGCTCTGAAACAACACAACCAATATTTGTCTTGGGATAAAGAGAAGGAATCCAAAAAAAAAAGAAGAATACAACTCAGACAAAATTCGAAAGTATCAAAACTACATCACATTACGAGTATCGCTTGTTGATGTCTATAGAGAGATCTGCCATACAGAAAGATCCCTCCTTCCAGGCCGATCAAAAATAAGAAACGAAGAAGTCGATCAGAATACTGCGAGTACCGTAAAATCCACGACTATTTCACCAATGATTGCTATGATTTAAAAAATGTAATAGAGAGATTTGCCACATAGAAAAGATCCCACCTCCCAGGCCGATTAAAAATAAGAAAGGAGAAAGTCGGTCAGAATACTACGAATACCATAAAATCTACGCCCATTCCACCAATGCTTGCTAAGATTTAAAATAATGTAATCGAAAAATTGGCAAGGGGAGGCCGGTTAAATAGGTATTTAGTGGAAAGACCAGATGATCAGAGCAAAAGAAAAAGAGATGAAAAAGACAGGGGTCGTCAAGACTGACCTCCATGAACTTCGAAATTGACTTCCTTGTGTCTGGGCATGCTGCCCAGCCTGAATCTGAGAACCCAGTTAGATTGTAATCTACCTCTGAAGTGAAGAACAACCCTGCTGCTGGCTCCCTTTAGGTACCTGAGCACATGATGTGCTGCCTGCATATGTTGGGTGGTCGGACAGTCCAAAAATTGATTGAGCTTTTCCACTGTATGACTGATATCTGGTCTAGTGTTGGATAAATACAACAGCCTCCCAACTAACCTTCTGTAGCCCGAGTGATCCTTCAATGGCTCCCCTTTTTCTCTGGACAACTTCATTGTATAGTCTAAAGGTGTAGTCGCAAGCTTGCATCTTCGAACCTTGTCTCCTTTAAAAGATCTATGACATACTTCCTTTGATAGAGGGCAATCCCTTTCTTTGACCTTGCATCCTCCATTCCTAAAAAGAATTTGAAGTCTCCTATATCTTTGATCTTGAACTTCTTATCCAAGATCCTTTTAATACGGTTGATTTCCTTCTCATCATTGCCCGCTATTACTAAATCGTCCACATATGCCTGCAATGCTGTAAAGCCAAATTCTATCCCCTTTGTAAACAAACAGTGGTCAAATGCCGATTTTGGTGTAGCTAACTCCTTCCCATACCGAGTGCAAAAAGTGGTTCCATTGCCTACTTGCTTGTTTAAGCCCATATAATGACCTTTCTAGCTTGCAAACTTGTCCTTTTCAGTGTCTAAGCCTTATGGTGGCTTTATGTATACCTCCTCATTGAGTATATCATGCAAGAAAGCAGTATTCACATCAACTTGCGTAAGCATCCAACCCTTCATGGCAGCTACAGCTAGTACAATCCTCAATGTTTTCAACTTCACCACTAGGCTAAAAGTGTCTAGATAGTCAATGTAAGAACTGCGAATTAAATTAACCGATTAATTAACGTAGAATAATAATAATTTAAATTGCCCACATTAGGTTCAAAATTTTAGAATATTAATTAGAAAATTTAATTATGATTTTTGGACTTAGTAGATTTTTCTGAGTTAGAAAATGTACTTTTTGCAAAAAACCGCGTAAGACCGCGAACCGGCAGATAAACCAGTGGAACCGATTTAAGTCTGCCCGATACTGTGTAAGAGCAGTAAAAATAGTAGAAAAACTTAGGAAAATAATTAAAGTTGAAAATCGGGCACTAATTTTAAAGGTTTGGCCCGAAATTGGGCCAAACGGGCCAAAAACGCTAACGGGTTGGACCAGACCCAAGTTGGGCCCAAACCCAACATATAAATACATTTAAAATGAGCCATTTCAGCTCATAACCCACCCACACACTAAACCTAGCAGCTGCAAAAGAAGAGAGGAAAAGAGAGTGTTACTATTCACATACAACTTCCGGTGACCATAACTCGAGCTACGGTGCTCCGATTTACGTGCCGTCAGCGGCTACGTGATAAATCCCAATTTTGTGGTTTATTTTGTGCTTATTTCGGGGGATTTTATCACCTTTTCTCACATTTATTCAATAAAATAGCATGGTTTTGTAATTCTCCCTTGATTTGTGCTTAAATGTGAAAACATGCTTTTTAGGCCTTAAAATAGCTAAATTTAACTCACTTTAATTCCATTCAATGCCTTGATATGTTTGTTAAGTGATTTCAGTTTCATAAGGCAAGTATTGGATGGAAGAAGTGAAGAGAAAAGCATGCAAAGTGGGAGAACTCATGAAGAAATGAAGGAACCGGAAAGCTGTCAAGTCCGACCTCTTCGCACTCAAACGACCATAACTTGAGCTACAAAGGTCCAAATGAGGCGGTTTTAGTTGCATTGGAAAGCTAACATCCGGGGCTTCGAAATGATATAAATTTTGCCATATGTTGCTTCGCGTTCAGGGGCGCACACGCGCACTTTGCGCGCACGCGCCGATGCTGTCCGTGGCCCACTTTAATGAAATCGCCCCCAGCGATTTTGCAGCTCCTTTTGGGCCCAATCTAACCCATTTCTGATGCTATTGAATCCAAGGATTGAAGGGGGAATGAACCAAGTACTTTAATTACTTGCTTAATTTACTTTTCTTGTCATTTATTTTCTTGCCCTCTTATCAACCAAAAACCCCCCTATACCCCTCATAGCCAATAATCATACAATTCATTGCAACTCTTCGTGAGACGACCCGGAGTCTAAATACTTCGGTTATTTTTCATTGGGGATTGTTATTTGTGACAATCAAATTTTTTATTGAGAGGATTGTTTGTTGGTGTAGAACTATACTTGCAACGAGATTTCAATTGTGAAATTCTATACCGACACGACAATTCTCTTCTATCAAAATGGCGCCGTTGCCGGGGAGTTGCAATGGTGTTACATTATTGGCTATTGTGAATATGTTTGCTTTTTGCTTATTTGTTAGTTTTTGTTAGTCTTAGAATTTTGTTGCTTATTTTTGTTAGTTTTTGTTTTTGTTTGTTACTATGAATTTTCATCACTTTGGCTATGAGTTTGGTTCAAATTATGTTGTAGGAAATGGGAACTACAATGAGAATGTGCTTCAAGGATGAAACAATCAAAGATGGGAGGAGCCTCAAGGGATTGATCAACCTTCTTGGCAACAACAACCTCCGGATTCTTATGGGTATAACTCTCATCCTAATGC
>NC_029792.2:41891946-41907776 GCF_000816755.2 Arachis ipaensis
ATCCATCCATCCAAGAGTCAATGGATCGTCTCAAGGAAGAAATGGATCGGCTTCAAGCAATAATCCGTCAAAAGGAGCAAGAGGAAGCCCAAAGGAGGAATTATGAAGCTATTGAGGCTAACCTTGCCAAAATTAAAGCCAACTTGAACTCATGGGACTCATGCAACAAGCAAAGCATCTCCACGGATGAGTGTGAGAAATCAACCGAAGAAAGGAGCATGAAGGAGATTTTAGAATCTCAACATGAGGACAAGGAGATAGGGTATGTCTTGCAACAAGTGGAGGAGGGAGAGATTGTTGAAGAGTTAGAGGAAGTTGAACAAGAGGTGGATTTTAAACTTAAGAGCACTTCCACACCGAGTAACATTGTTGATGATTTTGTGGAAGTTGTTGAACCTTCTTCCAATGAGCTTGAATTTGGTGTTGAGGAGGATAATGCGCAACCTCCTGAGCATATAATGAATGATGAAGAATTGGAAGATCTTGAAACTTTTCTCCCAAACAATGAACCTTCTCTTCCACTATCACCTCCCGATGAAGCCCCCATGCAAGAATTGAGAGATCTTGAATCTCATATCTTAAGGCAACATGAGGAGGATGAAAAGAAGTTTAAGGAGCTAGGAGCCAAGATGGCCATCCTAGTGGAAGCCGTTAGCAATATGGCCTCCTCCCAACTAATCCCAAGCAACCAAGGCACTGCCATTGACGAATGTGGAGAAGCAACCAAGGAGCTTATTGAGGGAGTGAGCTTAGAGCTTCAAGGTGAAGAAGAGGAGTTGAAGCAAGGAGTGCAACAAGAGAAGGAAGTTAAGACAATTGAGCCGGAAGAAGTGGTTGAATCCTTTGAAGAGGTTGACCAAGAGATAGATTCAATCATTGAAGAATTCTTATGTATAATTGAATCCTCTCCAATTGAGTTTGACATAGAGGGTAAGGAAGAAGATACCTCACCTCCCATATCCTTGGTGAGCAATGAAGAAGAAATTGAATTGGAAGCAAGCCACCAAGAGGAAGAGGTTAAAGTTGAGGAAAGTTGCAAGGAGGTGGAAGATGCAAAGGAAGAGCACAAGGGCATAGACCTCGCATTGGCTAAGTGTGGGGAGGTTTCCCTTCCTAAGTCACCATCATCCAACATAACATTCAAGTGGGTAAAATTTCTATCCCTAAGCTTCACTTTCTCACTTGAATATGGTTTGATTGAAAATGATGGTCAACTTAGAGCTCTTTGTGGAATTAAGAGTAGGAGAGAGTTGTGTAGTGGTTGGAAACATCATTCTAGGTTCATGATGGTTGCATGTTCAAAGTTGAATAGCAATGGTTAGTGTAGAACCAAATTGCATGGGTCTAGGAGAATGTTTGGAGGTCTAATTGAGAATTCACAAGCCTTGCCACCCAATTGGAATCATGATGATCAATTTGAAGATGGGTGCAAAAACAAGATTTGGGATCCGGGAATATATGAGGATCAATTTTGGGAGCTCATATCTTGGGGAGAATCTCACCCAAGCTTGGTGGAAATGGTTGGAAATTCTGACAACCAATTGAGGAGCAAGCATTCTTGGAGGATCAAGGATGAATACAAGCATAAGCCACCATGACAAGGAGCCTCCCAAATGTCCAACTTAAGGACTTAAACTAAAAGTGCTAGGTGGGAGATACCCCACCATGGTAAACTCTTTCCACCCTCTTTTAGATTTGGTTAATAAGTGATTGGAGTTACCATTGTAGGTAGTTTTTATTATTTTCTATACTCTTATATATTTTGCTTTGATTGATTGGTTGCTTCTTAGTTTGTTTTGATTAGTTTAGTTGTTGTTAAATTGCATTTTACTTGTAGTATAAGTTTTGGTTTTAGTATGTTTGAAAATTTTTCAAAAAAAAAAAAAAGGGAATCGGCGCCCAAGCGCGCAGTGCGCGCGCGCGCGGGTGGTGCATATCACACTCATGGTACAAAAACCAGAGAGTTGTGCCCACTTTATGCCTACTTTGTGCCAGGCGATCCGCGCGTAAGCACGCATGGCGCGCGCGCACCGGTTGTCCCTGTCGCATCCGCGCCCAAGCACGCATGGTGCGCGCGCGCGGATTGTCCGTGCTACATCCGCGCCTGAGCACGCATGGCGCATATGCGCGGATTTTCACTCTGTTTTTCTCCTTTCTCCTTTCTCCTTCTTTCTTCTTTCTTCTTTCCTTCTTCTTTCTTTCTATTTTTTTTTCTTTCTTCTTCCTCTCTTGGAAAAATTTTTTTTCTTTCTTTTAAAAATATAAAAAGAAAAAAAAATTATTATTAAAAAAAAATTATAAAAAAAAAATTAAATTTTTTTTTCTTTTCTCCCATTTTCTTTTATTGCATTTCCTTGTTTTCATGCATTGCATTTTAATTTTATTTTTTTTGTAACTTGTTTTTCCTTTTATTTTCTAAGTTTCTTATTTTAATAATGGTGTTGGATTCTTATATTTAATTGTTGAGAATTTCTTGGTTAATCTTGTGCTTTGTGACTTGTTTGATATTAATTGTAATATTTTCTTTACACACAAGATTAGTGCTTTAGTCCTTCCTAACTCATGATCCCTTGTTTTTGTACCTTATTATCGTTGAGTTAGGATGGGACCAAATGCTCTCATGCTTATCACTAATCTTGTTCGTGTCGATTGTTGATTAGACTTTATGCAACATGCTTTTCATCTCATGTACCTATGCTTTGACTTCACTCTTGCATCAAGTATTAATTGATATGCCCTTTACCTATATTGCTCTCTCACTTACATGCGTAGCTAACATGTATTTGAGAACCTTATTCTTATTTGGCATTAGCCCCTGCCTATGTTCTAATTGCTTTCATATCTTTGTTATAGGCTTAATTTTCTTTCTTTTTCTCTCCTTTGAGGTTGGCCACCAAGAAGGAAAGAAAAGGAAAAGCTTCTAAATGGGGCAACAAACAAGTCCTTCCGCACAACCTTTTGGAGGAACTCATCAATTGTAGCAACCCGTCCACCTTGCTCTTCTTTGCATGCACCGAGGACGGTGCAAATTTCTAAGTGTGGGGAGGTCGTTCGACCGATCTCCATGGGTAACAATTTTCTTTCAACACCAATTTCTTTGTTAGTTAGTTGTTGCATTGCATGATAGGTTGCATGATAGTTAAAATTTGTACATATTTGAGCATTTTTTTTATGTTAGAACTACTTGGTTAGGGTGATGATTTCTTTTCCAAGAAAACTGTTTTTAGGGCACCCTACCAATTTGAAAAAATTTTTGTTGTACTTGCTTGAAGAATGTATTTTGGAACATGGTTTTTGAGCTAAGAACACAAGCATGTGAGTTTTGAGCCTAATTGTGTGGTTACATCTTATAACCACTTATTTTCATTCTTGTGTGCATTATTCTCTCTCTATGATTGTAATCTTTGATTTGTTTGATTCTTTATGTCCATTATTCCATGTATATATGCATTTGAATGATTGAGGCCATCATTTCATTTAGCTCACTTACCCAAATAGCCTACCTTTCATCAACCATTGTTAGCCAAATTTGAGCCTATTGTAATCCCCTTTGTTCTTAATGTTAGCATATCACTATCCCTAAGTGAAAAACAATAAATGTTCTTAATTTGGATCTTTGATTAGCTTAGGCTAGTGAGAGTGTTTATCATTTAGGTATGGGACATTGGTTGAGGTAAAAGTGTAATTTTTATTTTTGTTAAAAATATTGGGAATTGGGTACATATTCATGCACTATATGTAAAACCATATGCATTGATACGTTTGTATATACTAAAAAAAAATTGATAAAGAAAAAAAATGTATAAAAGAAAAAAAAATATAGAAAAAGAAAAAAAGAGAAAAAGAAATAAAAAGGGGACAAAAATGCTCCAAAGTAAAGTTCAATAAAAATCAATGCATATGGAATGTGAATTAAAGAGAATGCATAAGTATGTGAAAAAGTGGGAATCATGGGTAGCTAGGTTGTGTATTAGAATTGTATAGGTTGTTACATGTGTTAGGTGAGAGCTTAGGCTAATCAAAGATACAAATTTCAAGCTCACTTGACCATATGCATCCTACCTTGACCCTAGCCCCATTACAACCTATAAATAAGTCCTCATGATGAATGTATGCATGCATTGAATAATTGTTGATTGTTAGATGAAAAACAAATCTTGGAAAGCATGAGTAGAAGAGAATTGAGTGATCGACCCTATACACTAAAGCGACTAGAGCAGATACACATCCGGTGAGGGTTCGATGCTCAATTCCTTGTTCCCGGCTTTCATGAGCGTTCTTCTTGCAAGTCTATTTGTGCTTTATTTTGATATTCAAATTGGTAGGATTCATGAATCATCATATGATCTTAGCCCAACTTTTTCATACATGTTCTTGGAGATTGATTTGCTTTTGACCAAGTAGGTAGAATCATTTTGCATTTAGTGCATTCATATAGATAGGTGCATATAGTTTGTTTGCATTGAATAAATGTTCATACCCTTTTCTTGTCCTTCTTTATTCTTAGCATGAGGACATGCTTAGTTTAAGTGTGGGGAGATTTGATAAACCCCAATTTTGTGGTTTATCTTGTGCTTATTTCGGGGGATTTTATCACCTTTTCCCACATTTATTCAATAAAATAGCATGGTTTTGTAATTCTCCATTGATTTGTGCTTAAATGTGAAAACATGCTTTTTAGGCCTTAAAATAGCTAAATTTAACTCACTTTAATTCCATTTGATGCCTTGATATGTTTGTTAAGTGATTTCAGTTTCATAAGGCAAGTATTGGATGGAAGAAGTGAAGAGAAAAGCATGCAAAGTGGGAGAACTCATGAAGAAATGAAGGAACCGGAAAGCTGTCAAGTCCGACCTCTTCGCACTCAAACGACCATAACTTGAGCTACAAAGGTCCAAATGAGGCGGTTCCAGTTGCGTTGGAAAGATAACATCCGGGGCTTCGAAATGATATAAATTTTGCCATATGTTGCTTCGCGTTCAGGGGCGCACACGCGCACTTTGCACGCACGCGCCGATGCTATCCGTGGCCCACTTTAATGAAATCGCCCCCAGCGATTTTGCAGCTCCTTTTGGGCCCAATCCAACCCATTTCTGATGCTATTGAACCCAAGGATTGAAGGGGGAATGAACCAAGTAGTCATAGTTTTAGTTTTCATAATGTTTTAGGTTAGAATTCTAGAGAGAGAAGCTCTCCCTTCTCTCTAGAATTTAGGGTAGTTTAGGTTTAATTTTCTTAAATCCAAGTTTTAATTCTTGTTTTGATTTAGTTTCTCCTTTTAATTTCTTGTTGGTACATCTCTACTCTTCTAGTTTTTACTTGTCATTTCCTTTATTTTGTCATCTTTTATGTTTATGAACTCTTGTTGGATTTGGATTTTTCTTTAATGAGATTTGATGTTTGATGTTCTTTTGATGTTGATTTGAGTTGTTGATTTACTTTTCTTGCAATTGGTAGTTGGTAGATTTTATTATTCTTGCACATTTTATTATGCTTTCCATGTAAGCCTTCCAAGTGTTTGACAAAATGCTTGGAAGGATGTTAGAGTAGATTTTGAGCATTCTTGGCTTGGAAAGAGTAATTGGGAAATCTTGAGTCATGAAAACCCAACTTATGTTGGCAATTTTTGATTGAGAGGATTGTTTGTTGGTGTAGAACTATACTTGCAACGAGATTTCAATTGTGAAATTCTATACCGACACGACAATTCTCTTCTATCACTACGCGAAGCTCTTGTCGAGCTCGTCATTTTTAGCTAGGTATTGTAGTAAGATTTTTACTCATCTCTGTCCAGTTTACTGCCCTAAGAATTTCGAAAATTTGGGTTTTGGTTTTGAGTGAATTTTTGTGTTTTGATTGATTAGGTGGTCTCTAAGGTTGGGCTATTGGTGGTTTGTGTCCAAAACACCATCAAAAAAAGTAAGAAAGCTCTTTAACTTGTGAAGTTGAGATTTTGATGAACCCTAGGTTGATTTGGTTGTAAATTATGTTTATATAGCTTGATGTTGTGATGGTTAGCACTCATTTGGGGCTTTGGATTGATTGCTGGTGATTGGGGCTTGAGTTGGAATCAATTTGGTGATTTAGTACATATGGGGAATCGGCCAAGGTATGGTTTCGGTTTCCTCTATGTAATATATAATATTTCTGGACACTTAGGCTTGTAGACCTTAGGATAGGATTGAATTGGTTGGTAATGAATGTTGATATGTGATGATTTTGATGAATGTTGAAGTTAATTTATGATGTGGGATTGAAAATAATGAATTTTTATGAAGTGTATTGATGTTGATAAATAATGAGAATAATAACATGATGCTTTGAGTTGTAATAATTGAGAATTGGAGGCTTGAAAGTGGGAATCTTGGATGGAAATGGGTGAAATTGTATATTAATAGGTTGAGGAATGATTTGAGAGTATATGCATATGGTTTAGGTACATTAGGACTCTTTTGAAAGTGGAATAAGTAATTTTGGATTGAAAGTTTGGTAAAATTGAGGTTTAGAAATTTTTGGTAAAATGGATTTTAGGCTAAATTCGACGGATCATATCTTGAGCTACGGTTTTTGAAATTGAATGATTTTTATATCAAATTAAAGATAATTCAAAAATCTTTAAAATGGTTTAAATTTTGTGGAAATCTGAACTTTGTAGAAAAAGATATGATCGTTGAAAATTGGTGTCTGAAATCTGAATTCTGTGATTGCTGCAGAATTTGTGATTTCTGGTTTGTGCGTGCACACACAGCCTTGTACACACGCACACCCCGTGGATTTTTGAAATTGTGTGCACACACAGCCTTGTGCGTATGCTCACATGGGGATATGGCTACTACTGGGAGCGCTAGCACGCCCTATGCGCACACAAAACCAACGAAGTTTTACAAGCTGTGCGCACGCACACATTGGAAGGTGCACTTTGTTGAGGGCGTTCTGATAAACCCAAATTTTGTGGTTTATATTGTGTAGAATTTGGGGAGTTTTGTCAATATTTTCCACACTTATTCACAAGAAATGCATGGTTTTGTGTTCTCTTCCTAATATTGCTTCATGATGAAAAACATGCTTATTTTGCCTTAAAATTACCATATTTTAATCCTCTTCTATTGCCATTCGATGCCGTGATGTATTTGTTGGGTGATTTCAGGAATTATAGGGTAGGAATGGCCTAGAAGAAAGAAAGAAAGCATGCACAAAAGGAGGGAACATGAAGATTTGAATTTTTGGGAAAATCAGCATTGGCGCGCACGCGCACTCCACGCGCACGCATGGATGAAGATGGCTGGAAGCGGCGCGCAAGGATGGACGCATCCGCGCAGATCAGAAGATTCCTATCGACGCGCACATGTACTTGGCGTGCACGCGTGGATCACAAAGGCAATCGGTGCGCACGCACGCATGGTGCGCACGCGCGGGAAGCTTCACGTGACCTCATTAAAGGAAATCGTGCCTGGCAATTTCTGAGGCTCATGAGGCCCAATTTTAAGCTGTTTCTGCATGAAAAAGACCCAAGGATGCTAGGGGAAAGGGGGGGGGATTAATCATTTTACACTTAGACACAATTTTAGCTAGTTTTTGGGTTCTTTATTCTTCTAGAGAGAGAAACCCTTGTTCCTCTCTAGATCTAGTTTTAATTTGATCTTCCCTTGTTGAATTCTGAATTAGATCTTGTTAATTACTAGTTTTGATAATTTAATTTGAATTCCTTAGTATAATTTTGCTTAGATCTTGTGATAGTTTTATGAATTCTTGTCAATTGTCATTTTATACCCATTTCATGAATGTTGTGAATCTTGACTTGTTGATGTTACATTGATAATTTCTATGATTAATTGTGTTGTTTAGATGATTGTATGTTGATAATTGTTAGTGGATACTTGTGATTTCAATTTGATTGCAATTTGAACATGTCTTTTGTTAATGCTTACCATGTGTTCGATGAATTTTTTACTTTGATTATGGAGTAGTTCTCTTTACTCTTGGCCTAGGCTAAGGGAATTGGGTAAACTTGAGTTATTGGGTCTAATGGATTTGATGATTTGGGAGCCCTTAGTGGTCAATTTGATAACCATTGACGCTAACCTTTTATTAAGTCAATTAGTAGTGAGGTTAGAACTTATGGGTTGATGTTGACCAAACCATTTGACGTACTTCAAGTATAGAAGTAAACTTAATGAGTTTGGTTCCTCATAATTGTCAGGATATGGTTATTAGACAAGGATGGTGACCCCAATTCTCATGCCTAACCAATATTTGCTTTTATTATTCATATTTGAAAACCCAAAATTCTTGATTACTTGTCTTAGTTATAGTTACTTATTTAGTTTAGAATAGAATCATATTGGATGTTACTTTGTTAATTTGGAATTGCTCATGTCTTGCTTAGTTATTTGAATTAGCTTCTTGCATTGTGAGATTGCTTGCTTGTTAAGATTCCCATTTATTTTCTTGCTCACGACTTACAACCCTGGAATTCTAACCAATGTTGAAGCACATGTTTGCCCATTCCTTGTGAGATGACCCGAGGTTTGAATACTTCGGTTATTTCTATTGGGGTTAAACTTGTGACAACCAAATCCCTCTCTAAATTTGATCCTCGAGGATCGTTGTTGGTAGAGCTATACTTGCAACAAAATTTTATTGAAAGATTCTTTACCGAGCATCCTCTTGCGCATCAAATTTTTGGCGCCGTTGCCGGGGAATGGTTGCAACATATGCCTTGATATTGGTTATGTGAATATGTGAATATTGTAGATAGTCTAATTGCTTTCAATACTTAGCTATAGTTTAGATTTCTTTTACATTTGTGATATGACTCTCAAGTTTGATGACTCGGTCTCAACCGAATTCTAGCTTAGCCGATTTTGATCCCGAGATTGAAAGAACTTTGTTACATACTCGGCAAGCTAGACGGCGGTTGGATTATACGGCTAGTACTTCGGCCTCTCTTGAGGAACATACCGAATCACTAGACGGTACCGAGAGTGACTTGGAGTCCGCTACTTCCTATTCTTCTGTTGGCACTAATAATACATCTTTACATCCTACAGGTGAGCCACACATGGCGGAGCCACGACGGATCACTTTGCATGAGCAAGGAGCTCCGGATATTATACTTCAACCGTTGCAAGCAAGGTATCCTAACCTTGATCCAAACTTTGAATTGAAGAGTAGCTTGATAAATCTACTTCCTAAATATCATGGGTTGCCGGGTCAAGACCCCATCCGATATCTAAGAGATTTTCAAGTTGCTTGTTCTACGGCTCGAAGGCATGGAGCCGATGAGGTGGCTATCATGGTTTTTGCCTTCCCTTTCTCTCTTGAAGGGCAAGCAAATACATGGTTTTATTCGCTACCGGATGAGATTGTGACTAATTGGGATTTCTTGAGAAGAGAGTTTCTAGATAAATTCTTCCCACCGGAAAAGACCAACTACATCCGGAAGGAGATTTCGGGCATAATGCAAAGAGACCAAGAGAGTTTGTATGAGTATTGCTCTCGGTTCAAGAGGCTATTGGAATCTTGTCCGCACCATGGAATGAACACTCACTTGCTCATTAGCTACTTCACCGGAGGTCTTTGTGTGGAAGATAGAAGATTTCTCACCGCTTCTAGTGGTGGTTCCCTTTCGAAAAACAAGACGGAGGGAGAAGCTTGGAATTTGATAAAGGATGTTGCCGAGGCAACACAACATACAAGGGTGAGAAGTAATCCTCTCAAGGGTGTGGTAGAACCATCTCCTTCCGAATCAAGTCTAACCAAAGCACTTGGAGATATGACTACCATCCTTACCCAAATACAAAAGGATCAAAAGAAATACTACTCCATCCAAGCCATCCAAGCCCCACCTCCAGTTGCTCAACTTGAAGGCTGATAAACCACTATTTTATGGTTTATCTTGTGCTCAATTGAGTAGTTTTTATCAACTCTTTACCCACTTATTTATACTATTTGCATGGTTTTACATTTGCCTTCCTAATTATGTGCTTTGATTGAAAACATGCTTCTTTGGCCTTAAGTTCCCTATGTTTAAATCCTCTCTTATTACCATTAGATGCCTTGATATGTGTGTTAAGTGATTTCAGAGATTACAGGGCAGGAATGGCTCAGAGGATGGAAAGGAAGCATGCAAAAGTGGAAGGAATACAAGAAGTTGGAGAAATTGCTAAGCTGTCCAACCTGACCTCTTTGCACTCAAACGACTATAACTTTAGCTATAGAGGTCCAAACGACGCGGTTTCAGTTGCGTTGGAAAGCTAATGTCCGGAGCTTCGATTTGATATATAATTTTCCATAGCTGCCTCGAAGTTAGGTGACGCGAACGCGTGAATGACGCGCCCGCGTCGCATCTGCGAACTTCAATCCGCGCGGACGCGTGGACGACGCCTCCGCGTCACTTTGCCGCAACCTGAACGTACCAGAATACGCTGCGGGCAATTTTTGGGCTATTTTTGACCCAGTTTTCGGCCTGAAAAATACAGATTAGAGGCTATAAAGTGGGGGAATACATCCATTGAGAGGGGAGTCTCCAATTAGTTAGTTTTCATGATTTAGATTTAGTTTTGAGAGGGAGATTCTCTCCTCTCTCTTTAAGGATTAGGATTTAGATTAGGATTTTATTCGCTTTCAGGATTATCTCTTTTTACCAGGTTCAATATTCATTTTTATTATTTTCTCAATTTAATTTATGAATTCTTCTATGTTACAGATTACTCTTTTGAATTAATGTTATTTGAGGTATTTCAGTTTACAATTGTTCTCTTTTATTTATGTTATTGTTATTCCCAATCTGAAGATATTTTTATTCTGGTAGATTTACTTTTTCTCTTTTTGGTCTTGGTTAAGAAATCAGTAACTCAGGAGTTATCAAGCTCAACATGATTGATAATTGTTATCTTTGCTAATTGAATTGAACTTCAATAATCCCAATCTTTCCTTAGGGATTAACTAGGATTTGAAAATCAAACTAATTAGTCACTTGACTTTTCTTTACCTTAAGTAAAGATTAACTAAGTGGAATCAAGATTCAATTTTCATCATCATTGATAAGGATAACTAGGATAGGACTTCTAATTTCTCATACCTTGCCAAAAGTTTATTTTACAGTTATTTATTTACTTACAGTCTTTCACTTATTTTAATTACAATTTAAATTACTTGTTCCTCATCTTCACAACCCCAATTTACAATCTTCATAACCAATAATAAGAATATACTTCCCTACAGTTCCTTGAGAAGACAACCCGAGGTTTGAATACTTCGGTTATCAGTTTTTAAGGGGTTTGTTACTTGTGACAACCAAAACGTTTGTATGAAAGGACTTTTGTTGGTTTAGAAGCTATACTTGCAACGAGGATTTATCTGCAAATTTCTAGCCCACGCAAAAGTTCTCTCATCAAAATGGTGCCGTTGCCGGGGAATTGCAAACGTGTGCCTTATTATTAGTTATTGTAAATATTTGCTTTTTACTTGTTTAATTATTTTTATTTTTTGTCATAAATTAAGAGGTTATTGATTTTTATTTAGTTATAAAAAATTTTTCAAAAATTTGTTCTTCGTGTTCATCTTGATCTTCAAGTTGTTCTTAGTTGTTTTCTTCATTTTGATCTAAAAAATTTTAAGTTTGGTGTCATTTTATTGTTTTTCTTTTTCCTCACTAAATTCAAAAATTCAAAATTTAAAACTCAAAATTTCAAATTTCAATTTTCAAAATTCAAATTTAAAATTTTAAAAAAATCAAACCTTTTCAAAATTTAAATCTTTTTCAAATTTTTATCTTATATTGTTGACTTTTTTAAAATTCAAATTTCAAAATTTAAATTTAAAAAAATTTTTCAAATTTCAAAATTCAAAATTCAAAATTCAAAGATTTAAAATTCAAAAATTTCAAAATTTCAAATTTTAAAATTTTAAATTCAAATTTCAAAATTTAATTTTCAAATTCAAAATTTAAATAACCTTTTAATTTAAATTTGTTTTTATTTTCGTTTTTAATTTTTATTTGCTATCATGAGTTCTCACCCCCATCGCTATGAGTCTGGTTACAATTATGTTGCAGGAAGAAGAAATTACAATGAGAACAGGCATCAACGTTGGAACAATCAAAGATGGAAGGAGCCATAAGGATTTGATCAACCCTCATGGCAACAACCACCTCCAATGGACTATCAACAATCACCACCATATGCTTATGAACCCTTTCCTCAACATGACTTTGGACCACCATACTCACAAGCCCCTTTTCACCTTTCACCTTCATATGATCCTAACCCTCATCCACCATACCAACCACCTTATGAACCATATGAACCATATATAGAATCACCCCAATTCCAACCCAATTACTCCCAAGAACCACCACCTCCCTATGCATCATGTCCATATCCATCACCCCAAGAATCAACGGAGAAACTCAAGAAAACATTTGAAAAATTTAATGCCACACTTCATCAATTGAATCAAGCAATAAATCAATTAGCTTTCCGACGTTCGGACACTCAAGGAACCCCCATGGCTTCATGTGGACAATCTAATGAAGAACGTAGCATGAAGGAGACATTAGAAACTCCGGTGGACAGTAAGGAGCATGAATTTGTACTGGAACAAGTGGAGGAAGCCGGAATTATTGAAGAAGAAGAAGTAGTTGCAGACTTAGGAGATGCAGAACCTCCATGGGAAAGCCCAGCCATAGAACCTCCTTCAAAGACGTTTGAAATTAATGTTGAGGAGGGTGTACAACCTCCAAGGCATATCATGACTAAAGACTTTGAAGAGGTTGATCAAGAGATGGAAATTAAAGAAGAAAAAGCACTACCTCCCATGCCCTTGGTGAGCAATGAAGAAGAGATCAAATTGGAAGAAAGCTACCAAGAGGAAGAGGTTGAAATTAAAGAAGTTTGCAAAGAGGTGGAAGTGGTCAAAGAAGAACACAAAGGAGTGGAGCTTGCAAGATCATCAGAAACCCCTCCCTCTAAGTTGCCATCATCCTTCACAACATTCAAGTGGGTAAAATTCATATCCCTTAGCTTTCTAATTCCGCTTGAATATGGGCTACTGGAGACGGATGGTCAACTTAGAGCTCTTTGTGGCATTAAGAGTAAGAGGAAGATGGTTAGTGGTTGGAGTTGTCAAGCAAGGTTCAACATGGTTGTGTGCTCAAAGTTTAAATGCAAAGGTTGGTGTAGAGCTCAACTGAATGGGTCTAGGAAGTTGTTTGGCCGCTTTAGTGAGAATTCAGATTGCTTGCTACCCGGATGGAATCATGATAATCAACACAAAGATGGGTGTAAAAGCAAAGTTTGGGATCCTGGAGTCTGTTCTGACATTCAGCATACTGGAAGCCTGAGAACCTGTTTAAAACTGCTCAAGGGCTTTACGTGCCTAGTTTGGGACTCCGGAGGCCATTGGAATCACAAACATTGGTGGAGATTCCTGGACGAATACAAGCACAAGCCACCATAACAGGAAGCTCATCAAATGTCCAACTTAAGGACTTTAACTAAAAGTGCTAGGTGGGAGACAACCCACCATGGTATGATCGTCCCTTTTTCAGTTGTAATTCTAGTCTGTTTTGTTTGTTTTTGAGTTTTATTTTATTTTATTTCATTGAACCTGGAATTACTCATAACATCCATATCATTTTGCACTCTGCATACTGCATAAAAAAAAAAAAGCACGCACGCGACACACCAGCGTCGCTGACGCATCCGCATCAGGTGGGAACATTGGTCTCCCGCGCGACCGCATTACCCACGCGGCCGCATGACCTGAATATCGACGTAAAAAGGGTGCTTGATCGAAAGTTGTGCTGGAGTGGTGATGGACTGGTGCTAAACGCACAAGCCCTACGACGCGACCGCGTGACCGACGCGACCGCGTCATATCCTAATATTGGCCACTCACGCGATCGCATGACCCACGTGATCGCGTCACCCGAAATTTGGCAAAATAAGATTTCAAACAGAGAGTTGTGCGAGTGCAAGGCTGCCCTCGCGCCAGTAGCATAAACGAGTCACGCGATCGCGTGACCGACGCGACCGCGTCAATTCGAATAAGCACAAGTCGCGCGATCGCGTGCCACACGCGTCCGCGTTGCTCGCACCGCACAGCTCATCCAAATCTGCCAAAATATCTTATATTTTTTTTCCAAATCCTTATTTTTTATCTTTTCTTATTTCTTTCTTCTTCCTTTCTTATTTTCTTTCTCTTCCATTCTATTTTATTTAATTTATTTGCATACCTTCATTCATTGCATCATTTTCATTGGTGTTAGAAATTTATTTACTTTGCCTGTGGATTATTAAAGGAATTGTTTGACAATTATATATTACTTTTTAAAGGGTTGCTTGCATGCTCAATTTAATACTTTCAATAGCTTATTTACCATGCTTGCTATGTGTTTGTGAAAAAGGCCGTACGGCATTGTGCACTATTTTTCGATTTCTTTCTATCTACTACTCTAAATGCTTGCTTTTCACAAAACCCTTTTCTATATTTTATTAATTAAATATAATTGTTATTACAAACATGTTGTTAGTTTGAAAGACTTGGTAATCTAACTTGGACATTGAATGCTTGATCTATGCTACTCATGCCTTTGCCAGCATGCCAATAAACATCTTGCATTTAATTGTCATCACATGCACTTACCATATTTCCATTGATGAATTTTTCAC
The DNA here is from genome assembly GCF_000816755.2 of Arachis ipaensis. NCBI lineage: Eukaryota > Viridiplantae > Streptophyta > Magnoliopsida > Fabales > Fabaceae > Arachis > Arachis ipaensis. Next base: position 41,906,622 of record NC_029792.2, read on the forward strand.
ATGTAGTCATGACCATGTGTTAACGTCATTCTTCTTTATTGTGCATTGATTACCACCTTTCCCGCTCTCTTCCTTACTCTAACCCTTAGCTTTAAAAGTTACTTTCTTTTTCCCTTTTTCAGGATGGCCACCAAGAAGGGTAACGAGAAAGCTACTCCCAAACCGCCGGCAAGGAAAGGAACAAAAAGAACCCCAGCTGAGGAACCACAACCCCCGTCCACCTACACATCTCAGCATGCATCGAGGACGGTGCAATCTTTAAGTGTGGGGAGGTCGATATCGATCTCCATGGGTTAGTTACTCTTCCATCTCAACACCAATGGTTTATTTTCCTTGTTAGTTATTGCATTTACAAATTTGATTGCATGATTATTTGATTTTGTGAATATTTTACCACTTGGTTGAAGAAATATTTTCTTTTACACAAAACTTTTAGAGCATTTCACTAATTTGAATAAAATTTAATGTTACACTTGTTTGAAGAAATATTATACTGGAACATGGTTTAGAGCTTGAACACACAAAACCTGTGAGATTTTTGAGCCTATTTGAATTGGTTGCATTTTACCAACCAATATTTTATTTTTGGTGTGTGTTTTTCTCTCTAAAATTGTGATCTTTGTCTTGCTTAATTCTATATTTCCATTATTTAATGTATGCATACACTTACATGATTGAGGCCTTTGTCTCACTGAGCTTACATACCCATATGGCCTTACCCTTTCATTATTCTTTGCAAACCAATGTTGAGCCTATTATACCCCTTTGTTCTTTACTTTAGCACATCATTAACTCTAAGCGAAAAATAATAATGTCCTTAATTTGAATCCTTGGTTAGCTTAGACTAGTGAGAGTGCTCATAAATTAAGTATGGGAAAAGTTGAATTTGGAAACATTTGGTTTGAGAATTGAGTATGTTAGAATTTTCTGAAAATGTGAAAAAAAAATTGTTTAGGACATGATTCATACATTCAATAATTTAATCATATGCATTGAGAAAAATAAAAGAAAAGAATATATATATAGAATCCTAAAGTAAATATATAAAGTGAAAAAGGGGACAAAATGCCCTAAAGTAAATGGTGAAAGCAATGCATATGTACTGTACTTGAAATTAGAATGCATGAATATGTGGAAAACATGGTTAATGGATAG
>NC_029792.2:41908038-41923919 GCF_000816755.2 Arachis ipaensis
AAAGTTTAAGTTAATTAAGGATTCAGATTTTAGTCCACTTGGCCAAATACAATCCTACCTTGACCCTAACCCCATTACAACCCTTAAAAGACCTCTTGATATGTGTATCTGTGCATTAAATTTTTGTTGATTGTTAGATGAAGAGCAAGCCTTAGAAAGCAAGGTTAGTAGAGAATTGAGAGAATCGAACCTTAAACACTTGAGTGATTAGAGTGTATACACTATCAGTGAGGGTTCGATGCTCAATTCCTTGTTCCCTGCTTTCATGAGCTATTTTCTTCTTGCAAGTCTATTTGTACTTCATTTTCATGATTTGAATTAGTGAAATCCAGTTCATATTTCTTCTTGAAAGATTTGTTTACTTTTAACTAAGTAAGTAGAAACATTTTGCATGTAGTTGCATTCATATAGATAGGTTGCATTTCATACATTCTTACTTTCCTCTTCACTCCTTTATAGCTCCTCTTGAGCTTAGCATGAGGACATGCTAATGTTTAAGTGTGGGGAGGTTGATAAACCACTATTTTATGGTTTATCTTGTGCTCAATTGAGTGGTTTTTATCAACTCTTTACCCACTTATTCATACTATTTGCATGGTTTTACATTTGACTTCCTAATTATGTTCTTTGATTAAAAACATGCTTCTTTGGCCTTAAGTTCCCTATGTTTAAATCCTCTCTTATTACCATTAAATGCCTTGATATGTGTGTTAAGTGATTTCAGAGATTACAGGGCAGGAATGGCTCAGAGGATGGAAAGGAAGCATGCAAAAGTGGAAGGAATACAAGAAGTTGGAGAAATTGCTAAGCTGTCCAGCCTAATCTCTTTGCACTCAAACGGCTATAACTTTGCTACAGAGGTCCAAACGATGCGGTTTCAGTTGCGTTGGAAAGCTAACGTTCGGAGCTTCGATTTGATATATAATTTGCCATAGCTGCCCCGAAGTTAGGCGATGCGAACGCGTGAATGACGCGCCCACGTTGCATCTGCGAACTTTAATCCGCGCAGACGCGTGGACAATGCCTCCGCGTCACTTTGCCGCGACCTGAACGTACCAGAATACGTTGGGGGCGATTTCTGGGCTATTTTTGACCCAGTTTTCGGCCCAGAAAACACAGATTAGAGGCTATAAAGTTGGAAAATGCATCCATTGAGAGGGGAGTCTCCAATTAGTTAGTTTTCATGATTTAGATTTAGTTTTGAGAGGGAGATTCTCTCCTCTCTCTTTAAGGATTAGGATTTAGATTAGGATTTTATTTGCTTTCAGGATTATCTCTTTTTACCAGGTTCAATATTCCTTTTTATTATTTTCTCAATTTAATTTATGAATTCTTCTATGTTACAGATTACTCTTTTGAATTAATGTTATTTGAGGTATTTCAGTTTACAATTGTTCTCTTTTATTTATGTTATTGTTATTCCCAATCTGAAGATATTTTTATTCCAGTAGATTTACTTTTTCCCTTTTTGGTCTTGGTTAAGAAATCAGTAACTCAGGAGTTATCAAGCTCAACATGATTGATAATTGTTATCTTTGCTAATTGAATTGAACTTCAATAATCCCAATCTTTCCTTAGGGATTAACTAGGATTTGAAAATCAAACTAATTAGTCACTTGACTTTTCTTTACCTTAAGTAAAGATTAACTAAGTGGAATTAAGATTCAATTTTCATCATCATTGATAAGGATAACTAGGATAGGACTTCTAATTTCTCATACCTTGCCAAAAGTTTATTTTACAGTTATTTATTTACTTACAGTCTTTCACTTATTTTAATTACAATTTAAATTACTTGTTCCTCATCTTCACAACCCCAATTTACAATCTTCATAACCAATAATAAGAACATACTTCCCTGCAGTTCCTTGAGAAGATGACCCGAGGTTTGAATACTTCGGTTATCAATTTTTAAGGGGTTTGTTACTTGTGACAACCAAAATATTTGTATGAAAGGACTTTTGTTGGTTTAGAAGCTATACTTGCAACAAGGATTTATCTGCAAATTTCTAGACCACGCAAAAGTTCTCTCATCAAAGGCCCTCCTAGGATTTGTGGTTTGTGCTCTAGCACCACACATTACACCGATCAATGCCATCAAATTCAAGAGGAACATGCTCTTGTCGTAGCCAATGTGAATTACAACAACCGTCCACCCTATCCTTCTCAAGGCCAAAACAATTACCCTCAAGGTGGTAATGAACATCAAGGGTGGAGAGATAATGCACAAGGAAGCAATCAAAACCAAATATAGAACAACTCTTCTTCTCACCACAATAACCAATCTTCATCCCAATACCACCATCAAAACACCAACTACCAAACCAACCAAAGTCACTCCAACCAAAACCAAAACAACTACACTAAGTACCAAGCACCACACCATAGACAACAACCCAACCAAACTCCTCCATCTTCCAACAATCAAGTTGATGAGCTTAGAGCCGCCATGGAGAAAAGAGATGAGAGCAACAAGGCTCAATTTGATGCCTTAGGGGCTCAATTGGCTAACCTCACCAACATGCTTTCAAAGATGACCATGTTAAACCTACCATCAACTCCCAACAACACTAACCAACCCTCAAGCTCTTCTAACCTTCCATCCCAACCCGAACCAAACCCAAAGGGCGGTCTCAATGCCATTACTCTACGGTCGGGGACTACATTGGAGGAGATACCTCTAAGGGTCATGGGAGACATTTATGAGGAAGAAGTAGTTGTTGAAGCTCCACATGAAGAAGAGGTGGTAGACAAAAGGCATGAGGAAGAAGGAGTAAACCTCAAGGAACCTAAGAGGAAAGCTATAGTGGATGAGTCCATTCCTATTCCATTCCCTTCCATGGTGAAGAAGGCAAAGAAAACACCAGAATTTGATTTGAACATGCTTCAAGTATTCAAGAAGGTTGAGGTAACCATACCACTTCTTGATGCTATTCAACAAATTCCAAAGTATGCAAAATTTTTGAAAGACTTGTGTACACAAAAATAGGATAGGAGAATTGGAGACATTATCCTTGGATAGTTCAATTTCTTCCTTGATGGAACCTATTCCAAAGAAATGTGGTGACCCTGGACCTTGTTTGGTGTCTTGTTGTATTGGCGGACGCACTTTTCCTGATTGTATGTGTGACTTGGGAGCTTGTGTAAGCATCATGCCACTTTCTATCTATGTGCGGTTGAATTTAGCTCCATTAAAGAAGTCGGCGGCGAGGTTTGCCTTAGCCGATAAAAGCGTAATCACGGTGATGGGAATAGCGGAAGATGTACTTGTGGCGATCAATGATTTGGTTTTTTCGGTTGACTTTTACATCCTTGAAATGCCTCCAACAGAAAATAGAAGCTCATCCTCCGTTCTACTTGGTATACCCTTCCTCAAGACCTTTAAATTCAAGTTAGATGCCTTCACCGGCACATATTCCTTTGAGGTTGGAGACAAGACTATCAAGTTCAATTTAGAAAAAGCCATGAAACATCCTCCCGAAGAACATTTCGTGCTCCGATGTGATGTAATTGATGAAGTGGTAGCGGAAGTGCAAGAAGAAGACCACAATAAGTTGTGCTACCCTATTGTTGAGGAGACGAATGACCAAGAGGATGAACATGAGAAAGTTGTCAAGAATGAACTCCATGAGCTTGATGAAAAGGAACCTCAACTTGAGGTAAAGAGTGAACTGAAGCCCCTTCCATCTCATTTGAAGTATGCTTTCTTAGAGGACAACCAAAGGTTTTCGGTCATTATTGCTAGTGAGCTTTCAAGTGAAGAAGAAGAAAAGCTCCTAGATGTTCTAAGAAAGTACAAGAAAGCAATAGGATGGAGCCTAGCGGATATTGTGGGAATTGACCCCCGCAAGTGCATGCACATGATATTTCTCCAAGATGAAGCTAGGCCGGTTAGGCAACCGCAAAGGAGGCTCAACCCGACCATCCTTGATGTAGTGAAGAAAGAGGTCACCAGATTACTGGATGCGGATATCATATACCCAATCTCCGACAGTGAGTGGGTGAGCCCGGTCCAGGTTGTCCCCAAGAAGTCGGGCATCACGACGGTCAAAAAGGATGATGGTGAAATGGTCACTAAAAGAGTACAAAATGCGTGGCGAGTGTGTATTGATTACAGAAGATTGAACACCGCTACACGGAAGGACCACTACCCCTTGCCCTTCATCGATTAGATGTTAGACTATTTGGCAGGTAAATCTCACTACTGCTTTCTTGATGGATTTACTGGTTACTTCCAGATTCACATTGCTCCTGAAGATCAGGAGAAGACCACGTTTACTTGTTCGTTTGGCACCTTTTCCTATAAAAGGATGCCATTTGGACTATGTAATGCACCCGCTACTTTTCAGCGGTGCATGACGAGTGTCTTCTCCAATCTAATGGAGAATTGTCTGGAAGTCTTTATGGATGACTTCAACGTTTATGGTACTTCATTTGATTGTTGCCTAGGGAACTTGGCCAAGGTTTTAGCTAGATGTGTTGACACTAACCTTGTCTTAAATTTTGAAAAATGTCACTTCATGGTACGACAAGGTATAGTGTTAGGACATGTAGTATCTCATGAAGGCATTTCTGTAGACCCGGCCAAGGTCGATGTTATCACCACTTTACCTCACCCCTCATCTGTGAGGGAGGTCCGCTCGTTTTTGGGACATGCAGGATTCTATAGGCGCTTTATCAAAGATTTCAGCAAGATTGCTTTGCCATTGTCGCGCCTACTCCAAAAAGATGTGGATTTTGAGTTTGACAGTGAATGTGTGAAAGTTTTTGAAGAGCTAAGGAGAGTTCTTACCACGGCACCGATTGTGCGAGGCCCCAACTGGACGTTGCCATTTGAGATAATGTGCGATGCGTCAAACCATACTGTAGGTGCCGCGCTTGCACAGCGCGATGGCAAACTCCCTTATGTCATTGCTTACTCTTCTAAAACACTGGATGCAGCACAATCCAACTATACCACTACTGAAAAAGAACTCCTAGCTATTGTTCATGCTTTAGATAAATTCATATCTTATTTGCTAGGATCAAAGATAGTGGTATACACGGATCATGCAACTTTAAAGTACTTATTGACAAAGAATGAGTCAAAGCCTAGACTCATACGTTGGATCTTGCTTTTGCAAGAATTCGACATTGAGATTAGGGACCGGAGTGGATCTCAAAACCTAGTTGCGGATCATTTAAGCCGCATTGAGAATTTAAAATTTGATCCATTTCCGATCAATGACTCATTCCCATTGGATAGTTTGCATGCTGTGTCCGATAGCTTTCCTTGGTTTGCCCCAATGGCGAACTACTTGGTTGCGAAAATCTTCCCTCCCAACTTCTCAAAAAACCAAAGGGATAAGTTGAGGAGTGATTCCAAATACTATATTTGGGATGACCCTCACTTGTGGAAGAGGGGTGTGGACCAAGTAATTCGAAGATGTGTCCCGGAGTCTGAAAGCTAACCAATTTTTGAAGCTTGCCATTCATCCGAATGTGGTGGCCACTTTGGCCCACAAAGGACTGATAAAAAGGTGTTGGATTGTGGATTCTGGTGGCCAACCTTGTTCAAGGATGCTAATCGATTATATGTGTCCTACCATCAGTGTCAGAAGTTGGGAAACACATCCCAAAGGGACGAAACACCTCAGCAACCTATGTTGTTCTGTGAGATATTTGATGTATGCGGCATTGACTTTATGGGACCGTTTCCCAACTCTAGTGGGTATCTGTATATTCTGTTAGCGGTTGACTACGTGTCAAAGTGGGTAGAGGCCATACCTACCCGCCTTGACGATGCCAATACCATTGTTTCTTTTATTAGGAAAAACATTGTATGCCGTTATGGGTCGCCACGAGCAATCGTGAGCGACCAAGGATCCCACTTTTGTAACAGGAAGGTAGAGGCATTGCTCAAGCGCTATGGAGTGTCGCATAAGGTTGCTACTACTTATCATCCGTAAACAAATGGACAAGCAGAAGTGTCTAAATGGGAAATTAAGAGGATTTTGGAGAAAGTGGTCAATCCACAAAGGAAGGATTGGAGCCTCCGGTTAGGAGATGCACTATAGGCGTATAGAACGGCCTATAAGACTCCGATAGGGATGAGCCCCTTCCAGATCGTCTATGGTAAGGCATGCCACCTTCCGGTGGAGATTGAGCATCGATCCTATTGGGCGGTAAAGCAGTGCAACATGGATTTAGCCAAGGCGGGTGAAGCCAGGAAGTTACGACTAGAGGAGCTTGAGTGTTTGAGGAACGAATCATATGAGAATGCCCGGATTTACAAAGAAAAGACTAAAGCATTCCATGACCATCACATCTGGAAGAAGGACTTTCAAGAAGGTGATGAGGTCCTCCTTTACAACTCAAGGCTTCGATTCATGCCTGGCAAACTCCGTTCTAGATGGAAAGGACCTTTCAAGGTGAAGGAGATAAAGCCCTATGGAGTGGTGGAGTTGTTTGATCCCCAGAGTGAAGCAACTTTCAAGGTGAATGGACATAGAGTGAAGAAGTATCATGGCTACAAGCCTCCCAAAAGAGCTAGAGGTATTCCTATTGGAGGATGCACCAAGGAGAGAGGAAGCTTAAGAAAAGGACCGTCCAACTTAAGGACGTTAAAGAAAAGTGCTTGGTGGGAGGCACCCTACCGTGGTAAGATCTTCCTTGTATATACCATCTTGTTTGTAACCTTAAATTCGTGTGAATTTTGTGATTTCTTGATGATCGATTGATTGCATAGGAATGCTAGTTTTATTCTTCTTGTGAATAGATAGGATGTTCATATAGTTTTCATCATTTTGGTATGGATGGATTGTTGAAGTAGGGAGAATGCTATGTTTTGGATAATGCATGATATTGTGAAGTATTCTCTTTGAATACTAGCCTAAGCACTTACCAAAAAAGTGTTAGAATAGGTCTTGTTATGTTGAAAAAAAAAAAGGAAAAATGGGCACCGACGCGTTAGCGCACTGTGCGCGTGCGCGCCGGTGGTGCACTTCCTACTCTTGGGCCAAAAACCCAAGAGTCATGCCCACTTCATGCCCATCTCGCGCCAGGCACTCACGCGTCCGCGTACTTGCCGCCTGCGTGCACCTTTGCAAATCACCCATCGACCCGCAAGCGCACTGTACGCGCGCGCGTCGATGGCGATATGTGGACTCCTTGGTACAAAATCCAGAGAGTTGTGCCACACTTGTGCCACTCTTGTGCCAGAACTGACATGTCCGCGCGTTGCGCGCGTCCGCGCCGGTCGCGAAATCTTTCAGGCACGCGTCCGCGCAAGGTGTGCGTCCGCGCGCCTGCGCCACTTACCAACTCTGGTACAAAATCCAGAGATTCATGCCAACTTTGTGCCAGTTCTGTGCCAGGGGCACAGCTCCCCTCGCGCGCGCCACTGACGCGCACGCGTCCCTTGCCAACACCTCACCGACGCGCCAGCGCACTGTGCACGTGCGCGCCGGTTGCGCGAATCGGTTTTAAAGCTTTGCGCCTTGTTCTGTTCCCTTTTCTCACGTTCTTTCATATCTTCCTTCTCTCTTCTTCCTTCTCCATCACTTCTCCTTTCTTCCTTCCACAACCCACCACCACCGTCTCCGGCCACTTACCGGCGACAACCACATCTTTCGGTGGTACTACATCTCTCCTATTTCTTTCTCATCTTCACAAAAGAAAATTCAACCTTGTTCTTTTACACTTCTTAAGGTTCTATTTCTTCCATTTCTTTTCTTTCATTTTCTTTACATTATTTCCTCCTTTAGTTAGATTTTTTTTATTATTGCTTTACTTAGTTTCTCTTTTAGTTGCATGATGATATTTCTTACATTTTGTTTGTTTACTTTTCCTTTTCCCTTATTTTTCCATGGATGTTGAATTTGAGCTTAATTTGCTTTAATAGATCTTTTGTCATTTTTTCCCTTATCTTTGCCAATATGTGATATTTATGTGATGATTGTTGTTTCATTTTGGGCTTTAAATTGATTGGGTATCTTATAATTGCTCTTTGCTTGATAATTGCACGCCAAGTGTTCGAGGAAATGCATGAATGCCATTTTGGTTTCTTTTAATAATGTACTTTCAATTGGGTGCTTTTCCTCATTCACTTGTTGTCTTCTATACGCATTGAGTCCACTTTGCTTGTTGATTAGATACTCATTGAACATGACTTGCTCTTTGTTATGGATGCTTGAGACTATACTTCTCATGCCACTTTGCATGCTTCACTTCTTCTTGCATCCCATGCCAAGTGTTATGACCCATGGCTTTATGATTAGATTCTTGTAATATTTCTTTTGGGTACTACCTTTCACTTGCATGTTTTGGTTAAAATGATTCTTTGGGTTTAATGTTTTCTTATTTCCCTTCCCTTCTCAGGATGGCCACCAAGAAAGGCAAGGAGAAAGCTCCAAGGAAACCGGCCGCAAAGAGGGCACCCCAAAGATCAACTTCTAAGGCGCACTCTTCATTAGGAGCCAAACCCCTATCCAAGAAGGCTACGATACCTGCTCCTATTGATGAGAAAGAAAAGAGCAAACCGGCAAAGGATTCTTCAAGGTTCCCCAACCGCTTCTGTGAACTTGTGTTCCCCTCCATGGTTGTCAGGAACTATCATCCTGAGCATCTACTCGCTCCGCCAGACAAGGTTGCTCCTTATATTCTACCCCGCATTGAACAGCGAGGATGGGAGTTTCTTTTGAGGAAACCAAGGGAAATCAACCTCTCTTGGGTGGAAGAATTCTACACTAACTACCATCTCTACTCTCTTCAATCGGTATACATGCGTCGGAAGCAAGTCTCAGTTTCAGAAGAGGCTATTCAGCAAGTGCTTAATGTCTTACCGGTACCAAGTGACATGGATGGCTACTAAGAAGTCTTACGTCAGCGAGAAAAAAATGGATTTGATTGGGACTCGATCCTCTGAGTCATTGCTGAGCCGGAGACATTTTGGACCCAAGGTCGACTCCGGATGAGGCCCAAGTCCATTGACGCTCACTTCCTCACTGTAGAAGCTAGAGCTTGGGCCCAAATCCTATCCCACTATGTGCTACGTAGCACCCACAAGTCGTCTTTTACGGCGGATCTCGCCTTGCTTGTTTGGTGTGTTATCACGGAGAGGCCGGTGAACATTTCGTTTCTTGTCAAGCAAGTGATGAGTCAAGTCCACGCCTGGGGTAATTTGCCATTTCCAGCATTGGTATCTGATTTAGTTGCTGCTACGGGTGTTCCTTGGGAAGCCAAGGACAGGAAGATTATAGTTCCGGCTAAGGACGATGTGGTCCCAAGCGAAAAATACTTACATCTTCCCATGAACAACCCAAGCCTTGACATAGCCCTCCCATCTACTATTCCTTCCACTTCATCATTACCACCACGGCAAAGATCCACACTTCAGAGGATAGAAGATCTACACCGGAAGCTTGATAGATATGAGCGGCGCAATCAACGCCGATACACTTACATCAAGAAGCTTCTACGTTGTGTTACCCCTAGCATGGAGGAGCCCAAAATATTCACATCCACCTCAAACCCAAGTGATGGGAGCTCTGAAGGAGAGGATAGTGACGGTTCTGGTCCCAACTGCCCTTTGCGCATTGTTCGTAGCACGGAGGACCGTGCTAATTTCTAAGTGTGGGGAGGTCGTTCGACCGATCTCCATGGGTAACAATCTCTTCCTTTCAATACCCATGGATTTATCTTTTACTTAGTAGTTAGTACATTGTTAGTACATTGCATGTGTAGTTAGTTTTGCTTGTAAATACTCCTTGCATGATAGTTGGTTTCTATAGAGTTGCTTGGTCAAAATAATAACTTCTTCCCCAAGAAACTATGTTTTGGGGTACCCTACCAATTTTTGAAAAAGATTTCTTGCAGTAAACTTGATTTAAGAATGTATTTTGGAACATAGTGATGGAGCTAAGAACACAAGCATGTAAGTTTTGAGCCTATTGCATGGTTACATCTTCTAACCATTAATTCCCATTCTTGTGTGCATATCTCTCTCTCTATGATTGTGATCCTTACTTTGTCTGATTCTATATGTCCATTACTTTGTGTATGAATGCATTTACATGATTGAGGCCATCATTTCAATAGTCACTTTTCCCAAATGGCCTTAACCCTTTTATCTACCATTGCTAACCAATTTTGAGCCCATGATAATCCCTTTTTGTTCTTAAATAGAGCACATCAACAATCCTAAGTGAAAAACCATGAATATCCCTAAATTTGGATCCTTGATTAGCTTAGGTAAGTTAGGATGTGTGTCATTCAATTAGGAGGGTATACTTGGGAAATTTGGGTAGACATATAGGTGTGTAATTGTAGTGTAGTTGAAATTATAGGATTTGGGAACATGCTCACGTATTGAATGATTGAACTATATGCATTGAAACTTTTGTACATAAAGCCCCAAGAAAAGGGGATCATAAAAAAAAGCAATAAAAGGGGACAAAGAAACCCCAAGACAAAGTAACGAAAACAATGCATATGGAATGTGAATTGAAAAGAATGCATGAGTATGCAAAAAGTGAAACTCAAGGGTAGCTAGGTAATGTATTATAGCTGTGTAGGTTGTTCTATATGTCTAGTGGGATCCTAGGTTAATCAAGGACTCAAATTTTAAGCTCACTTGGCCATATACATCCTTACCTTCACCCTAGCCCCATTACAACCCATGAATAAGACCTCATGATACTTGTAAGCATGCATTAAGTAATTGTTGATTGTTAGACGAAAGACAAATCTTGGAAAGCATGATTAGGAGAGGATTGAGTGACGAACCCTATACACTTGAGCGAATAGAGCGGATACACTTCCGGTGAGGGTTCGATGCTCAATTCTTTGTTCTCGGCTTTCACAAGTGTTCATCTAGCAAGTTGTATGCACTCTTTAATGATGTTCAATTTGGTAGGATTCATGAGCTACATACTATTTTCACCCCATATGTTCACATGTGTACTTGGAGGATAGATTTACCCTTGACCAAGTAGGTAAATGATTTTACATTAGTTGCATGCATTCACTTAGGTAGTTTGCATTTCATAAACCCTTTCTCACCATGATCTTTATTCTTTTTATTCTAAGCATGAGGACATGGTTGGTTTAAGTGTGGGGAGATTTGATAAACCCCAATTTTGTGGTTTATATTGTGTAGAATTTGGGGAGTTTTGTCAATATTTTTCACACTTATTCACAAAAAATGCATGGTTTTGTGTTCTCTTCCTAATATTGCTTCATGATGAAAAACATGCTTATTTTGCCTTAAAATTACCATATTTTAATCCTCTTCTATTTCCATTCGATGTCGTGATGTATTTGTTGAGTGATTTCAGGAATTATAGGGTTGGAATAGCCTAGAAGAAAGAAAGAAAGCATGCACAAAAGGAGGGAACATGAAGATTTAAATTTTTGGGAAAATCAGCAGTGGCGCGCACGCACACTCCACGCGCACGCGTGGATGAAGATGGCTGGAAGCGGCACGCAAGGATGGACGCATCCGCGTGGATCAGAAGATTCCTATCGACGCGCACGCACACTTGGCATGCACGCGTGGATTACAAAGGCAATCGGCGCGCACGCACGCATGGCGCGCACGCGCGGGAAGCTGCACGTGACCTCATTAAAGAAAATCATGCCTGGTGATTTCTGAGGCTCATGAGGCCCAATTTCAAGCTATTTCTGCATAAAAAAAGACCCAAGCATGCTAGGGGGAAAGGGGGGATCAATCATTTTACACTTAGACACAATTTTAGCTAGATTTTGGGTTCTTTGTTCTTCTAGAGAGAGAAACCCTTGTTCCTCTCTAGATCTAGTTTTAATTTGATCTTCCCTTATTGAATTCTGAATTGGATCTTGTTAATTACTAGTTTTGATAGTTTAATTTGAATTCCTTAGTATAATTTTGCTTAGATCTTGTGATAGTTTTATGAATTCTTGTCAATTGTCATTTTATACCCATTTCATGAATGTTGTGAATCTTGACTTGTTGATGTTACATTGATGATTTCTATGATTAATTGTGTTGTTTGGATGATTGTATGTTGATAATTGTTAGTGGATACTTGTGATTTCAATTTGATTGCAATTTGAACATGTCTTTTATTAATGCTTACCATGTGTTCGATGAATTGTTTACTTTGATTATGGAGTAGTTCTCTTTACTCTTGGCCTAGGCTAAGGGAATTGGTTAAACTTGAGTCATTGGATCTAATGGATTTGATGATTTGGGAGCCCTTAGTGGTCAATTTGATAACCATTGACGCTAACCTTCTATTAAGTCAATTAGTAGTGAGGTTAGATCTTATGGGTTGATGTTGACCAAACCATTTGACGTACTTCAAGTATAGAAGTAGACTTAATGAGTTTGGTTCCTCATAATTGTCAGGATATGGTTATTAGACAAGGATGGTGACCCCAATTCCCATGCCTAGCTAAGAGTTGCTTTTATTATTCATATTTGAAAACCCAAAATTCTTGATTACTTGTCTTAGTTATAGTTACTTGTTTAGTTTAGAATAGAATCATATTGGATGTTACTTTGTTAATTTGGAATTGCTCATGTTTTGCTTAGTTATTTGAATTAGCTTCTTGAATTGTGAGATTGCTTGCTTGTTAAGATTCCCATTTATTTTCTTGCTCACGACCTACAACCCCGGAATTCTAACCAATGTTGAAGCACATGTTTGCCCATTCCTTGTGAGACGTCCCGAGGTTTGAATACTTCGGTTATTTCTATTGGGGTTGAACTTGTGACAACCAAATTCTTCTCTAAATTTGATCCTCGAGGATCGTTGTTGGTAGAGCTATACTTGCAACGAAATTTTATTGAAAGATTCTTTACCGAGCATCCTCTTGCGCATCACGTTTGCATGCCTTGTGCGGATGAACAGAGTTAAAATTTTTACTCTCTGTGTGTACACACACCTCTATGCGCACGCACACATTTTGAAAATCCTCCAGGGTATGCGCATGCACACCCCCTGTGCATACGCACATGCCTTGTTTTTTAACTAAAATCTTGTTTCTAACTGTTTCACCTTCCCAACAAGCTTGTAAACTTCTGTGACACCTATTTAAGACTTTTTGGCTTGTTTTTAGAAGTTAAAACATAGAGAAGGTCTTAGGTGGAATTATTTGATATTTCCTTGAAAAGTTAGAGAACGGAAGTTTAGGTTTCTGGTGTGCTGTGGATGGATTTGGTTGAGAGAGAAGGAAGAATAGTATATTGGTGATTAGTGATAAGGGATTGTGAAGGTGGTGAACTGGTGTGTTCAGAATGAAATTTAGGAATTGGCAGTGGTTGAGGTGAGTCTGGAACTCGGAATGAAATGATGGATCCATGATATATTGAAAAATGATTACTGAAAACCACTGAATCACTGTTTTATACTGAGATTGTTGAGACGCTATGCACCTGACAGGGACAGTTTGGTTGGTTCCCGCCTGTCGAAGTAACGGTGGCGGCGTAAGGGCGGTGGTTCGTTCCGCTTACGTTGAGATGTGAGGTCTATGGCAATAGTATCCCGCTCGCATCCCTTCGGATCACTAGAGTGTGCAGGCACAAAATCCTAGACGGCATTCCGAGCACCATATCTTGGGGGTTCCCATTATGATTCTGAAGGGCGACATCTCCATGGAGATGTGTCGGGTTGGCAGTTGAACCGACAATGTAATATCACAGCCAATAGGCCAGACATTCATCATGTGCATTTTCTATGTGGTTGCTTGCTTTGTCTACTTTCATACTATGCCTACTTGTATAACATGCCTAGTTTCTTCTTGATTTACTTGCTATACTTGATTATTTCTTGTGTATTATTTGTATGTAATTATTTGTGCTTTCTACTGGGATTGAGGAGGCTCGGTAGGCGGTGGCGATGGGATCGCATGGTGTAACGACCCAATTTCTGGTACGTCATGATCATACTAGAAACTGAGCGCTACCAACTTGTCTACCTAATTATTATCTATTATTTATTATATGAGCCTGATTCGTTGTTAAAAGCGTAGTTATTTTACAAGGTACTTTTTTTTAAAAAAACGTTTGGATTAAAAACATAATCATTTATAATCAATCCACAAATAGTAATAGATAAAACATTTATAAACAACCATACATAAATATATCACATGCAATTGATATCATTCTGTGATCCAGCCGTTATTAAAGTATAGCCTTTTAGTTAGAACACACTTAGATAAAGCTAAATAATATCTATATAGATATATATACATACAACATCCCAGGTCCTGACCTGTTCAAGAAGTCCCTAAGCTGGCACCCAGGCTAGCCTAGACTCTATACTCACCTAGTCCCTCTAAACTACTAAGCGAGGGAAAATACATTCTAAGTCTTCAAAACTCAAGTCAGGTTGAATGTCATCAAAAGGAGGAAGGTCGTCTACTAATCCTCTGCACGATCATATGTCATCAAAGAGCGTCTCTCAAATACTTCATCGAGTGGCCACATAACAACAACATCGTACGGAGAACTTAGGTTAAAGTTTGTAGATAAGCAGGGTGCAGACATTGGCTGGCCTCACAGTAGATACATATAAACAGGTAACGGAGTTCACTCTAGACTCAGAAGACTACCTAGAGCAGAATCCTCTTTTCAGAACAGTCATTAGCAAACTACAGAAGGGTACTCATGCTTCCATCTGAAGGGGGAAGGGAGAGAGAAGGGGTAAGAACTGGGGAGTTCTTAGTAGGGCCGGGGTTATTAGTTACGTTCATTAATTCCTTATTGTTTAGCAGATAAATAGCAGAATACCGAGAAGCAGTAGACAGAAGAAACAGATAAATAGAGAAAATAGAGAAAAAAAAAGCAAAACACAAACAATAGAATACAAGAAAACAAAACACAGACACAGAGAATAGAATACAAACAAGGAAAACATACATTCATTCAACAATCATAACAGAGGAAAATGCACAGCCAAGTATGATGCATGTCTAGCCCTAGCGCAGGTAATGAGCTCATCTGTCGGTTTCTACCCGCTCCCGACGTAACCCGAAGCAGCTGAAACGGTTATGGTTTTCCAGTCAGCATAGGTACAGTTCTCACTAACCGACGTATGTGTCATATCCTCTGTAAGCAAACTCTGCCTTACAGGTGGCGGCATTCCAGCCGTGTATGAAATCATATTCTCTGTAAGCAATCCTTGCCTTACAGGTGCGGCATTCTAGCCGTGTATGAATTAATATCCTCTGCAAGTGATCCCAGGTTATCAGTTGTAGGTACAGCTCTCAATAGCTGTGTAACACTGGAAAACATTCTGTGGTCGTACCACTATCTATCTGACTGCCTTCACGCAGCAGATTATTACATAATCATTCTCATTATCATCATTCATCATCATTCTCACTATTCATCATCATTTTCAAATTCTTATGCAGTACTCTTTCTTTCTCTGTTCAATCATGCTATACAAACTCTACAGCTTTTACTTTTACAACATCTTAACTCAAACCATTTCTCTTTATCACATTACTCTTTTCTCTTTGTCTTTTTACTTTGCTCTGATTACTTTTTTCTCTGTATCCCTTTATTCTTCTCTGGTTACTCTGTTCTCTGTGTTTCTTTACTCTGCTTTGATTTCTCTGCTTAACATATGTATTTAAAGCTTATATAAATTTCGGTATGAATAGTTAGTCTGTTCCAAGTATAAGTTCATTAAGTCTATACTGAAACAGTTTAACTTTTCATATAATACCTAACCCTAGTTGCAACTCAAGAACTAACTATGTTGCCCTAGTTCGTTCACTAATCTCTGTTTGTTTTTCTGTCATTAAAACTTTACAGACTTTTCTTTGGTTTTTATCTTTTCTTTAGCTTTTATCTTTCTTTTATCTTTGCCTCACTAATATGTTCTTACCACTCCCAAATGTTTTATGAA
>NC_029792.2:41923961-41924165 GCF_000816755.2 Arachis ipaensis
GCATAAATCCACTTCCGGGGCCCACTTGGTGTGTGTTTGGGCTGAGCCTTAACTTTCCACGTGCAGAGGCCATTTGTGGAGTTGAACGCCAGTTTTTGTGCCAGTTTGGGCGTTCAACTCTGGTTTTGGATCCTTTTCTGGTGCTGGATGCCAGATTTGGGCAGAGAGCTGGCGTTGAACGCCAGTTTGCGTCGTCTATTCTTC
>NC_029792.2:41924218-41925836 GCF_000816755.2 Arachis ipaensis
CTTGACTTTAACCGCTTAGTCTCAAGTTTTCACTTGACACCTTCACGCCACAAGCACATGGTTAGGGACAGCTTGGTTTAGCCGCTAGACCAGGATTTTATTCCTTTTAGGCCCTCCTATCCACTGATGCTCAAAGCCTTGGGATCCTTTTTATTGCCCTTGCCTTTGGGTTTTAAGGGTTATTGGCTTTTTGCTCTTGCCTCTTGGTTTTAAGAGCTTTTGGCTTTTGCTTTTTCTTTCTAATTTTTTTTTCGCCTATAATTTTTTTTTTATTTTTTTTTATTTTTTTTTGCAAGCTTTGTTCTTTGCTGCTTTTTCTTGCTTCAAGAATCATTTTTATGATTTTTCAGATTATCAAATAACATGTCTCCTAGTCATCATTCTTTCAAGAGCCAACATATTTAACATTCTTAAACAACAACTTCAAAAAATATATGCACTGTTCAAACATACATTCAGAAAACAAGAAGCATTGTCACCACATCAATATAATTAAACTAAGTTCAAGGATAAATTCAAAACTCATGTACTTCTTGTTCTTTTGAATTAAAACATTTTTCATTTAAGAGAGGTGATGGATTCATAGGACATTCATAACTTTTAAGACATAGTTACTAACTACTAATGATCATGTAATGAAGACACAAACATAGATAAGCACATAACATAGAAAACGAAAAACAGAGAAAGTAAGAACAAAGAATGAGTCCACCTTAGTGATGTCCTTGAGCTCTTCTATGTCTCTTCCTTGTCTTTGCTGCTCCTCCTTCATTGCTTTTAGATCTTCTTTGATTTCATGGAGCATGATGGAGTGCTCTTGATGTTCCACCCTTAGTTGCTTCCAATAATTGTGTGGAAGAAAATGTCTCCCCTGAGGTATCTCAGGGATCTCTTGATTTGCAGTCAAATGTTCTACCACTGAGCTATAGATCCTTGATGGAAGCTTTTGTCTTCCCATTCCTCTTTCTAGAGGTTTCTCTGGCCTTAGGTGCCATCAATGGTTATAGAAAAAAATAAAAAAGCTATGCTTTTTACCACACCAAACTTAGAATGTTGCTCGCCCTCGAGCAAAAGAAGAAAGAATAGAAGAAGAAGAAGATATGGAGGAGATGGAGGGATCTGTGTATGGATGTGAGTGGTGAATGGAGAACAGAAGGGATGGTCATGAATGGAGAGAGAGAGGGTGAGGTGGGTGGTGATCCTGTGGGATTCACAAATCCTAAGATGATCCTGTGGTGTCCACAAATCTCGAGGTGATCCTGTGGTGTCCACAGATCCTGAGGTGTCAAGGCATTTACATCCCTGCACCAATTTAGGCATGCAAAATGCCCTTGCACACAACTCTGGGCGTTCAGCGCCAGGTTGGTGCCCATTTTGGGCGTTCAACGCCCATTTGTTGCCATTTCTGGCGTTGAACGCCAGAACCATGCTTGTTCTGGGTGTTCAGCGCCAGGATGTTGCCCATTTTGGGCGTTCAGCGCCAGAACCATGCTCTGTTCTGGCGTTTGAACGCCAGGCAGATGCTCCTCCAGGGTGTGATTTTTCTTCTGCTGTTTTTGATTCCGTTTTCAATTTTTATATTTATTTTGTGACTCCACATGATCACGAACCTACAAAG
>NC_029792.2:41925940-41994185 GCF_000816755.2 Arachis ipaensis
AGATTTTAGCAGCTTGCACCCCATAGATTCCCAGTTTCTCTATTACAGAGAGGGGCATGAGGTTTATTCCTGAACCAAGGTCACATAGAGCCTTAAAGATCATGGTGCGTATGGTACAGGGTATTATGAACTTTCCAGGATCCTGTTTCTTCTGAAGCAATGTCAGTTGATCCAGATCACTTAATTCATTGGTGAACAAAATTTTCTCTTCAGAGTCCTTTCAGGTTCTGGATCAGCTTCAACAAGAATGCCTTTTTCTCTGTCCCTGCTCATAAGAAAGAGGAGAGAAAAAGAAAAGAAGAGGAATCCTCTATGTCACAGTAAAGAGGTTCCTTATTGTTATTAGAAGAAAAGAAGAAGAAATTCGAACACAGATAGAAGAGGGGGTTCGAATTTGGTGATGATGTGAGGAAGAGATGTTAGTAGATGAATAAATAAATAAAATAAGATGAGAGAGGGATAATTTTTGAAAATTATTTTGAAAAAGAGTTAGTGATTTTTGAAAATAGTTTTTGAAAAATGTTAGTAATTTTCGAAAATTAAGATTTATGAGACCAAAGATGCCTAATACAATAGTAAAAGGTCCTATTTATAATAAACTAGCTACTAGGGTTTACATGAGTAAGTAATTGATGCATAAATCCACTTCCGGGGCCCACTTGGTGTGTGTTTGGGCTGAGCCTTAACTTTCCACGTGCAGAGGCCATTTGTGGAGCTGAACGCCAATTTTTGTGCCAGTTTGGGCGTTCAACTCTGGTTTTGGATCCTTTTCTGGCGCTGGATGCCAGATTTGGGCAGAGAGCTGGCGTTGAACGCCAGTTTGCGTCGTCTATTCTTCGCCAAAGTATGGACTATTATATATTGCTGGAAAGCCCCGGATGTCTACTTTCCAACGCAATTAGAAGCGCGCCATTTCGAGTTCTGTAGCTCCAGAAACGCCACTTTGAGTGCAGGGAGGTCAGAATCCAACAGCATCAGCAGTCCTTCTTTAAATTTTCGAAAATTACCTTGCCTTTACCTTTTAACCTTTAAAATTAACTTTTTACCCCGGTAACTTTTAATATTTCTACTTTAACCACCCTAACTTTCAGAAATTACAAAATAACCCCTCAAACACCAAAATAATTACAAACTTGCCTTTTTATGAATCAAAAAGGTGTTCTTCATTGTTCTTCACCACACTCAAAGTGTTTTTCGTGTTCTTCATAAATTCTTCATATTCTTTCTCTGTTTTTACCCGTTTTTCAGTCTTTTCAGCAACCGATTTTTACCATAATTCAAAATAAATTTCCAGCCACTAAAACCCCATCTTTTCTACAATATTTTAACACAAATTGAACCCCAATTTAAGGCCTAGGGTTTCGTTTTCCAGCAGCCACAAGAACACACATTCATAGCATGAATTTCATCAAATTTCATCAAATTTTCACCAAAATTTCAACAAGAATTACTCATACAAACAATCAATTTCAAGCACAGCCAAACCATATCATAATCACACAACTCAAACACAATCAATCAAGATTAAATTCGTCAAACCCTACCTGGTTTTGCTGCTCTTAATTTGGTTAGACTTTCAGGTGGTCCTTAAGCACTTTTTCCTCCTAAATCACATCAAGAACAACTTTAAATCCAAAAATCTTCAACTAACCAAATCTCACTCAGAATGTTAGGAAGTAATTTCTAACCTTATGCTTGCTATACATTCACGTTTCTTGGCCCTCAAGTCAAGTTAAGCATGATTCCTAAGGAAAAAATCAAGAAAACACATGTTTTGCATGGTTTTCCTTGAAAACTGAATTGAAGAGGGATGGAGACAGCCATCTCACCTTATTTACAGCCTTGATATGTTATATGGTTATGTAGAGGAAGAAGAGAGGATCATTTTGGTGAAATCAGAATTTTGATTTGAGTTTTAGTTCAGAAGAAATCAAGCTTTGAAGATTAAGTGTTCATGAAAGTTTCTCTCTTTTCTCTCTTGTTATTTTCGGCCAAAATGAAGAAATGAGACAGCCTTGGAGTGTCTTGGGGGTGTAGGGTGAGTTTTGATTGGTTGGCTTGAAGGTGGATTCAAATAATATTAAAATATCTCTGGTGTATAACTACTAAAACTAGGTGTATCGGAACACACGTAAAAACATCTCTAAAAATTCTTTTCTGAGCTACTAGCATAAATGACACTAGTAACATATTTAATATGAGAACAGAACATGTATTATGAGGCCTGAGCATTGCTAAAGTCATCAAAGAGTGCCGGTGCTAAGCTGCACCAGTAAACTGTGAACCCGGTTAAACCGATTTCCTGTTTTTAACTAAAATAGACCAGGTAACCTTATAATATCATTCAAGAAGCTTCTAATACTAATATAATGATAATATTATCCTATTATCTCTTTTCTCTCATGAATCAAGTCCGGTTCGTCAAACTGAGACTATTTACAAAATACAGAATCAAAACTCTTAACCGATACGGTTTAGAAACTGGGTTTTTCGTGACTACGTTATTGAGCGTGCCTCAGAAAAAGGTTCTATCTTAAAGATGACATAATGAAAATGAGGATTGAGATACTTGATGATATATCAGAGGTTATCCCCTTACTGATCTTCCGGAGGATTCCGTGCCTTCGGAAAAGATCTCGCATACTCGAAAATCAGGGTTGTTACACATGGCGGTTAGGTTGGTGAAGGCTGTGGGACAGCGATGATCTGATAGTTAGAAATCCCTTAAGTTAGTTTACCCCTTTTTATAAAGGTTATAAAGTTATGGTTTTAATTTTAGTATGCTTTAAGTTGAATCTTATAACCGGATATGAAGCTCTAGGATTGCCTCTCGGCCAAAATGCACATCGGCGCGTAAGCGTGCATGACGCGTCCGCGCCGGTAAAAAAAAAGAGTTTTTTTTCTCATCTTCCATTTTCTTTTGTCCATTGCATTCACATACTTTTATTCTTTATATTTTCATTTTGTTTTTATGGCTTATTTTACTTCATTTTTTTCGAGTTTCTTATTTTAATAATGGTGTTGAACTTTCCTACTCAATTGTTGAGACTCTCTTGTATTATTTTGGTGGTTCGTGACTTGTAGCATTAATTGTAATATTTGTTCTACACACAAGATTAGTGCTTTAGTCCTTCCTAACTCATTACCCTTTGTTCTTGTGCCTCATTATCATTGAGTTAGGATGGGACCAATTGCTCTCATGCTTATCACTAATCTTATTTGTGTCAATTCTTATTTGAACTTGATGCTCAACATGCTCTTCATGCCTCGATTTTCCTCTTGCATCAAGTATTGGTTGATATGCCCTTTGCCTATATTTCTTTCTCACTTACATGTGTAGCTAACATGTAGTGAGAACCCTAACTTTATTTGGCATTAGCCCCCGCCTATGTTCTATCTGCTTTGATATCTTTGCTATAGGCTTGATTTCCTTTCTTTTTCTCTCCTTTTAGGTTGGCCACCAAGAAAGGAAGAATAGGAAAGTTTCTAAATGGGAAAACACACAAATCATCTGCACAACCCTTTGAAGAAGCTCATCAATTGTAGCAACCCATCCACCTTGCTCCTCTTTGCATGCACCGAGGACGGTGCAATCTTCAAGTGTGGGGAGGTCGTCCGACCGATCTCCGTGGGTAACAACTTCTTTTTCAACACCAGTGTTAGCTAGTTGTTGCATTGCATGATAGGTTGCATGTTAGTCAGAATTTGTACATATTTTACCACTTCCCTTTTATGTTAGGACTACTTGGTTAAGGTGATGATTTCTTTTCCAAGAAACTATTTTAGGGCGTCACGTTAGTGCCACTAACGTTGAAGTCAACGTGATCATATTTGGGTTAGGAATGTTAGTGAAAAAGGTGATTGTCACTAACGTTCTCGAACCCACACTTTCACTTAACGTTGACACCACTAACGTCCTGAGTCAATGTCCCTGCATACTTCACCTTTTCTCTCTACAAGCAAAGCTAAGCCCAATGAAAAGGATAACTACTTCAAACTCAAGATTCAGAGGCCCATACCCAAGACTTGAAGAGCCAACTAGAAGATGAGAAGAGTAGTATATATAGGAGTAGCTTTGAATTAGTTACGGAGTTGGAAACTTTAGGGAGCCTTTGGCATAGAGCTACTTTCTGTATTTTACTTTCTCTGCACTTCTAGTTTTACTTTCATCATGTATTCTCCATCTTGGTTTTCATTTTCCAGAGCTATGAACAACTAAACCCCTTTCATTGGGTTAGGGAGCTCTGTTGTAATTTAATGGATCAATATTAGTTTTCATTCTCCTTCTTCTATCTTTTCTCTTGATTTTACTAGAAAGCTTTCGATCTTCATCCAATTGGGTAGTTATCTTGGAGAAGAAGCTATTCATACTTGGATCTCTTCTGAACCTTGAAAGAGGAATAAAGAGATCATGCTAGAAATGCTTTCTCATGCTGGACCAAATTGGGTTTGGATGGATATGTGACTATAATCCTACCAACACTTGATTTGGGAAATGCATGTGGTATAATTAGTGACCATACTTCATCTCTTCTCATGAGCAATTGACCAAGGAATTGGCTATTGATCAAGATTTGAGAGATTGAATTACCAAGAAATTGGAATTCGATCAGTTAAGATTGCCAAGGAGACCAATGAATGCATTGATTGAGGAAGAGATGAAAATAAACTTGATCCAGAGAATGCAACATCTCCTGAGCCCAATGAACTCCCCATTTCTGATCTTACCCATTCTCTTTAATTTCTGCCATTTACTTTTATGAGCAATTACCCCATTCCCGTTTAAGACTCTGCAATTTACTTTCCGCCATTTACATTCAGCTCTTTATTTCTAGCATTTACTGTTTCTGCTATTTACTTTCCCGTCATTTAATTTTTCTGCAAATCTCAAATCAAATTATGGTTCGCTCAACTAGAACATTCCTCTAATTAAAGTTGCTTGATCAATTAATCTCTGTGGGATTCGACCTCATTCTATTGTGAGTTTTTACTTGATGACAAATTCGGTACACTTGCCGAAGAAAATTTGTTGAGAGACAAGTTTTGTGCGTATCAACAAGCAAGTGAGATTTGAGCCTAATTGTGTGGTTACATTATATAGCCACTTATTTTTCCTTCTTGTGTGCATTATTCTCTTTTTATGATTGTAATCCTTGATTTATTTGATTCTTTATGTCCATTATTTTGTGTATTCATGCATTTATATGATTGAGGCCATCATTTTATTTAGCTCACTTACCCAAATAGCCTTACCTTTTATCTTCCATTGTTAGCCAATTTTGAGCCTACGCTTAACCCACTGTTCTAAATTTAGCACATTACAAGCCTTAAAGCGAAAAATAATAAATGTCCTTATTTGGATCTTTGATTAGCTTAGGCTAGAGTGTGTGTATCATTCAAGTGTGGGAATTTTGGGACATTGGGGGAATAAAAGGGTAGTTTCGTATTTTTATCAAAATTATTGGAAATTGGGTACATGCTCATGTATCGATAAAATGTATAGACCTTATGCATTGATGTTCTTGTATATAGTTTGAAAGAAAGAAAAAAATGAGAAAAACAAAAGAAAAAAAAAAAGAAACAAAAAGAAGAGCATGGAAAAGAAAAGAAAAGAAAAAAATATAGAAAAAGAAAGAAACAAATAAAAAGGGGACAAAATGTCCCAAAGCAAAGCTCAATAAAGGCCAATGCATAAGTGTTGTGAAATGAAAAGGAAATGCATGAGTATGTGAAAATGTGAGAAAAATGGGTAGTTAGGTTAGCTTTGAAATCGTTTAGGATGTCATAGGTTAGGTGGAAAGTTTAAGCTTATCAAAGATTCAAATTTTAAGCTCACTTGACCAAATATGCATCCTTTCCTTGACCCTAACCCCATTACAACCAATGAAAAGACCTCACGATACTTGTATGCATGCATGAAATAAATGTCGATTGTTAGAAGAAAAACAAATCTTAGAAAGCATGACTAGGGGAGAATTGAGTAAATCAACCCTAAACACTTGAGCGAATAGAGTGCAAACACTATCGGTGAGGGTTCGATTGCTTAATTACATGTTTTCCACCTATGATCATCACTCCTCATGCAAGTTTGTAAAAATATTTAATAGCTCAATTCAATTGTGGTTTGGCATGGTTGTTAATACCCTTAGACCTTGTGCATATATGTATTCTTGAGAATTGATTTATTTTGACCAAGCAATTGCATTCATGGAGATAGTTGCATATAGGTAGTTTGCATTTAGTTAGATTCCATTGAATAAATGTTGATACCCTACCTTTTGCTTTCTCTTGGTTTAAGCATGAGGACATGCTTGGTTTAAGTATGGGGAGGTTGATAAACCCCATTTGTAGGGTTTATCTTGTGCTTAATTTAGGGGATTTTATGACCTTTTACCCATATTTATTCAATGAAATAGCATGGTTTCATGATTACCTCCTAAGTTGTGCTTAAGTGTGAAAACATGCTTTCTAGGTCTTTAATTAGCTAAATTTAATTCACCTTTGATTCCACTAGATGCCTTGATTTGTTTTTTAAGTGATTCCAGGTTGAAAAGGCTAGGAATAAATCAAAGGAGTGAAGAGGAAAGCATGCAAAATGGAGAACTCATGAGGAAATGAAGGAATTGCAAAAGCTGTCAAGCCGACCTCTTTGCACTCAATCAACCATAACTTGAGTTACAGAGGTCCAAATGATGCGGTTTCAATTGCGTTGGAAAGCTAATATCCGGGGCTTCAAAATGATATAAGATTTGCCATAGTTGCATCGCGCATAGGGGTGCGCACGCGCACGGTATGCGAATGCGCTGATGGGTGCACATGCTTCACTTAATGCAACTCATGGCCAGCGATTTTAGAAGCCTTGTGGGCCCAATCCAACTCATTTCTGATACTATTTAAGCCAAATATTGAAGGGGAATTGACATACTTTTGATCATTAGTTTAGTTTAGATTAGTTTTGAAGGAAAAGTTAGTTTTTAGAGAGAGAAGCTCTCACTTCTCTCTAGGATTAGGAATTAGGATTAGGATTAGTTCTTAGATCTAGGTTTTCATTCATGCTTCCCTCTACTTTTTCTTCTTAATTCTTTGTTGTTGCAATCATCTTCTTCTATTCTTTTGTTGTAATTTCCTTTTTGTTGCTTCTATATTTTGTTATAGATCTACTCTTGTTCCTTCTCTTTTCTTTCAATTCAGGTTGAGGTAATTCATAATAATTGTGCTTCTTTTAGTTGTGGTTGTTGTTAATTCTTTGCAATTAGTTGTTGTTAGATTTTACTCTTGTTGTTGATTTACTATGCTTTATTCTTTTGCCTTCCAAGTGTTTGTCAAAATGCTTGAGAAGATGCTATAGTAGATTTTAATGCTCTTGGCTTGGGGAGGTAACTTAGGAACTCTTGAGTTACTAATGTCCAAGTGATTGACGATTGGGAGCCATTAACTCTAGATCTCACTAATTGAATTGGTGGAGAACTAGGACTTATGGACTTGGATTGACATAGCTCATTTGACTTTCCTTTATTCGTTAGAGGATGACTTAATGGGTTGATCCTTGCCAATTCTCATGTTGTGGTTAGTGATAGGGATAGAGATCCTTGACCACCAAACCTTGCCAAGACCTTTTGCTATTTGAATTTCATTTCCATTTACTTTTCATGTTTCTTATCCAAAACCCTAAAATATACAATTCATAACCAATAACAAGAACACTTGTTTGTAATTCCTAGGGAGAACGACCCGAGGTTCAATACTTCGATTTATAGATTTTAGGGGTTTGTTTTAGTGACAAACAAATTTTTGTATGAAAGGACTATTGTTGGTTTAGAAACTATATTGCAATGAGAATTTATTGTGAATTCTAAACCACACAAAAGTCCTCTCATCACACCTCTATATGCATGCACACCCATGTGCGTACGCACATGCCCTGTTTTTCAACTAAAACCTTATTTTTAACTGTTTTACCTTTCCAACAAGCTTGTAAACTTCTGTGACACCTATTTAAGACTTTTTGGCTTGTTTTTGGATGTTAAAACATAGAGAAGATATTGGGTGGAATTATTTGGTATTTCCATGAAAAGTTAGAGAACGGAGGTTTAGGTTTCTGGTGTGCTGTGGATGGGTTTGGTTGAGTGAGAAGGAAGAATAGTATATTGGTGATTAATGATAAGGGATTATGAAAGTGGTGAACTGATAAGTTCAGAATGGAATTTAGGAATTAGCAGTGGTTGAGGTGAGTCTGGGACTCGGAATGGAATGATGGATCCATGATATATTGAAAAATGATTTCTGAAAACCACTTAATCACTGTTTTATACTGAGATTGTTGAGACGCTATGCGCCTACTAGGACGGTTTGGTTGGATCCCGCCTGTCGAGGTAGCGGCGGCGGCGTAAGGGTGGTGGTTCGTCCCGCTTACGTTGAGATGTGAGGTCCGTGGCAATAGTATCCCGCTCGCATCCCTTCAGATCATTAAAGTGTGCAGGAAAAAAATCCTGGACGGTGTTCTGAGCACCATATCTTGAGGGTTCCCATTATGATTCTGAAGGGCGACATCTCCATGGAGATATGTCAGGTTGGCAGTTGAATCGACAATGTAAAATCATAGCCAATAGGGCAGACATTCATCATGTGCATTTTCTATGTGGTTGCTTGATTTGTCTACTTTCATACTATGCCTACTTGTATAACATGCCTAATTGCTTCTTAATTTACTTGCTATACTTGATTATTTCTTATGTATTACTTGTATGTAATTATTTGTGCTTTCCACTGGGATTGAGGAGGCTTGGTAGGCGGTGGCAATGGGATCGCATGGCAGTTAGGCTGGTGAAGGCCGTGGGACAGCGGTGATCTGATAGTTAGAAATCTGATGCACCACTATTTCGTGATATATTTTGTACTTAATTGAGTGGATTTTATCCACTAAATTCACACTTATTTATATAATTCGCATGTTTTACATTTTCCTTCCTAATTTTGTGCTATGATTGAAAACATGCTTCTTTGGCCTTAAATTTGCTATGTTTAATCATCTCTTATTACCATTCGATGCCTTGATATGTGTGTTAAGTGATTTCAGGGTTTATAGGGCAGGAATGGCTTAGAGGATGGAAAGGAAGCATGCAAAAGTGGAAGGAATACAAGAAATTGAAGGAATCGCTAAGCTGTCAAGTCTGACCTCTTCGTACTAAATCGATCATAACTTGAGCTACAGAGGTCCAAATGAGGCAGTTCCAGTTGCGTTGGAAAGCTAACATCTGGGGCTTCAAAATAAAATAAAATTTGCCATGGTTGCCTTGATGTTATGTGACACATACGCGTGTATGACGCGTACACGTGGATAGTGCGGAAGACAAGCGACGCATACGCGTGGGCGATGTGTACGCGTGACCGAACCACGTGCTGCACGTACCAAAAAATGCTGGGGGGGATTTCTGGGCTGTTTTTGGCCCAGTTCCAAGCCTGAAAAACACAGATTAGAGGCTGCAGAGTGGGGGAATCATTCATTCATTCACACAACTTTCATTCACATAATTTTAGGTTTTAGATGTAGTTTTCTAGAGAGAGAGGAGAGAGCCTCTCTCTAGGTTTTAGGATTCTTAGTTTTGTTCCCTTTCAATTTCAGATTTTTATCTTAGGTTAATTTAGTTTCTCTTCTACTTTTATTTCTCTTAGCATTCTAGTTTATTTATTTCCCTTGTTGATTACTTTATGTTGCCAATTTAGTATGAATTCTCTTGTTACATTTGATTTCCTTTTTTAATGCAATTTGAGGTATTTCATGTTTATTGCTTCTTCCTTTATTTGTTATCATTGATGCTTGCAATTGGTTGTTTAGATTTAATATTTCTTGCTAGTTTCCTATGTTTTTATGTTATGTCTTCCAAGTGTTTGATAAAAGGCTTGGTTGGATTTTAGTGTAGATTTCTCTTCTCTTAGCTTTGGTTGAGTAATTGGAGACTCTTGAGTTATCAAACTCCTTTGTTGATTGATAATTGAAATTTGCTAGTTGATTTGGATCCCTCTAAAGCTAGTCTTTCCTTAGGATTTGACTAGGACTTGAGGAATCAAATTGATTATTTCCACTTTCCTTCATAATTAGAGGTTAACTAAGTAGGAGCAATGGACAATTGATGTCACAATTGAGGATGATAATGAGGATAGAACTTCTAATTCTCATACCTTGCCAAGAGCTTTCCTAAATAGTATTTTATTTTCTTGTTATTTACATTACTTGTTCCTTATTTCAAAACCCAAAAAGATAAAATCCCATAACCAATAATAACTACACCTCCCTGTAATTCCTTGAGAGACGACCCGAGGTTTAAATACTTCGGTTTATTTTTATTAGGTTTGCTTTAGTGAAAACCAAATTTTTGTATGAAAGGATTCTTTGTTGGTTTAGAAACTATACTAGCAACGAGAATTTATTGTGAAACTCTTTACCAGCAAAAATCTGTTAATCAAAATCCCTTAAGTTAGTTTACCCCTTTTTATAAAGGTTATAAAGTTATGGTTTTAATTTTAGTATGCTTTAAGTTGAATCTTATGACCGGATATGAAGCTCTAGGATTGCCTCTGGCATCCCAGGATCTTATATCTTATATTATTGGGCACTGTTACCATACTGAGAACCTCCGGTTCTCATTTCGTACTTGTTGTTGTTTTTCAGATGCAGGTCGCAACTCATCTCGGTGAGTTGCTTCGATGGTGACAGAGCGGAAGATCATGGATATACATTTTGGAGTCATTTTGCTTGGTTCTCTCATCTTTTGTATTTTCTTTTGCCTAGAGGCTTATTTTGAGAGAGAAACTTGTATAAGCTGTTTTTTTTTTACTTTCAAAATTCTGTATTGTCTGTATATAGCTAGCCGGCTTAAACTCCGTGAGCCGTGGCTAGATATTTACATTATTATACTCTAATATTTTGTTATATTATATCTATTTCTTGTGCGTTAAGTTGTAGCTTCGTGTGTAAGTTTTATGCTTTTCAAATCCTGTTTTTGAGCTGTATCCTTCATCGAGTTTCTAGAATATATTACTTCTTATATATATAAATATGTATAAGCTTTAGAATTGTCGTAACCTTTGATTAACCTTTGCTTTATGATGTGAGATAAGGCTTAGGCTAATTAGGGTGTTACAGTCAACACCAGTCACTTTGTATATTCTTTCACCACTAATCGGGCCTTATACCTCTCTATTGAACCCTATTCGGATTGTGCTTTATCTTGAAAACCCATTTGCTTCCAATATCCTTCTTCCCATATGGTAGAGTTGTGAGCTTCCATGTCTTGTTCATCTCTAGAGCTTTGAGCTCAGCATTGATGGCTTCTTACTAACAAGATTGTGAGACTGCCTCTTTATAACATTTTGGCTTAACATCATTGGTTAGTGTAAGTGAATATTCCTTATGCAATGTAGAAGGTGAATCATATAACACAAAATTTGAAATTGGATACCTGACTTTGTTGCAATTGATGGATCAATTGGACCCAACATTGTTAATGGTGGTGCTTACATAAACAAAATCTTTTAAATGGGTGGGTGGTCATTTCTTCCTTGTAGATCTTCTTAGTGTACTATGTTCAAGTCCTCTTGGTTGGGTGTTTTCTATGTTTGGCTCACAAGCGTTCTTATGAGGACTTATCGAGTTACCTTTAATAACTCTTGGCCAATTTTTGGTTTAAAAATATGTAAAAGTGTTTTTTTCTAGTCTTGGTGTAAGTGGCATGATAATTTTAGATTTGGGTGTATGTGTTTGTTTGTGCTTGTTTTGTGCAAAAGGGAAGCAATTTTCGTAAAATTCAACATTTCTAGAGACAAAGACTTCCTTGGATATTAAATCAAGTAGAACATATCCTTTTGTTCCCTCCCTAAATCCAAGGAATGTGCATTTCCGTGCTTGGGGATCCAATTTAGACCGATGAGCAGTGAGGGTCCCGACATAAGCCAGACAACTAAATGCCCGTAAATGTATTAAATCAGGAAGAAAATCATGTAAAATCTGGAATGGAGATTTGTTCTTAAGAAAAGTTAAAGAAATTCTGTTCAATAAGAAAATAGCATGCTTGAGACCAAAATTCCAAAAATAGTGTGGAACTTGAGATTGAAATAAAAGAGCTCTAGTAACATTGAGGATATGTTGGTGCTTCCTTTTCACTATTCCATTCTGTTGAGGTGTTTTAACGCAGAAAGTTTGATGCGAAATTCTAGCTTTAGCAAAAAAGGATTCCATATGAAATTCTGGACCATTATCAGACAGTATGATTTTTATTGATTTATTAAACTGAGTTTGAACGAAAGTTACAAAATGTTGAAGTAAAGTACATGCTTCAGATTTCAACTTCATCAAATACACTCATGTATACCGAGATTTATTTTCTACAACAGTGAGAAAATATCGATGACCACTACTTGAAGGCACACCAAGAGGCCCCCAAATATCTTCGTGCAAAAGGGAGTCATTTCTGCTTGGCAAAATGGCAAGCATCGCACAGAGCTGCTTTATTATCTTATGAGATGAAGGAGAAATCTTGCTTTATCTGTATTAGCCTATCATTGCGTAAGAGTCCTAACCTGTAGTGCCAGATACAAGAATCCAAACTATGATTATTATGATTATTATTAACAACTAAACATATTTGTGCACTAGGACATGAGAGTTTCAAAACCTCAGTATTTAATATGTAAAGACCACCATTGTCCTTAGCTGCTCCAATCCTCTTCATCGAGCTCAGATCCTTTATCTCACATTTTGCATCAGTAAAAATCATTTGACAACGTAATGTAGAAGTAAGTTTTGAAACTGAAATTAGTTTGAAGTTGAAGGATGGAATGTATTAAGCATTATGTAGCAGAAGTTCATTGGAAAAGATAATAGTTCCCATAATAGTGCTTGTGGTCCAGGTCCCATTCGGTAGCTTAACTATTATGGGAGATATTTGTTTATATTTATAAAAGTCACTTGGGCAATAAGATACATGGTTAATAGCACCAGTATCAATTACCCAAGATAAAAATTAATTTGGAGAAACATATAATGCATTAATGCTGGTTTTAAAATGCAAAATATTTTCCACCATTCCTAGAGGAGGAACTAGCAGATGCACTGATTTACCTTGATGAGGTATTTCGTGTGAGACTTTGGATGTCGTCAAGTTCGTGTTATGGGAATGTTCTCCTAGGCTCTTGTTGAGAAGAGTAAGCAATGATTTCTTTTGTTCAAGAGTGAACTCCAACGTGTCACTCAAAACCTTTTCCAAATGAGTGGAACGTGATGAAAGGTTCTTCTCATTGAGCGTCTCTGAATCTTCTCAGTATCTAAGGATGCTGCAAAATTTTCCAGCTCCTTCTGCAGCATTGCGTCCCTTGAAGTTTGGTGGGTAGCCTTGTTTCTTGTAACACACGTCAATGCTATGACCTAACTTTCCACAATGCAAGCATTGCACCTTTCCTCTCCCTCCCTGACTCTTTCCGCCTCTACCCCTCCCTCTTTCTCTGCCATTTCCTGGGTTTGCTGTGTTTGACGGAGTAGCAGCATACTAATTTTGACTTCTGGATTAATTTCCATATTCAGGAATTGGTGTTCCTGCTGTGTCAACATAGAGAGTACTGTATTCATACCAGGGAGTGGATTCAACAACATAATCTAAGACTTAACATTCAAAAACTGCTCATTTAGGTCTCTTAAGAAACGAGTTACTTGATCCTCAATTTTGTATTGTCGGATTACACCTAGGCCACAACTCCACTTCTCTGAACAATCACAGTCAATTATGGATCTAAAACTCTCAAGATCTTCCCAAACAGTCTTCAACTTAATGAAATAAGATGTTACATCAGGGTCTCCTTGCCTAATTACAAAAAGCTCCTCCTATAATTCTGCCACCCTTAATCTATGCCCTTGACAGTATCTGCACTTCAATTCACTCCACAAACTACTTGCCACAGTATTCCAGATGACACTTTGAGATATATCAGGACTAAGAGAGTGATTAATCCATGCCACAATATATGTATTACATCTATCTGATGCTTCAAAATTTTCATCATCCTTTTTAGGCCTAGGCAGGCTACCATCAATGAACCTTACTTTGTTCTTTTCCTTCAGTCCCAAAAGTATAGCTCTACTCCAGTCACCATAACAGTGGAAAGAAGTGTACCAGTACTTTCAGATGGATGAAGGTAGTAAATGCTTGTTGTATCTTGTTTCGGTTTGGTGTTTTTCTTGCTAATGTTTACTTGAAATGTTGTGATCTAGTTCAAAAAAATTTATGAAAGCCTCTGCGTTAACGCTTTCCATCATGTAGTCACAATTGAATAACCTTCTTCCTACAATCTCATTGATCAGAGTTGCTACCTCACAATTGAAGGAAGTGAGAGGGAGCACACTCTCATCAAGATCTATCGTTTGAGTTTGTAAGAAGAGAAGAAATTAAAAGAGGAAGAAAGAGGTCAGACTTGAGAATTGGGGAAGGATTAGGAGAAAACATGGGAAGTCACTAGAGGTCGAACCAAATCGCCAACCCTAACTTTGACGGAGAGTGCTTAATCAACAAGTTGAGAAAAAATTGTGAACCCTAGCATTAATTCAATGTTGAGATCGAGATCAAGATCACATAGTGCTCATACCACGGGTCGAGCTATGCGACCCGAGCTAACTTCAGACAGGAATGTCCGACCTCTTCAGGTTGGATGACCACCGACCTCTCACTTAAAGAGCTCGGCCAAATCACTACAAAGGTCCAAGTAGGCCCAAACAGAAGGACGCCGCCCACTCTAAAGGCGGCTGGCCAAAGATAAGGGGACCCACCCACAAAAGATAAGATAAGATAACTAACTTATCTTAAAGGGAGGTCACTCCACACTACTATAAATATACTGGAACACCCAGGTATAACTCATACTCTGATTCTACACAAAAATACCTGCTCAAAGCCCATTCTAACTTAAGCATCGGAGTCTCTTGCAGGTACCACCACCCTCCGGTGACCAAGGATCAGCGGTACCAGCTCCAATAAGTTGGACACGGCAGCTCCGGCCACAACAACAGATCTCGTCTGAGATCGATCTACAGTTTCAGGTAACCCTCGGAACATTGGCGCCGTTGCCGGGGAACTTGGAAGTCATTCCATCATCATGGCGGACAACCTTGACAATGACCACAATTCTGATTTGGAAAATAGGACGCCGCATAAGAACGCGGATATCACACCGAAAGATACACCTCAACAAAACGGAGACAAGCATTCTCCAAACACAGAAATTTTAGATGCCCTCCGAGAACAGCAGGAACGTCTCAAGCAGCTCGAATAAGAGGCCGAACACTAACGCGAAGCTGAAAGAGATCTCCGGAGGGAAATAAGACGACGTCGAGAGTTAGAGGACAAGCTCCTAAAGCTCAAGGCCGACCTTAAGACCAAAACAAATCGATCCAGTCATGAAGACAACTCCCACAAAGATCAAGACCTATTCACCAAAGAGATCATGAAAGCTAAAGTCCCAAAGGACTTTAAAGCTCCCGACATGACCCCATACGACGGTACGTCGGATCCGAGCCATCATCTCAACAATTTCAGAAGTAGGATGCATCTCACGGATGCCTCAGACGCAATCCGCTGTAAATCTTTCCCGACTACCCTGACAAAAATGGCAATAAAGTGGTTTGACAGTTTACCCCCAAGATCAATCACAAGTTTTGACGACCTAGCCAAAAAATTCCTCGCCAGGTTCTCCATCCAGAAGGACAAGACCAAACATGCCCCAAGCCTGCTAGGAATTAAACAGGGAGATCGAGAAGCCTCTGCGGCTATATGGAAAGGTTCAATAAAGTATGTCTCGACATACAAAACTTCCCAATAGAAACGGCCATCATGGGGCTCATCAACGGCCTGAGAGAAGGACCTTTTAGCCACTCAATATCCAAAAAATACCCAACATCCTTGAACGAGATACAAGAACGGGCAGAAAAGTATATCAATATGGAGGAAAATTCTCGATTAGGAGAAACTTCAAAATCTGGATTCTCCTACACACCTCAAGGTAAGGATAAAGAGTCTAAGAAAAAGGAGGATCAGCCTGCTGAGAAACCTCAGAAGTACCAGAACTACACTCCGCTCAGAGTCTCCCTTGTGGATGTATACAGAGAGATATGCAACACTGAAAAGATCTCCCCCTCGTATGATTAAACATAAAAGGGGAGGAGAAAATTGGACAGAGTATTGCGAATACCACCGAATCTATGGGCATTCCACCAACGACTGCTTTGATATGAAGAACGTCATTAAAAAACTGGTGCGAGAAGGGCGACTAGATCGGTTCTTAGCTAATAAAAAAGATGAGCCAAGAAAAAGAAGAAGGGATGACGAGGCTGGACGAGCTGAATGTCCCAATCGCACCCCGGAAAGGCATGTCCACATGATCAATGGAGGATTTACAGGAGGAGGGATCTCTAAGTCATCACGCAAAAGACATCTTAAGGAGGTGTATCATGTTGGAGGAGGAGACAGGACGGTCGACCTCCCCAATATCACCTTCACCCAAGAAGACGCCGTGGGCATCATCCCAGGGTATGATGACCCCATGGTCAATACCATAATACTGGCCAGCGCCAACCTCCACAGAACACTAATCGACCAGGGAAGTTCCGTGGACATCTTGTTCAAATCCGCCTTCGACAAGCTCGGCCTACAAGAAAAAGTGCTCAGAGCATATCCGAATAGCTTGTTCGGACTGGGAGATAGCCCGATTCAACCACTAGGATACATCTCCCTGCATACAACCTTTGGAAAAGGAACTTGGTCTAGGACACTGAGTATAGACTATATTGTAGTCAACGTGAGCTCGGCCTACAACGCGCTAATAAGTCGGACAACATTAAACCAGCTCGCCGCCAGGGTCTCCACTCCATACCTATGCATGAAGTTCCCCACTCCGGAAGGGATCGCCACCATAAAAGGAGACCAGAAACTCATGCGACGTTGTTATAATGAAAGTCTGAACCTTAAAGGAGACCCCAGAGGGAAAGAAACCAACACCATAGAACTCGGAGGAATCCGAGCTCGCGAAGAACTCCATCCTCAGCTAGAAGGTGAAACTCAAGAAGTTCAAATTGGAGACGATCCAAGCAAAGCAACAAATATAGGAGCAAATTTGAGAGAAGACTTAAAGGAGCTACTAATAAAGCTCCTAAAAAACAATTCTGACCTTTTTTGCATGAAAGGCCGCTGACATGCCTGGTATCGATCCTGGACTAATTTGCCACAAGTTAGCTGTATATCCAGGGTCTCGTCCAGTACAGCAAAAGCGTAGGAAGCTCGGCCCAGAAAGGTTGCAGGCTGTAGAAGAGCAGGTACAGGCCTTGCTGGAGGCAGGGTTCATAAGGGAAGTAAAATACCCACTATGGCTAATCAATGCGGTGTTGGTCAAAAAGTCAAATAGAAAGTAGCGGATGTGAACCGATTACACCGACCTCAACAAAGCCTGCCCAAAGGATCCCTACCCACTCCTGAACATCGACACACTAGTCGACGCTTTGTCAGGCTATCAATACCTCTCCTTCATGGACGCTTACTCAGGATACAACCAAATCCCAATGTATCAACCCAACCAAGAGAAGACATCGTTCCTAACCCCAAAGGCAAACTATTGCTATATAGTTATGCCCTTCAGACTTAAGAACGCAGGGGCTACCTACCAAAGACTGATGAACAAAGTCTTCACCGATCACATTGGAAAGCTAATGGAAGTTTATGTAGACGACATGATGGTAAATATGCAAAGTGAGGAATCATTGTTACCCAACCTCGCTAAAGTGTTCGATACCATAAGAGAGCATGGTATGCGACTTAATCCCACATAGTGCACCTTTGCGGTAGAAGCTGGCAAATTCCTGGGCTTCATGCTCACCCAAAGAGGAATCGAAGCAAATCCAGATAAATGTCAGGCCATACTTCACATGAAAATTTCGACCTGTGTAAAAGAGGTCCAGCAGCCAATGGAAGACTAGCGGCTCTATCTAGGTTCCTAGCTGGATCAGCCTTAAGATCTCTCCCCTTCTATGCAACATTAAACAAGCCTACCAAGATTTCAAGAAATTTCTGGGGCAACCACCTGTCCTTACTCGACCTCAGGAAGGTGATGAGCTCACACTATTCCTAGCCGTAGGAAGTCGGGCAATAGCATCAGCACTAGTCAGAGAAGACGAAAGTGGGTAACAACCCATCTACTTCATCAGTAAGGCTTTACAAGGGGCTGAATTAAACTATCAAAAGATAGAAAAGTTTGTCTATGCCCTCATACTTACTTTCTGACGACTCTGACCATACTTTCAAGCCCACATCATCAGAGCACGGACCAACCAACCCATAAAGGGGATCTTGCAGAAAACGGACTTAGCAGGAAGAATCCTACAATGGGCTGTCGAGATATCCGAATTCGATATCAAGTATGAAGCTTGGACAGCCATCAAATCCCAGTACCTGGCCGACTTCATCGCAGAATATACTGACACCCTGGGCACCCCCACAAAGTGGAGCTTTTATGTAGATGGCTCCTCAAACAAAGCCGGGAGTGGCACATGCGTCATTTTAGAAAGCGATCAGGGAACTCAAATCGAGCTCTCCTTAAAATTTGAGTTTCCTGCCTCAAATAATCAAGCTGAATATGAAGTACTACTGGCTGGTTTGAGGCTAGCTAGGGAAGTGGGAGCTCAAAGACTGACCATCTTTAGCGACTCCCAAATAGTCACTTCGCAAATAGAAGGGAGCTATCAAGCTAAGGATCCCACTATGAAAAAATACCTTGACAAAACTAAAGAACAACTCGAACAATTCAAGGGATATGAAGTCCGACACATACCCCGAGAGCAGAATGCCCGAGTTGATGTACTTTCAAAACTAGCCAGCACCAAACCAGGGGGCAATAATAGAAGCCTCATCCAAGAAAATCTCCAAAATCCATCAACCTGGGAGGAAGAAATGATCCTAGCCAAATCAGGACAGGATCAAGAATGGATGACTCCCATAATCAACTACCTCAAGTTAGAAATGCTCCCAGTGGACAAAAAAGAGGCTAAGAGGCTAGTACAAGAAGCTCATTACTACACCATAATACAAGACATCCTATATAAAAGAGGAATCTCTATACCTCTCCTAAAATGCGTACCGACCTCCGCTACAAAGGAAGTTCTCGAAGAAGTCCACAGTGGCATTTGCGGCAATCACCTCGGAGCACGAGCCCTTGCCAAAAAGATACTCTGAGCTGGTTTTTACTAGCCGACCTTGCAAAGGGAAGCAACAGAATTTGTCAAGACATGCCCACCATGCCAGAAGCATGCCAACTTCCATATAGCTCCACTTGAGGAGCTCATCTGTGTTACTTCACCCTGGCCATTCGCAAAGTGGGAGCTCGACCTCCTTGGACCCTTCCCACAAGGGTCCGGACAAGTCAAGTTTCTCATTGTAGGTATAGACTACTTCACAAAGTGGATTGAAGCAGAGCTATTAGCTAATGCCACAGCCCAAAGAAGTCGAAAATTTCTATACAAAAACATTATCACAAGGTTTAGGGTCCCGTGCTCCATCACCACAGATAATGGCACTCAATTCACCGACACAGGCTTTAGAAATCTGGTAGCTGATCTAAAAATCAAGCACCAGTTCACCTCTCTAGAGCACCCTCAAGCCAATGGACAAGTGGAAGCTACCAATAAAGTCATACTGGCCGGGTTAAAACGGAGGTTACAAGACGCTAAGGGAGCTTGGGCTGAAGAGATCCCGCAAGTCCTATGGGCATATCAGACAACACCACACTCAACTATTAGAGAATCACCATTCCGACTTACTAATAGAATGGGGGCAATGATACCTGTAGAGATAGAAGAACGATCTCCTAGAACGATCTCCTAGGCTCAAAGAGAAGAGCTCGACCTACTTCCAAAAGTTCGAGAAAGAGTCCGGATTAAAGAGGAAGCCCTAAAGCGTCGAATGGCTCTGAGATATAATCTGAAGGTAGTCCATAGAAGCTTCACCACCAATCATCTCATCTTAATCCGAAATGATATCGGAGCAGGTCGGTCAGGAGAAGGGAAGCTAGCAGCTAACTGGAAAGGATCATATTGAGCAACAGAAGCACTGGGAAAAGGTTACTACAAGGTGTCCGACCTCGAGAGATGAGAGCTACCCAGGTCATGGAACACCTGTAATCTAAGAAGGTACTATAGTTAGAAAACAATAAAAGATCTTGGGTCAAGATGCACTCTTTTTCCTTAAAAGGTTTTCTAATGAGGCGCCAGGCCAAAATCTAGAAGGGTAAGCACTCATATGTATACACTCTTGTTTATATTTCTATCTTTTATTATTATTTGAATAAAGTTTTCAGATTCCCTAAAAAGTTTCCTACCAAGTCATATTAATCTAAGCTCATAAAATGCAAAAATTCATCATTCGATTACGAAGAGGTCGGCAAGGTGAAAACCAAATTCATCATCCGATTATGAAGAGGTCAGCAAGGTGAAAACCAAATTCATCATCCAATTACAAAAAGGTCGGCAAGGTAAAAAGCGTAAAAGCAGATTAATGCAAGAAATTATAAAAAGTAATCCATAGAAAGCGACCTGACGAGGTCTGACTAAAAATGGATTGCTAAAAATAACTTAAGAAGGCCCGACTGAGAAGTCAGACCAGTGAAAGGATCACTAAAAAGGGACAAAGACACCTCCAAAAGGTCCAAGCTGCTTCGCTATAAAGGTACAAGTCTTGCAAAAAAGACACTACCTAGAAAGCAAAAGCACAAGTCGAGACGGCGCTAAAAAGTCATCCAAACAAACAATAAAGAAAAGGTTCCTAATCGGAACACTACCTAAAAAGGTGTTGGAATGTGACTAAAAAGCCCGAATAACGAAGTCCTACAAGTCGACGTTAGCCAAGAAAAGGTGCAGAGCACGATCTCAAAGAACAAGCCAGAAGGTTGAGAAACAACTTAAGGCTCAAAAGGGGAACATCTCTGCTCAAACAAAGGAACAGGGCTACAAGGAAGTCGATTACTAAAAAGGTTCTATAAGAACACTAAAAAGTCATCGGACTAATCAGCCCGGACACCGAAGGATTACCTCACACAAACAGAAAGCAAGGCATGATCCAAAAAGGCCAAAAACTCACACTGCAAAGGTGGTCGGATAGAAAAATACCAAACCTCTATAAAAATCCACAAGAGTTGCAAAGTGATGATATCAGCAAAAGCATATCTATAATAAAGCATTTAAAGACTCAAAAGGCTACTACTGAAAAGTAGCCTCAGAGTTTAAAAGTGTTTTGTTTTTCCAAAATAAGGTTGCATATAAGCAACTAAATGTCAAGAGAGTCGACCATATAAAAAGTTACAAAAACTAAAGTTCAAAAAGTCCATAAGCCGGACTATACAAATACACAGAGATTATAAGGGGTTCAAAGTCTCCCCAGTAGCAGCATCCTGGGTTGAAGGAGGAGGAATGATCTTCAAAAGGGTTGCATCCACAGCCCCATCCTCCCGGTTCAAAATTCGAACATCAGGATCAGACTTGGGATGGTCGACCTCAGCTGAAGGAGTTGAAGAAGTCGAGGCGTCAGTAGCTTTGGCCGGTGACGCAAGGGGAGGACCTTCATCTTCATCATCCGGGGCAGGCACAATCTTTCCGTCCTCCACTACATTATCCAGACTAAAGAGAGTCAGGTCAAGTTCAGGGGCAAGAACCCAGACTTGGGCCTTCAAGTTCTCATAAGCATCAATGACACTACCCACCAGGTGACCCTGAAGCTCGGTATAATCAGCCTGGGAACACTGAATCCTTTCCCTGGCCTCCAGCAGCTCGCCATAAGTGCGAGTATAGCTCTTTTTATACTTTTTCACTGCCTCCTCAGCCAGGTTTGCAGCAGCCTCAGCAGCAGTAGCCCGGGACTTCTCCCTTTCCATATCCAGTTCCAACTTTGCCACCCTCGCGTCAAGCTCATCCTTCAAACCCTTGATTCTATTGAATTCAAACTTAGCATCCTCCATGAAGGCTTTAGTCGCATGAACTAGAGAACCCTGGACCGTACGGAACAAAGCTGCACCCATATGGGCCATCCGAACACTATTGCTGGTGATAAAATCCAAGTGACAAAGGATGGACACGTCATCCATTGGAAGTTGGCCATAAGGAGCAATCTGTTCATCAACAAATCCCACGACATCAAAGTCCTGAGCATCCAAGTTATAAGGACCAACAGTCTTTTGCTATTT
Organism: Arachis ipaensis; assembly: GCF_000816755.2. Classification (NCBI taxonomy): domain Eukaryota; kingdom Viridiplantae; phylum Streptophyta; class Magnoliopsida; order Fabales; family Fabaceae; genus Arachis; species Arachis ipaensis. The sequence continues at coordinate 41,948,198 of NC_029792.2, forward strand.
CGGAGGAGGACCAACAGTAGGAGAAGAGGTAGCACCGGAAGTCAGTTGAACTGGGTCAAAAGGAACCATCCGGACCTGAGGGGTCGGAATGACCTTCCTCGGCCCAGAAGCACCCGAGTTCAGCTTCTTTGGAGGCAGTTGGGAAGACCCGTCAGCAGGAGTTTTTGCGGACAGATTCTTTGCAGTTGTCGCCTTCTTTGCTCTGCGAAAGGCCTTCATGGAATCCGAGGACTTGACCATTTCTGAAAAAGAAGCCGGCCAAACCAAGTGAGAAAGGAGTAAATTAGCAAATAACCAAAAAGGAAAGCTAAAAAGAAGTCGGCCACTACCCAGTTCAGCACGGAAAAAGGAAGGATCTCCCAGAAACCTTTTCGTGTCCAAGTAAGGAGGCTCCCCCCAGTTCTCCTCTAACACACCCACCAAGGCTTGTTCTACTTCACTCAGACTCTCCCAGGGATACTTAAATACTACTACATTCTCTTGCCACGATAAAGGAAAGGTGGGTTCATTATTTTCATCTAAAAAGAAGGGTCGAGCTCCCTCAACAGCTCAGACCTTGAAGTAATAGTTCTTAAAGTCGCGAAAGGACTCGTCATAAATCGAAAACACTTTATTTCCTTGAGTAGCTCGGAAAGAAATCCAAGAGGCTTTCTTCTTAGCTACCCCAGGCTTGGTCAACACGAAAAGGTGAAGAAAGAGATTTTGGGTAGGTCAAACACCCAATTCTTGACACAACGGCTGAAAATATTTATGAAACCCTATGACTTCGGATGGAGCTAGGAAGGAGCCACATTACAATACCATAACAGGTCGGTCTCAAAAGCGAAAAAAGGGACGGTGATACCCAGCTGACTAAAAAAGTAGTCATAGGCATAGAAAAGGGACGTTCTCCCTAAGTTAAAGAAGGAAAACAAACCCTCTCCTCAGGGTCAGCGACATGATTGCAATGATTTTTACCGGTTCGAAATTCCACAAAATATTTTCGTTGTTAGTATAGTCCAAACCAATAGTCAATCCTCAAATCAAAATAAATTTGGTTTTGTCACAAGTACAAACCCCAATGAAAATTAACCGAAGTATTTAGACTCCGGGTCGTCTCACAAGGAATCGCAATGAAGTGGTCAATTATTGGCTATGAAGAATAAAGGGGGTTTGTGATGAGCGGATAATTTATACGCTTTTTGGCATTGTTTTTACTCAGTTTTCAGTATAATTTAGTTAGTTTTTAGTACATTTTTATTAGTTTTTAAATAAAATTCACATTTATGGACTTTACTATGAATTTATGTATTTTTCTGTGATTTCAGGTATTTTCTGGCTGAAATTGAGGGACTTGAGCAAAAATCAGATTCAGAGGTTGAAGAAGGACTGCAGATGCTATTGGATTCTGACCTCCCTGCACTCAAAGTTGATTTTCTGGACCTACAAAACACCAAATGGCGTGTTTTCAATTGCGTTGGAAAGTAGACATCCAAGGCTTTCTAGCAATATATAATAGTCCATACTTTTCCCGAGTTTAGATGACGCAAACTGGCGTTCAACGCCAGTTCCATGCTGCATTCTGGAGTTAAACGCCAGAAACAGGTTGCAAAGTGGAGTTAAATGCCAGAAACAGGTTACAAACTGGCGTTCAACTCTAAGAGAAGCCTCTACATGTGGAAAGCTCAATGCTGAGCCCAAGCACACACTAAGTGGTCCCCAGAAGTGGATTTCTGCATCATTTACTCAATTCTGTAAACCCTAGTAACTAGTTTAGCATAAATAGGACTTTTTACTATTGTATTTACATCTTTTGGATTATCCTTTGATCCTTTGATCATGTTTAGGGGGCTGGCCATTCGGTCATGCCTGAAACTTATCACTTATGTATTTTCAACGATAGAGTTTCTACACTCATAGATTAAGGTGTGGAGCTCTGCTGTTCCTCATGAATTAATACAAAGTACTACTGTTTTTCTATTCAATTTAAGCTTATTCCGTCTCTAAGATATCCATTCGCACCCAAGAACATGATGAATGTGATGATTTTGTGACACTCATCATCATTCTCACCCATGAACACGTGACTGACAAACACTTCCGTTCTACATGCAAACAAGCTATAATGAGTATCTCTTAGATATCTAATACAGAGGACCGAGTCCGAGATATTAGAATCTTCGTGGTATAAGTTAGAACCCATGGATGGCCATTCTTGAGATCCGGAAAGTCTAAACCTTGTCTGTGGTATTCCGAGTAGGATCTGGGAAGGGATGGCTGTGACGAGCTTCAAACTCGCGAGTGCTGGGCGTAGTGACAGACGCAAAAGGATAGTAAATCCTATTCCAGTATGATCGAGAACCGACAGATGATTAGCTATGCAGTGACAGCGCATTGGACCATTTTCACAGAGAGGATGGGATGTAGCCATTGACAACGGTGATGCCCTACATAAAGCTTACCATGGAAAGGAGTAGGAATGATTGGATGAAGACAGCAGAAAAGCAGAGGTTCAGAGGAATGAAAGCATCTCTATACGCTTATCTGAATCTCTCACCAATGAATTACATAAGTATCTCTATCCTAGTTATATTTTATTTATCTTTTTTTATCAATTCACCATAACCATTTGAATCCGCCTGACTGAGATTTACAGGGTGACCATAGCTTGCTTCAGGCCGACAATCTCCATGGGATCGACCCTTACTCACATAAGGTTTATTACTTGGACGACCCAGTGCACTTGCTGGTTAGTTGTGCGAAGTTGAGATAAAGAGTTGAGATTACAATTGTGCGTACCAAGTTGTTGGCGCCATTGATGATCACAATTTCGTGCACCAAGTTTTTGGCGCCGTTGCTAGGGATTGTTCGAGTTTGGACAACTGACGGTTCATCTTGTTGCTCAGATTAGGTAATTTTATTTTTAAGCTTTTTTCTTATTTTCGAAAAATACAAAAAAATATTTCTTCTTTTTCGTTTTTCCAAACTAATTTTCGAAAAAATCCAAAAATATTATAAAATCGTAAAATCAAAAATAATTTTTGTGTTTCTTGTTTGAGTCTAGTGTCAATTTTTAAGTTTGGTGTCAATTGCATGCTTTTAAAATTTGTGCCTTTTTTCGAAAACTCATGCATGTGTTCTTCATGATCTTCAAGTTGTTCTTGACAACTCTTCTTGTTTTATCTTCATATTTTCTTGTTTTGTGTCTTTTCTTGTTTTTCATATGCATTTTTAATTTCTTAGTGTCTAAATATTAAAAATTTCTAAGTTTGGTGTTTTGCATGTTTTTTTTTATTGAAAATTTTTCAAAAATACATACTTGATGTTCATCATGATCTTCAAATTGTTCTTGCATATTTTTCTTGTTTTGATTCATAATTTTCATGTTTTGAGTCCTTTTATTGTTTTTCTCTTTCTTCATTCAAAATTCAAAAATAAAAAAATATCTTTTCCTTATTTTACTCCTAATTTTCGAAAATTGCATTGAATTAGTCAAAGATTTTCAAAATCATATCTTTTTTTTAGTCAAGCAAAATTTTCAATTTAAAAATTCTATCTTTCTCAAATTTTTTCAAAAATCAAATCTTTTTCATTTTTTCTTTCATATTTTCGAAAATTTCAAATTAATTTTCAAAATCTTTTTCTTATTTTTATTCCATATTTTCGAATTCAATGCTAACCATTAATGTGATTGATTCAAAAATATTAAGTTTGTTACTTGCCTAATAAGAAAGGTTCAATCTTTAAATTTTAAAATCAAATATTTTTGTTTCTTGTTAGCCAAGTAATCAACTTTAATTTTCAAAATCAAATCTTTTTAAAATTGTTTTTCAAATATTTTTCAAAATAAATTTCAATCACATCTTTTTCAAAATTTAATTTCAAAATCTTTTCTAACTTTTTATCTTTTCAAATTTGATTTTCAAATCTTTTTCAATTAATCACTTTACTTTTTGTTTGATTCTTATCTTTTTCAAAACTACCTAACTAACTCCCTCTCTAATTTTTGAAAATCCCTTCCCTCTTTTTCAAATTCCCTTTTTAATTAACTAATTGTTTTAATTTCAATTTAATTTGATTTCAATTTTAATTTTCAAAATTTAACTTTAAATTTTATTTTTATTTTAATTGATTTTCAAAATTCCCTCTCTCTCATCTCCTTCTATTTATTTATTCATCTACTAACACTTTTCTTCCACCCAAAAATTTGAACCCCATCTTTCTCTCTGTGTTCAAATTTTTCCTCTTCTCCTTCTTACATTCTTTTCTTCTTATACTTGCATAAGGAATCTCTATACTGTGACATAGAGGATTCCATATTTTCTTTTCTATTTTCTTTTTTTTCATATGAGCAGGAACAAGGATAAGAATATTCTTGTTGAAGCTGCTCCTGAACCTGAAAGGACTTTGAAGAGGAAGTGATGAGCGGGTATTTTATACGCTTTTTGGGGTTAATTTCATATAGATTTTAGTATATTTTAGTTAGTTTTTAGTTTATTCTCATTAGTTTTTAGGCAAAATTCATATTTCTGGACTTTACTATGAGTTTGTGTGTTTTTCTGTAATTTCAGGTATTTTCTGACTGAAATTGAGGGAGCTGAGCAAAAATCTGATTTAGGCTGAAAAAGGACTGTTGATGCTGTTGGATTCTGACCTCCTGCACTCAAAGTGGATTTTCTGCAGCTACAGAACTCCAAATGACGCGCTTCTAATTGCGTTGGAAAGTAGATATCCAGAGCTTTCCAGCAATATATAATAGTCTATACTTTGCTCAAGAATAGACGACGTAAACTGGCGTTCAACGCCAGTTCCATGCTGCTGTCTGGCGTCCAGCGCCAGAAACAAGTTAGGAGTTGGAGTTCAACGCCAGAATTGGATCCAGAGCTGGCGTTGAACACCCAAAACAGCCTTATACACGTGAGAAGCTTTAGTCTCAGCCCCAGCACACACCAAGTGGGCCCCAGAAGTGGATTTCTGCACCATCTATCATAGTTTACTCATTTTCTGTAAACCTAGGTTACTAGTTTAGTATTTAAACAACTTTTAGAGATTTATTTTGTATCTCATGACATTTTAGATCAAAAACTTTGTACCTTTTTGACGGCATGAGTCTCTAAACTCCATTGTTGGGGGTGAGGAGCTCTGCTGTGCCTCGATGAGTTAATGCCAGTATTTTTGTTTTCTATTCAATCATGTTTGTTCCTATCTAAGATATTCATTTGCGCCTTATTATGATGAATGTGATGATCCGTGACACTCATCACCATTCTCACCTTATGAACGCGTGCCTGACAACCACCTCCGTTCTACATTAGATTGAATGAGTATCTCTTAGATTCCTTAATCGGAATCTCCGTGGTATAAGCTAGAATCCATTGGCAGCATCTTTGAGAATCCGGAAAGTCTAAACCTTGTCTGTGGTATTCCTAGTAGGATTCTGGGATTGGATGACTGTGATGAGCTTCAAACTCGCGAGTGCTGGGCGTAGTGACAGACGCAAAAGGATGGAGAATCCTATTCCGGTATGATCGAGAACCTACAGATGATTAGCCGTGCGGTGATAGCGCACCTGGACCATTTTCACTGAAAGAAAGGATGGTAGCCATTGACAACGGTGATCCTCCAACACACAGCTTGCCATAGGAGGGACGTGCGTGCGTGAAGAAGAAGATAGAGAGAAAGCAGGAATTCAAAAGGCAAAGCATCTCCAAAACTCCAACATATTCTCATTTACTGCATAACAAGTAACCTTTAGTTCATGCTCTCTTGTTCATTTGCAAGTCAATTGATAACCACTAATTAATATCCTGACTAAGAGTTGCAAGATAACCATAGCTTGCTTCAAGCCAACAATCTCCGTGGGATCGACCCTTACTCACGTAAGGTATTACTTGGACGACCCAGTGCACTTGCTGGTTAGTTGTGCGGAATTACATAGTGTGAAGTAATTTTCGTGCACCAGGAAGCTAAGGGAAGCTAAAGCACAACTCTCTGGAGAAAATCTGACAGAAATTTTCGAAAAAGAAGAAGACATGGCCGAAAATAATAACAATACAAGGAAGATGCTTGGTGACTTTACTACACCAAATTCCAATTTACATGGAAGAAGCATCTCAATCCCTGCCATTGGAGCAAATAATTTGAGCTTAAACCTCAATTAGTTTCTCTTATGCAACAGAACTGCAAGTTTCATGGACTTCCATCCGAAGATCCTTGTCAGTTCTTAACTGAATTCTTGCAGATTTGTGATACTGTTAAGACCAATAGGGTTGATTCCGAGGTCTACAGGCTCATGCTTTTCCCGTTTGCTATAAGAGACAGAGCTAGAATATGGTTGGATTCTCAACCTAAGGATAGCCTGAACTCTTGGGATAAGCTGGTCACGACTTTCTTAGCCAAGTTCTTTCCTCCTCAAAAGCTTAGCAAGCTTAGAGTGGATGTTCAAACCTTCAAACAGAAAGAAGGTGAATCCCTCTATGAAGCTTGGGAGAGATACAAGGAACTGACCAAAAAGTGTCATTCTGACATGCTTTCAGAATGGACCATCCTGGATATATTCTATGATGGTCTGTCTGAATTATCAAAGATGTCAATGGACCATTCTGTAGGCGGATCCAATCACCTAAAGAAAATGCCTGCAGAAGCTCAGAAACTCATTGACATGGTTGCAAATAACCAGTTCATGTATACTTCTGAAAGGAATCTTGTGAATAATGGGACGCCTCAAAAGAAGGGAGTTCTTGAAATTGATACTCTGAATGCCATATTGGCTCAGAATAAAATATTGACTCAGCAAGTCAATATGATCTCTCAGAGTCTGAATGGATTGAAGGAATCATCCAACAGTACTAAAGAGGCATCTTTTGAAGAAGAAGCTTATGATCCTGAGAACTCTGCAATAGTAGAGGTGAATTACATGGGTGAACCCTATGGAAACACCTATAATGCCTCATGGAGAAATCATCCAAATTTCTCATGGAAGGATCAACAAAAGCCTCAACAAGGCTTTAATAATGGTGGAAGAAATAGGTTTAGCAATAGCAAGCCTTTTCCATCATCCACTCAGCAACAAACAGAGAATTCTGAGCAGAATCCATCTAGCTTAGCAAATATAGTGTCTGATCTATCTAAGGCCACTTTAAGTTTTATGAATGAAACAAGGTCCTCCATTAGAAATTTGGAGGCACAAGTGGGCCAGCTGAGTAAAAGAGTCACTGAAACTCCTCATAGTACTCTCCCAAGCAATACAGAAGAGAATCCAAAAAGAGAGTGCAAGGCCATTTATTTAACCATCATGGCCAAACCTACAAGGGAGGGAGAGGACGTGAATCCCAGTGAGGAAGACCTCCTGGAATGTCCAGTGATCAACCAGGAGTTTCCCTTTGAGGAACCAAAGGGATCTGAGGCTCATCTAGCGACCATAGAGATTCCATTGAACCTCCTTATGCCCTTCATGAGCTCTGATGAGTATTCTTCTTCTGAAGAGAATGAAGATATCACTGAAGAGCAAGTTGCCAAGTACCTTGGTGCAATCATGAAGCTGAATGCCAAATTATTTGGTAATGAGACTTGGGAAGATGAACCTCCCTTGCTCATCAATGAACTGAGTGATCTGGATCAACTGACATTGCCTCAGAAGAAACAGGATCCTGAAAAGATCTTAATACCTTGTACAATAGGCACCATGACCTTTGAGAAGGCTCTATGTGACCTTGGGTCAGGGATAAACCTCATGCCACTCTCTGTAATGGAGAAACTGGGAATCTTTGAGGTACAAGCTGCCAGAATCTCATTAGAGATGGCAGACAACTCAAGAAAACAGGCTTATGGACAAGTAGAGGACGTGCTAGTAAAGGTTAAAGGCCTTTACATCCCTACTGATTTCATAATCCTAGACATAACTCTCTTCCCCAAATGCCCTTCACCAATCACTTCAATCCCTCTTTCCCATCACCCCCTCACCACTCACATCCATCTTCTCTTCCCCATAAATCCCACCTACCTTCAAATTCAAAATATTTTCCCTCCCAAACCCAACCCTAATGGCCGAAACTTAACTCTCCCCCCTCCTATATAAACCCCTCATTCCTTCTTCATTTTTACACAACACAACCCTAACTTCTCACCTTGGCCGAAAATACCTCACCCTCCATCTCCTCCATTTTCTTCTTCTACTACTTTCTTTCTTCTTTTTCTCGGGGACGAGCAAACATTTTAAGTTTGGTGTGGTAAAAGCATAGCTTTTTATTTTTCCATAACCATTTATGGCACCTAAGACCAGAGAAACCTCTAGAAAGAGGAAAGGAAAGGCAATTGCTTCTACCTCTGAGTCATGGAAGATGGAGAGATTTATCTCAAAGGTCCATCAAGACCACTTCTATGAAGTTGTGGCCAAGAAGAAAGTGATCCCTGAGGTTCCTTTCAAGCTCAAAAAGAATGAGTATCCGGAGATCCGACTTGAAATCCAAAGAAGAGGTTGGGAAGTTCTCACCAACCCCATTCAACAAGTCGGGATCCTAATGGTTCAAGAGTTCTATGCAAACGCATGGATCACTAGGAACCATGATCAAAGTGTGAACCCGAATCCAAAGCATTGGCTTACCATGGTTCGGGGAAAATACTTAGATTTCAGTCCGGAAAATGTAAGGCTGGCGTTCAACTTGCCAATGATGGAAGAGAACGCACGCCCCTACATAAGAAGGGTCAATGAAGAACTGAAGATTGATGGTTTAGAGGTTATAGTAAACTTTCGTTGTAAGTATAGTTACTAAACCAAGCAATCAACCTTTCTTACAAACGTTTTGGTTGTCACAAGTAACAAACCCCTTTAAAATTGATAACCGAGTATTTAAACCTCGGGTCGTCTTCTCAAGGAATTGCTGGAAAGTATGTTCTTATTATTGGTTATGAGTCTTGTAAATTGGGGGTTTTGAAAGTAAGAAAACAGTATGTTAAATGATAAGAAAAATAAAATAGAAATAATAAAATAAACTCTTGGCAAGGTATAAAAACTGGAAGTCCTATCCTTATCAATTGTGATGAGAATTGGATTTTAATCCCACTTTGTTAACCTCAAACTATGAAGGTAAATCAAGTGGATTAATTAGCTTAATCCTTAGGTCCTAGTCAATTCCTATGGAAAGACTAGAATTATTGGAGCAACTCCCAATTTCAACCACTGCTTTATTTGACAGCTCAAGCATTACCAATTACTTAACCAAAGCCAAAAGGAAGAAAAAATCTAAATTAAATTAAAAGCATCAATATAAATAAAGCAAAGCAATCTTAAATCTGAAATACCTCAAATAATATTAATTAAGAAAATCATAACATGAATGTAGCATCAGCCAAATTGAAAAGACAAATAATAATTAAAAGTATATAATAAAAGTAAAAAATAAATAAGAGGAACATTGAACCTGTGATGAAGAAGAAATAATCATAAATCCTAAAACTAAATCCTAAGAGAGAGGAGAGAGCCTCTCTCTCTAAAAACTACATCTAAAACTAAAATTATGAATTATGAGCTTATTCTTATGAATGACTGGATTCCCCCACTTTATAGCCTCCAATCTGTGTTTTCTGGGCCGCAAATTGGGTCGAAAACAGCCCAGAAATCGCTGGAGAAGAAATCTGCCACGCTGATTTTTGCCACTGCGACGCGTCCGCGTGGAGCACATGTTCGCGTCACCTAGCGTCAGGGAAACTATGGTATATTATATATTAAATTGAAGCCCCGAACGTTAGCTTTCCAACGCAACTAAAACCGCATCGTTTGGACCTCTGTAGCTAAAGTTATAGCCGTTTGAGTGCGAAGAGGTCAGGCTAGACAGCTTAGCAATTTCTCCAACTTCTTGTATTCCTTCCACTTTTGCATGCTTCCTTTCCATCCTCTGAGCCATTCCTGCCCTATAATCTCTGAAATCACTTAACACACATATCAAGGCATCTAATGGTAATAAGAAAGGATTTAAACATAGGGAACTTAAGGCCAAAGAAGCATGTTTTCAATCAAAGCACATAATTAGGAAGGCAAATGTAAAACCATGCAAATAGTATGAATAAGTGGGTAAAGAGTTGATAAAAACCACTCAATTGAGCACAAGATAAACCATAAAATAGTGGTTTATCAACCTCCCCACACTTAAACATTAGCATGTCCTCATGCTAAGCTCAAGAGAAGCTATAAAAGTGAAGAGGAATGATAGAATGTATGAAATGCAACCTATCTATATGAATGTAACTACGTGCAAAATGTTTCTACCTACTTGGTTAAAAGTAAATAAGTTCTCCAAGACAAATATGAATCAAATTCCACTAATTCAAATTACACAATAAAAGACAAGTAAACTTGTAAGAAGATAGCTCATGAAAGCAGGGAACATAGAACTAAGCACTTAACCCTTACTGGTAGTGTATATCAATCTAACTCTCAAGTGTCTAGGGTAATTCACTCTACTCTTCTCTAATCATGCTTTCTAAAACTTTGTTCTTCATCTAACCAATCAACAAATATTTAATATACTAATGCAAACATCATGAGGTCTTTTTAGGGTTGTAATGGGGCTGAGATAAAGGTAAGGATATATGTATGGCCAAGTGAAATTTATAAAGTGAATCCTTGATTAGTCTAATATCTCCCCTAATATATACATACTTTATATAATTTAAAATACTTTACCTAGCTACCCAAATTTTTTTCCACTTTTGTATTTCATGCTCAAGTATCAAACTTATTTTTGAATTTTGTCCCATGTACATTGATTCTTTTTATTTTGCATTTGGGGTAATATTATTTTTTTTCTCTTTTCTTTTCTTCTCCTTTTTTTTGTATCTCCTTATTTAATTACTTAATATTTTTTTTCAATGCACATGGTAATTTAATTATTTTGATTTCATATGAGCATGCTTCCCAAATTTTCAAATACCTTATTCAATTTAATTCCCTATTTTTTTCATATCATCCCATGTTCCCATAAAATTCCCCACACTTAAATTGTACACAATATCTATCTTAAACTAACCAGGGATTCAACTTGGAATTTTTATTTTGTTTTTCTGCTTAAGGCTAGTAATGTGGTTATGGAATAGAAGGGGGTTAAAAAGTTCAAAGTGGCTAACAAGGGTGATGTGAAAGGTAGGCTTATTTGGGATAAGTAAGCTAATAACAAATAATGGCTTCAATCATATGCAAGCATGTAAATACACTAAATAATGGACATATAGAATGGAACAAAGCAAAGATTGCAATTATAGAGAAGAAAACACACAAGAATAAAAATTTATGGTTAAATAATGTAACCATGTAAATAAGCTCAAAATCTCACGGGTTGTGTGTTCTTTGACTCAAAAACCATGTTCCAAATAAAACTTCAAACAAGTTTTATACAAAAAATTTTGATTTTAAATTAGTAAAATTTTTCAAAAATAGGATCTTAAAAAGAAACTTATTATTGTAACCAAGCAGTGGCTAAAATGCATAAAATCAAACAATCATGCAGTGAAACATGCAAATGTAAAAATGTACTAAATAAAATATTGGTGTTGAGAAGAAAATAACTAACCCATGGAGATCAGTATCGACCTCCCCACACTTAAAGATTGCACCGTCCTCGGTGCATGCTGAGATGTGCAGGTGGATGGGTTGTTCTAACTGATGCTTTTCTTTAAGAATTGTGCAGATGGACTTGTTTGTCTCCCCTTTTAGAAGTTTTTCCCTTTTTCCGTCTTCGGTGACCAGCCTGAAAGAAGAGAAAAAGAAGAAAAGTAATCCAAAAGATAGAAAATAAATAAAATATGGGTATTAATGCCAGATGATAAGGGTCTCATTTACATGGAAGCTTCAACATGTTCGTGAGAAAACAATAGATGCACACGGCATATCAGTGGTGCAGAAATTGCAACAAAGGGGAGGAGTGTAGGTAATGAAAATATCAATATAAGTTCATGTCAATGCAAATGAAGTGCAAGTATCATAAAAGATTGGCATTGGCAGATAATTAATATCATCCCACAATGTAAAACAAGTCACTAAGCACCAAAATAATTCAAGAAAAGATGCAACAGTTGAATAAGAACATTTAACACCAATGGTAAAATAACAAATTTAAAAAAGAAAAAAAATATGCACAAAATTAAAATACAATGAATGAAATATGCAAATAAATTAAGTAAAATAGAATGAAGGTGAAAAGGAATGAGAAGTGGAAGAAATAAAGTAAGAAAGAAAGAAGAAAAGACAGAAGAAATTAAGATTAGAGAAGAAAGGAGAAGATAATTGGCGCTGATTTGGATGAGTTGTGCAGCGTAAGCGATGCGGATGCGTGGGTGACGCGATCGCGTGGCCTGATTTGTGCGATTGGCGCGAGTGCAGCCTCGCGTTCGTGCAACTCTCTGTTCGAAACTCTTTTCGCCAAATTTTTGGGTGACGCAGTCGCGTGGTTGACGCGATCGCGTTAATGGCCTTTCTTTTAAAAATGATGCGAACGCGTGGGGCACGCGTTCGCGTGGGGCACGCGTTCGCGTGGGGCACGCGTTCGCGTGGTAGGGCTTGTGCTTCGAGCATGATTCCAGCCCCACTCCATCACAACACTCTGCCATACACCCGTTTACATCGATTTCACAGGGCCACGCGTTCGCGTGGGTGACGCGGACGCGTGGGAGGCATTTTTCCCACATGACGCGGACACGTCATCGACGCGGTCGCGTGGATCAACCTATGCTAAAGGCACGCCTCCAGCCACTCTTTCGCGTGACTTTCTGTTTACTTTCTTTTCTTCTCAACGCACTAGTGACGCGGACGTGTCAGCGACGCTGCCGCATCGCGTGCGTGTGTTTTTTTTTTTATTAATGCAGTATGCAGAATGCAATACTAATATGAATGTTATGGAAAACTCCAGGTTCAATATAATAAAATAAAATAAAACTCGAAAACAAATAAAACTAAATAAAAAATGAAAAAGGAACGATCATACTATGGTAGGTTGTCTCCCACCTAGCACTTTTAGTTAAAGTCCTTAAGTTGGACATTTGGTGAGCTCCCTGTTATGGTGGCTTGTGCTTGAATTCATCCAAAAATCTCCACCAATGTTTGGAATTCCAGTAGCCTCCGGGATCCCAAACTAGGCACAGAAAGCCTTCAAGCAAGTTAAAGCAAGTGACAAGGCCCCAAGAGTGTCGATTGCCAGAATGAATTCCGGGGTCCCAAACCTTGCTTTTGCACCCGTCTTCTTGTTGATCATTATGATTCCATCCGGGTAGCAAGCAATCTGAATTCTCACTAAAGCGGCCAAACAACTTCCTAGACCCATTCAGTTGAGTTTTACACCAACCCTTGCATTTAAACTTAAAGCTTCCAACCATAATGAACCTTGCAGTACAATTCTTACCACTGACCATCTTTCTCTTACTCTTAATGCCACAAAGAGCTCTAAGTTGACCATCCGTCTCCAGTAGCCCATATTCAAGTGGAATTAGAAAGCTAAGGGATATGAATTTTACCCACTTGAATGTTGTGAAGAATGATGGCAACTTAGGGGGAGGTATTGTTAACGAATTTGCAAGCTCCACTCCCTTGTGCTCTTCTTTGACAACTTCCACCACTTTGCAAGTTTCTTCAATATCAACCTCTTCCTCTTGGTAGCTTTTTTCCAATTCAATCTCTTCTTCATTGCTCACCAAGGGCATGGGAGGCTGTGCTTCTTCTTCTTTAATCTCCATCCCTTGACCAACCTCTTCCAAGTCTTCAACTATGATATGCCTTGGAGGTTGTACACCCGCCTCAGCATCAATTTCAATCGCCTTGGAAGGAGTTTCTATGTCTTGACTTTTCCATGGAGGTTCAACATCTCGCAAGTCTTCAACCACTTTTTCCTCTTCAATAATTACTACTTTGTCCAGTAGTTTTAATATAAAATCATACTTATTCTTGATGATTTTCTTTCCATGACAATTCCTTTCAACTATTCTTTCATCTTCAAGGGTCTTTACTACCTTCAACTTTAAGGCCTCCTCTAGCTCCTTATGAAGTATGGATTCGTGAAGATGATTCCTTCTTTCCTGTTCCATATCAATAGCATAATTGGGATCATCTTGCTCTTGGATTGATGGATGTGGGTGCTCTTCCATGGAGGGTGGTGATGGGATGAAAAGATCATTATGTGGTTAAAACAGAAGTGCACTAGAGCTTGAGGGTTGAATATTGGAGGTAGAAGGTTGGTTCATGCGGGATATAAGATTTTAGAGTGTAGAGGTGAGACCAATGATGTTAGAGATGAGTGTATTGTTATCCAATGGAGGTTGGGGTGGATCTATGTATGGCTCATTCGGTTCATAGGGTGGTGGTATGGTGGATGTGGGTTAGGGTCATATGGAGGTAAATGGTGTAAAGGAGCTTGTGAGTTTGGTGGTTCAAAGGTATGTTGGGGAGGTGGTTCATAAGCACAGGGTGGGGCTTGTTGGTAATTACAAGGGGATCCACCATATCTATCAGCTTGGTATGCATTGTAGAGTGGTCCTTGCCCATGATATCTTGGAGGGTGTTGTTGCCTAAAGGGTTGATCAGATCCTCTTGGCTCCATCCATCTTTGATTGCTTAGACCTTGATGCATATTCCTGTTATAGCTTCCACTCCTTTCAACAGATTTAGAACCAAACTCAAAGCGAGAGGGGTGAGAACTCATGGTAGCTAATAAAAATTAAAAACAAAAATAAAAATAAATTTAAATTAAAAGGTTATTGAAATTAAAATTTTTGAATTTGAAAAATTAAATTTTGAATTTTGAGTTTTTAAATTTTGAAATTTGAATTTTGAAAATTCAAATTTTGAAATTTGAAATTTGAATTTTTAAATTTTGATTTTTGATTTTTGAATTTTAAAATTTTGAAATTAAAATTTTGAATTTTGAATTTTGAATTTTGGAAATTAAATATTGAAATATGAAATTTGATTTTTGAAATAAGATAAGATTTTGAAAAAGAAATGATTTTTGAAATATATTTGAATTTTGAAATTTAAAATTAAGATAAGATAAGATAAAAATTTTAAAATCAAAAAAGATTTTTTTTATGGAAAATTCGAAAATTCAATAAAAATAAAGAGAAAAGATATTTTTGAATTAAATGAGGAAAGAGAAAAACAATAAAATGACACCAAACTTAAAATTTTTAGATCAAAACGAAGAAAACAACTAAGAACAACTTGAAGGTCAAGATGAACACGAAGAACAAATTTTTGAAAAATTTTTAATAACAAGTACGCGGTTGCGTCGCCTAGAATCAGAAAAACTATGGCATATTATATATTAAATCGAAGTCCCAAACGTTAGCTTTCCAACGCAACTGGAACCACATCGTTTGGACCTCTGTAGCTAAAGTTATAGCCGTTGGAGTGCGAAGAGGTCAGGCTGGACAGCTTAGCAATTTCTCCAACTTCTTGTATTCATTCCACTTTTGCATGCTTCCTTTCCATCCTCTGAGCCATTCCTGCCCTATAATATCTGAAATCACTTAACACACATATCAACGCGTCTAATGGTAATAAGAGAGGATTTAAACATAGGGAACTTAAGGCCAAAGAAGCATGTTTTTAATCAAAGCACATAATTAGGAAGGCAAATGTAAAACCATGCAAATAGTATGAATAAGTGGGTAAAGAGTTGATAAAAACCACTCAATTGAGCACAAGATAAATCATAAAATAGTGGTTTATCAGTCAACTTTGATCAAAGGTTGGACCAAGTCCTGATAGACATATGTGAGGAAGGAATTCAATAGAAAATTGACTCAAGAGGCAAGCCGGTTCAATTAAGAAGGCATGACCTCAAACCAGTGGCTAGGGGATGGCTAGAGTTCATTCAACGCTCAATCATTCCTACTAGTAACCGGTCTAAAGTTACTATAGACCGGGCCATCATGATCCATAGTATCATGATTGGAGAAGAGGTGGAAGTTCATGAGATTATACCTCAAGAACTCTACAAGGTGGCTGACAAGTCCTCCACTTGGGCAAGGTTAGCCTCTCTTCACCTCATTTGCCACCTCTGCAATTCGGCTGGAATTGACATAGAGGGAGACATCCTCATTGAAGAGGACAAGCCCATCACTAAGAAAAGGATGGAGCAAATAAGAGACCATGGACCTCAACATGAGCATGAGGAAATTCCTCACCATGAAATCCCTGAGATGCCTCAGGGGATGCACTTTCCTCCACAGAATTATTGGGAACAAATCAACACTTCCCTAGGAGAATTAAGTTCCAACATGGGACAACTAAGGGTGGAGCATCAAGAGCACTCTATCATCCTCCATGAAATTAGAGAAGATCAAAGAGCTATGAAGGAGGAGAAACAAAGACAATGGAGAGACATAGAGGAGCTCAAAAGCACCATTGGTTCTTCAAGAAGAGGAAGACGCCACCCTCACTAAGGTGGACTCATTCCTTAATCTCCTTCTCTATTTATTTTCTGTTTTTTGATTTTTGAGCTTTATGTTTTATTTATGTTTGTGTCTTTACTATATGATTACTAGCGTCTAAGTGTCTATGCCTTAAAGTTATGAATATGAATCCATCACCTCTCTTGAATGAAAAATGTTTTAATTACAAAAGAACAAGAAGTACATGGTTTTGAATTCATCCTTGAAACTAGTTTAATTATTTTGATGTGGTGACAATACTTTTTGTTTTCTGAATGAATGCTTGAACAGCGCATATGTCTTTTGAAGTTGTTGTTTATGCATGTTAAATATGTTGGCTCTTGAAGAATAAGGAAAAAGGAGACATGTTATTTGATAATCTGAAAAATCATAAAAATGATTCTTGAAGCAAGAAAAAGTAGTGAATACAAAAGCTTGCAGAAAAAAAAAAAAGAAAAAAAATAGCGAAAAAAAAGAGAGAAAAAGAAAAAGAAAAAGCAAGCAGAAAAAGCCAAAAGCTCTTTAAACCAAAAGGCAAGAGCAAAAAGTCAATAGCCCTTAAAACCAAAAGGCAAGGGTAATAAAAAGGATCCAAGGCTTTGAGCATCAGTGGATAGGAGGGCCTAAAGGAATAAAATCCACGCCTAAGCGGCTAAACCAAGCTGTCCGTAACCATGTGCTTGTGGCGTGAAGGTGTCAAGAGAAAAATTGAGACTGAGCAGTTAAAGTCGAGGTCCAAAGCAAAAACAGAGTGTGCTTAAGAACCCTGGACACCTCTAATTGGGGACTTTAGCAAAGCTGAGTAACAATCTGAAAAGGTTCACCCAGTTATGTATATGTGGCATTTATGTATCCGGTGGTAATACTGGAAAACAAAGTGCTTAGGGCCACGGCCAAGACTCATAAAGTAGCTGTGTTCAAGAATCAACATACTGAACTAGGAGAATCAATAACACTATCTGAATTCTAAGTTCCTATAGATGCCAATCATTCTGAACTTCAATGGATAAAGTGAGATGCCAAAACTATTCAAGAGGCAAAAAGCTACAAGTCCCGCTCATCTACTTGGAGCTAAGTTTCATTGATATTTTGGAATTTATACTATATTCTCTTCTTTTTATCCTATTTGATTTTCAGTTGCCTGGGGACAAGCAACAATTTAAGTTTGGTGTTGTGATGAGCGGATAATTTATATGCTTTTTGGCATTATTTTTACTCAGTTTTCAGTATAATTTAGTTAGTTTTTAGTATATTTTTATTAGTTTTTAAATAAAATTCACATTTCTGAACTTTACCATGAATTTGTGTATTTTTCTGTGATTTCAGGTATTTCTGGCTGAAATTGAGGGACTTGAGCAAAAATCAGATTCAGAGGTTGAAGAAGGACTGCATATGCTGTTGGATTCTGACCTCCCTGCACTCAAAGTGGATTTTCTGGAGCTTCCGAACTCCAAATGGTGCGTTCTCAATTGCGTTGGAAAGTAGACATCCAGGGCTTTCCAGAAATATATAATAGTCCATACTTTGCCCGAGTTTAAATGATGCAAACCGGCGTTCAATGCCAATTCCATGCTGCATTCTGGAGTTAAACGCCAGAAACAGGTTTCAAAGTGGAGTTAAACGCCAGAAACAGGTTACAAACTGGCGTTCAACTCCAAGAGAAGCCTCTACACGTGAAAAGCTCAATGCTTAGCCTAAGCACACACTAAGTGGGCCCCAAAAGTGGATTTCTGCATCATTTACTCAATTCTGTAAACCCTAGTAACTAGTTTAGCATAAATAGGACTTTTTACTATTGTATTTACATCTTTTGGATTATCCTTTGATCCTTTGATCATGTTTAGGGGGCTGGCCATTCGGTCATGCCTGAACCTTATCACTTATGTATTTTCAACGGTAGAGTTTCTACACTCCATAGATTAAGGTGTGGAGCTCTGTTGTTTCTCATGAATTAATACAAAGTACTACTGTTTTTCTATTCAATTCAAGCTTATTCCTTCTCTAAGATATCCATTTGCACCCAAGAACATGATGAATGTAATGATTATGTGACGCTCCTCATTATTTGTCACCCATGAACGCGTGCCTGACAAACACTTCCGTTCTACATGCAAACAAGCTAGAATGAGTATATCTTAGATATCTAATACAGAGAACCGAGTCCGAGATATTAGAATCTTCGTGGTATAAGTTAGAACCCATGGATGGCCATTCTTTGATCCGGAAAGTCTAAACCTTGTCTGTGGTATTCCGAGTAGGATCTGGGAAGGGATGGCTGTGACGAGCTTCAAACTTGCGAGTGCTGGGCGTAGTGACAGATGCAAAAGGATAGTAAATCCTATTCCAGTATGATCGAGAACCGACAGATGATTAGCCATGCAGTGACAGCGCATTGGACCATTTTCACAGAGAGGATGGGATGTAGCCATTAACAATGGTGATGCCCTACATAAAGCTTGCCATGGAAAGGAGTAGGAATGATTGGATGAAGACAGCAGGAAAGCAGAGGTTCAGAGGAACGAAAGCATCTCTATACGCTTGTCTGAATCTCTCACCAATGAATTACATAAGTATCTCTATCCTAGTTATATTTTATTTATCTTTTTTTATCAATTCACCATAACCATTTGAATCCACCTGACTGAGATTTACAGGGTGACCATAGCTTGCTTCAGGCCGACAATCTCCATGGGATCGACCCTTACTCACGTAAGGTTTATTACTTGGACGACCCAGTGCACTTGCTAGTTAGTTGTGCGAAGTTGTGATAAAGAGTTGAGATTACAATTGTGCGTACCAAGTTGTTGGCGCCATTGATGATCACAATTTCGTGCACCAGTTTGATTTTATAAAAGAGCAAGAAATTAAATGGGCAAGAAAAGTAATTCAAACAAGAAATTAAAGAAAGCAATTAATAAAGAGAGACATTCATGGCAAAGATTGAGATCATAGGCTTTCCATCCTAGTCATTAATCAAAACAATACTTAACAAAAATTTATCTTATTTCGTCATCCCCAATGTTGGAAGAAGGTGTAAGTTATCTTCCATTAGAAAAAGTCAAACAAGACTAGTTAATCTCAAATAAAAAATCCTAATCAACTCACTAATTGAATTAGCAAGAGATTAGAGTCATTGAAAATGATATTAACTATCAACTCTAGATCACCAATCTAAATTGGGTATTAATGACTCAAGACTGCCCAATTACTCTTCCCAAGCCAAGAATGCTCAAAATCTACTCTAAAGCCTAACCAAGCATTTTGTCAAACACTTGGAAGGCATAAAAGGAAAGCATAGTAAAAATGCAAGAATAATAAATCTACCAACTACCAATTGCAAGAAAGTAAATCAACAACTCAAATCAACAATTATAAGACATCAAACATTAAATTTCATTAAAAGAGATCTAAATCCAACATGAGCATCCATGAACATAAAAGAGAGCATAAAAGGGAAATTAACAAGAAAACTAAGAGGATCAAAGTATAGAAGCATGAAATTGTAGAAGAATCAAGATGAGAACAATAATCAAAACCTAGATCTAAGATGGAATTAAGCCTAAGAACCCTAATTCTAGAGAGAAGATGGAGCTTCTCTCTCTAGAAACTAACCTACATGATGCTATACTACAAATAATTGCTCCTCCCTTGCCCAAACTTGAATTCTGCATAAAATAGCATCAGAAATGAGTTGGATTGGGCCCAAAAATGCTTCAGAAATCGCCCCCAACGAGTTGCCCAAAATGGACCCACGTGCAACATCGGTGCGCATGCATATAGTGCATATGCGTGCTCTTAAACGCGAAGCAACTATAAAAAAATTTATATAATTTTGAAGCCCCAGATGTTAGCTTTCCAACGCAACTAGAACCGCCTCATTTGGACCTTTGTAGCTCAAGTTATGGTCGATTGAGTGCGAAGAGGTCAGGCTTCACAGCTTTGCGGTTCCTTCATTTCTTCATGAGTTCTCCCACTTTGCATGCTTTTATCCTCACTTCTTCCATCCAATACTAGCCTTATGAACCTGAAATCACTCAACAAACATATCAAGGCATCGAATGAAATTAAAGTAAATTGAATTTAGCTATTTTAAGGCTTAAAAAGCATGTTTTCACATTTAAGCATAAATCAAGGGAGAATTGCAAAACCATGCTATTTCACATTGGGGTTTATCATGACACCAGTTCATAGTTCTTCTCATCATCCCTATTACTACAAATCCTATGAAATCTCCTAAGTCGTACACAATACTCGGGGTCAGCTATAGTCACACACATAAGAACTATCGAATCCAGCCAATCGGCCTTACCAGCGGGAACTCTTGAAGACATCTCAACAATATTTTTTCGGGAAGATGATAAACCACTATTTTATGGTTTATCTTGTGCTCAATTGAGTGGATTTTATCAATCTTTCATACACTTATTCATATGATTTGCATGAGTTTACGTTTTCCTTCCTGATTTTGTGCTATGATTGAAAACATGCTTCTTTGGTCTTAATTTTGATATATTTAATCTTCTCTTATTACCATTTGATGCCTTGATATTTGTGTTAAGTGTTTTCAGAGATTACAGGGCAGGAATGGCTTAGAGAATAGAAAGGAAGCATGCAAAAATGGAAGGAATACAAGAAGTTGAAGGAACTGCAAAGCTGTCAGCCTGACCTCTTTGAACTCAGATGGCTATAACTTTAGCTACGGAGGTCCAAATGACGCAATTTCAGTTGCATTGAAAAGCTAACGTCTGGAGCTTTGATTTGATATATAATTTGTTATAGTTTCCTTGACGATAAATGACGCAAACGCGTGATCTACGCGGACGCGTTGCAGTGGCGAAAAAACCAGCGTGTTTGAATTCGAAACCAGCGAATTCTGGGTTGTTTCTGACCTAGTTCTCGGCCCAGAAAACACAGATTAGAAGCTATAAAGTGGGAGAATGCATCCATTCACAATAATTAGCTCATAATTCACTCTTCATAATTTAGATGTAGTTTTAGAGAGAGAGAGGCTCTCTCCTCTCTCTTAGGATTTAGTTTTAGGATTTAGGATTATTTCTTCTTCATCACAGGTTCAATGTTCCTTTAATTTATTTTTCTACTTTTATTTTATTGCTTTAATTGATATTTATCTTTTCAATTTAGCTTATAAATCTTTCCATGTTAGATTTGAATTTATGTTTAAACGTAGTTTGATGTGTTTCAGATTTATGATTGCTTTATTCCATTTATGATGTCTTCAATTTAATTTATAATTTTCCCTTTTGGCTTTGGTTAAATAATTGGTGACGCTTGAGTTATCAAACTCGAGGTGTTGACTGAAAATTGGAATTCTTCAAGAATTAATTTGAGTTCCAATAACTCTAGCCTTTCCCAAGGAAAGACTAGGACTTGAGGATTCAAATTAATTCATCCACTTAACTTACCTTCATAGTTAGAGGTTAACAAGGTGGGAGAAAAATCCAATTCTCATCACAATTGATAAGGATAACTAGGATAGGACTTCTAGTTCTTATACCTTGCCAAGAGTTTTATTATTTATTTAAATTAATTTCTTACAATTTACTTTCTTGCCATTTACTATTCTTGCTTTTTATCTCATACATTAAAAACCCAAAATTCTACCTTTTTCATAGCTAATAATAAGTCATACCTCCCTGCAATTCTTTGAGAAGACGACCCGAGGTTTAAATACTCGGTTATCAATTTATTGGGTTTGCTTAAGTGACAAACAAAACTTTTGTACGAAAGGATTATTGCTTGGTTTAGAAACTATACTTGCAACGAGAATTTATTGTGAATTCTACACCATCAATATTTCGATCGTCAGAAGACATAGGCCAACTACCCCTACAGAAAGAAAAAGAAAAATTGGATTACTACCAAACAACTCGGGCAAATAAGGAAACAACTCGGACAATAAAAGTAAAACAACAAGTATCAGATACGGCAGTAAAAGGGAAACCCTAGGACTCACACCAAAGAACAGGGACACCCTTTAGAGGCAACAACAAGGTAAGAATTCCGAAAAAGAAGTCGAAACAATTTATGCCCTAAACACCTCCTAATAGATAAATTCTTCCCTGATAAGCGTCACTCTATATAAGCAGCAAGAAAGCCATCATCATCAACAAAAATCATCAAGAAAGCTACAACCCTTTTCTACCAACAGCTCAACAAAAACTAAAACTTTGGGCAAGAAGATGTCATGCAAGGATGAAAACAGCGACAAGCAAAAAACCCTACGGAAAAAGTAAGATTACCAGAAAGAACACATTTTCCTCAAACAGGAGTAGCAGAGAAAAAGTCACAACCAAACAATCAGACGCAAAGATGCAACCTTTTCAGAAAAAATCAAAACTTTACAAATGAAAGCATGCAAGAAATTATGATTATCAAAAGAGAAAGAACAACTAACCTGCAAAAGAGAAGACAATAATGGACCAGGTCAAGAAGAACGACGAAGTCCACGTCAAACAGTCGCTTTGAGACAAAGAAAGGTAAAGGGCTTGGAGAGGTGAAAACAAGCAGACAAATGAAGCACCCCAGCAAGTAACAAACGAAGAGAGAAGGGAGAAGAAAGAAGAAACGGAACAATGAGGCTTTGAAATTCAAAATGAAAATGCAAAGAGGGAAATGGCGAAGGGGAGTTAACGAGCCTTTAAAACCCTCGCACGTTCCCAAGAAAAGTGCAACGCGCGCTGCAATTAAAAAGGAAAAAGGAAGAAAAACGCTTCGCATTCAAAGAGTCCTAGAAGGAGTTATACGGAAGACCGATTCAAGGCAAAATGCTCGAGCTTGACTTCCTCAAAAGGGCCGAAGTCTAATGACACGACCTTAAGGGTGAAATCGAGCCCAAGCAGGGGCACTGTTCATACCACGGGTCTAGCTATGCGACCCGAGCTAACTTCAGACAGGAACGTCCGACCTCTTCAGGTTGGATGACCACCGACCTCTCACTTAAAGAGCTCGGCCAAATCACTACAAAGGCCCAAGTAGGCCCAAACAGAAGGACGCCGCCCATTCTAAAGGCGGCTGGCCAAAGATAAGGGGACCCACCCACAAAAGATAAGATAAGATAACTAACTTATCTTAAAGGGAGGTCACTCCACACTACTATAAATACACTGGAGCACCCAGGTATAACTCATAATCTGATTCTACACAAAAAATACCTACTCAAAGCCCATGCTAACTTAAGCATCGGAGTCTCTTACAGGTACCACTACCCTTCGGTGACCAAAGATCAGCGGTACCAGCTCCAACAAGTCGGACACGACAGCTCCGACCACAACAATAGATCTCGTCCGAGATCAACCTACAGTTTCAGGTAACCCTCGGAACACATAGTGATGGCAGAAACTGAGAACTAAAGCTTGGATCACCATTAGCATAACTGAGCTCTTGCAAAAATGGTAAGATTTCAGATCAAGTTGTGTCTTCCTCAATCTGATTCTCAGTTCTTGCCATACTCCACGCTCACCTCATCATGTTGAAGGTGTTGGTAGTGTGGGCAACAACACCCTCGAGAGAGAAATGAATTGGATAATGAAGCCGCACCTAGTTGACATGAAGTGGAAAACATGACATGCATAGTCCACAAGAATTCTAAGGTTCGGAATTAATCAAAAACAAGAATCAATTCGTTAGTAGAATAGTCCAAACCAACAACGAATTCTCTCAATCAAATGTTTTAGATTCAAATTATAATAACCGAGATCACGAGTACTTTAACCTCGGATCGTTCTTCCTAAGATGCAATTGAAAGTGTTTCTCTTTCGGTTGTGAGGGCAAAAAGGGGGTTTGCAAATCAAAGACCTAAGATTAAAAGAACTAAGCAATAAAAGAACTAAGAAATTAGAAAAATTATGAACTAATGCGAGTAAAGAGGAAATGAGATAAAAACTAGTAAAAATGCTATAAATGCAATAAAAGGGCCGTGACTTGGGAATGAGGATCCAAGGAATTCTATCATCGCCATAACCACAACTATGGTAATTATGATGAGTCAATCTCACCTAGTCAACCCCAACCATTGAGGAGTAAGTCAAGCAAGTATAATTGACCTTAATCTATAAGTCCTAGCTAACTTACCAAACTAGTTGATAAAAAGCTAGCGTCAATGGAAACAAGAGTCAACTAACTACCTAAGAATTACCACTAAATGTCGGACATTATGACTCTAGTATCCTAGGAACTCAAACCACAAGCCAAGGTGGGAAAATCTACTCGAATTCTAAAGTTGGTATTTTCACAAACACCTTGTGTGCATAAAAGTAAAATATGGAAAATTTGCAAAGTAAAACAACAAACTATAACCAACTATCAACAAAACCAAGCATAGACAAGCAATCAAACATAAAGGAAGCATGAAACATAAAATTCATTAATCAAAACTTCAAGAAACACAAAATTGCAATATTAACAAAGTAACTTGAACCAAAAGGAAATGAAGGTAAAAATGCTTTAATTAAAGAGGAAATTGAGAGTACTTACAATTGAAGAAGCAAATTCAAAATAAAAGCTTGCTATAAAATGCTACAATGGAAATTGATAAACCCTAAGAAAGCTTTCTACTCTACACTACTCCTACTCCTAATTACTATGAAAAACTATGTAAAATTATGCTTCAATGCCTCTCCCTTTGGTAAGTGTTGATGTCTCTGTTATATAGCACTCAAAAACAGCATTTCAGCCTTCCAAAAATGAGCCAATGGCCTCCAAATTCGTCCAGCATGTGTTTCATTAATGAAATCACGTGCAGGGACCCGTGTGGACGCACAGACGCGTGCGTCTGCACACTCGGCTGAAAATTGACCTGTGTGTACGCACACATGGAAATTCTCACTTATGCGCACGCACGCAGGGCTGTGCGCACGTACACTTCACTGTGTGTGCTTTTCCTTATTTTCTTCATATTTTCTCCCTTGTACATGCTTTCTTCCATTTTTTCCCATCCATTCTTGCCTCCAAGACCTGAAATCACTCAAACCATATCACGATATCGAATGACATAAAAGTGGAATTAAAAATCACTAATCTAAGCATTAAAATGCATATTTTCACATTTAAGAACAAATCAGGTATCAAACACAAAAGTATGCTATTTTTGTGCTTAAGTGTGAGTTCATGTGCTAGAATCCATTCACATCAAGCTGAAATACATCGGAAAATATGGACTCATCAATTCTCCCACTCTTAAACAGCATGTCCTCATGCTAAAACCAACAAGGAAAATAATCAAAGGGGTAACCAACTTATTAAATACAACTACTTATATGCATGCAAGTATATTATGTACTATCTATATATATCTATCTATGTATCATATTGGTTTGGTGAAAACAGACAATAAAATCCCAAGCAAGAGTTATAACATATAGGGCTAAGCAAAGAATTAACTCAATGCAAACAAGATCTATTGAATTGACTTAACTCATAAAAAAGAAACAACATGCAAGAATGCATGATGAGAAGGGTAGAAACATAGAATTGAGTGATCGAACCCTCACTAGGTGTGTATATACACTCTAATCAGTCGGTGTCTAAGGGTCAATTCACTCAAGTCTCCTCTAATCATGCTTTCAAGGATTTGCTTTTCATCTAACAATCAACAACAAGTAATGCATGAATGCACTTTTCATGAGGACTTATTAGGGTTGTAATGGGGTTAGGGTCAAGGTGGGACAGATATGGCTAAGTGGACTAAAATGGTTTGAATCCTTGATTAGTTTAAGTATCCAACTCAACCTCTATCAACTAAATCAAAACAAAATGCAATCCTAACCTTCCATCATTTCTTTTTCACAAACACCCATATATGATTTATCATCCACATCAAATATGCATTTCTTATTCATTTCTCTTTTCTTTGGGGTAACTTTCATCCCCTTTTTCATGATGATTTTTTTTTCAATCAATATAAATGCATATGGTTCTATAGTTCATACATGAATGCACCCATTTTCCAAAACTTTTCATTCAATGCATACCCTCAAACAATCATTTTCATTCACTACCAATGTTTTCTAAAGATTTTCCCCACACTTAAATGAAACACACTCCTCAACCTAAGCTAATCAAGGATACAATCCAAGGTAAATCATGGTTTTTCGCTTAAGGTTGTGATGTGCTAATATCAAGAACAATGGAGTAAATAAAGCTCAAAAGGGGTAAACAATGGTAGATGCAAGGGTAAGGCTATATGGGTAAAATAAGCTTTTATCAAAGATGACCTCAATCATGCTCAATGCAATTCAAAACATCAAGCATCGGAAATAAAGAATCAACAAAACCAAGATCACAATCATAGAAGAGATATGACACACAATGAACAAAATTAGTGGTTAAAATGTGTAACCACTCATTCAAGCTTAAAAACTCACAGGGTATTTTATTCTATCTCTCTTCTATGTTCCATAAAAATCATTCAAGCAAGTTTGAAAACAATTTCTCAATCAATTCAATAGAATGCCCTTTAACAAAATTTTTGGGAATTCTTGTTGTTTTTCACCTAAATTATTTCCTATATGTATGTGTGTTGTGATGGATGCAAATTTTTCAAAATTTCCTAGTTCTTTTCATAATTTTCAACAAGCAAAAATTAACATGAACAATTAGGATCATGATAACTAGGCATCTGCTATTCACATCATCTAATCACAACTTCTATCTATAAAATATATACCATGCAAAAGATGCAAAATGCAATAGATATAAACTATGAAGAAAATGTAATACAATAATAAAAAACACTGCAAATATCTACAAGAACATAATAAAAGAAAACAAAAATAAAGTGCAAAATGTTCGGAAAAAAAAGTTTACACCCCAAAATGACAAATCCTCCCCCACACTTAAGCGTTGCACGGTCCTCCGTGCACGAACACAATCCGGGGAGAATGTCTCTCAAGAGCTTCCATCTTCGGTTGGTGAATGCGGGGGCTCGGGTTGTGTGGAAATCACCAAGTACAAAGCGTTCTTGGCATCTCCATGCTCGGGGTCCTCCTCCTCTCCCGTCTCCTTGCCATTATATCTCATCCTCAAAAAGGGTGAATAAGGTATAATTAGGAACCATAGGGCAAGTGGCACAAAAGGGTAAAGGAGTAAGCTAATAAGCATCTAATTGAGGAAGTTTGCATATTGGTGTAGAATACACACAACGGCCGGTTAAAGTGGTATCCACACAATCAAAAAGTAAAACTGAGTTCCTTAATTAAATGGCCTAAGATGCAACTAAGAGATGAGCATCAATTAAAACACAAGCAAGCTTAGGCAAGTACAATAAAAGTGAATTGAATGTGAAAATTATTAGATAATAAAGTTGTTCAAGTGGAAGCGCAAGATTAATATAAAATAGCACAACCAACAATAACCAATGCAATGACGAAGAGTACTACCTATTCATCCTTAAGAATAATCAAATAATCACCTGAGAAGGTGCTTGCTACAAAAGGTGACAAGTCTTGATAAGAATCAAGTCAAGTCAACTCAAACAAATGCAAAGCATTAACAAGGAGCAAATACCTTGTGATGGGATTATATTGACTTAAAAATCATGATGAACAAGCAATTCCATTCAATTCACTAAATTCAATATGTACTTGTTAAATTGCACCAAATAAGAGACAAAAAGTCAATTTCTAAATCAATTTGGTGTTAGCAACTCAAAGCATTAAACAAGTACGTTATTGAAACTTCAATCCCAAATAACATCATCATCATTCAAAAGTGCACAATTCTTAATTAGAATGCCAAATAAGGATATAGTCCAACACATATGATCGCGACAACACATGCATTAAACAAAAAGTTCATCTAGGCATTATGTCAAACACATGGAGTACAGTGCACATATTCATCAATTCAAGCAAAAATTCAAACATCAGCAACCCATCAATTAAAATTTGAACACTTGCAATGCAACACAAAAGCACTTAAGCAAAAGTGAAGCTAAATAACCAAAGTTAAATAAAGAAAACAAAAATTAAGTAAGTGACTAAGCATAAAAAGGAAGATTAAAACAAGAAAATTGAAAAGATGAAGAATAGAAAAGAGAGTGATAGGCAACATCCGCACTTGTGTTAGCCACTGCGAGGTTCACGGTGACGGAGTTTCGCCAGAGAAGAGAAGAAAGAAAGAAGACAAAGAAGGAAGAAAGAAGAAATAAAAGAAAGAAAGAAAAGAAGAAGAAATAAAGAAATAGAGAAGACAGAAAAGACCTGTGCGGACGCACGGGAAGAAGAGAGGGGGTATGCGTGCACACAGAGATGTGTGGGTGCTGCAAGTAGAAGATGTATCGCAACCTATGCGGACGCACAAGGGTAGTGCGGCCGCACAGAAGGAAATCACGTTCATACGCACAAAGGGTGCGTGTCTGCGACCAGAGAGATTGCCAAGGTCTGTGCGGGCGCACATAGCTATGCGCTCGCACAAGTGTTGTGTGTTTTTTTTTTGAAAGGTAAAAAATGACCATGTGTGCGTACGCATAGCGAGTCATGCGCACGCACCGAATGAAAGTGTGCTGGGGTGCACGTGCATAGAGGGTGCAAGCACTACGAACAGAGCATGCAACAACGAGTGTGCGGGCACACACTGCTGTGCGTCCGCACAGGTCGTGAAAAATAAGGATAGTGTGCGTACGCACGAGGCTGTGTGTACGCACAGAACTCTGTTTTTGCAACATTTTTAAAGGCTCTAAGGCACCAACCATGATGTCAATCAAAGTTTTTCAAGCCCAAAACATATCATTCATCAAAAACACATGATCAAACATAAAATTCAACTAAATTCAACCTAGAAAGCAATCAAA
The DNA here is from genome assembly GCF_000816755.2 of Arachis ipaensis. Taxonomy (NCBI): domain Eukaryota; kingdom Viridiplantae; phylum Streptophyta; class Magnoliopsida; order Fabales; family Fabaceae; genus Arachis; species Arachis ipaensis. The sequence continues at coordinate 41,977,398 of NC_029792.2, forward strand.
CTAAGCTAATTAAAGAGACAAAATTCAATAAACAAAACTAAAAGAAAGAAGGTTTGAAAGGATATTACCATGGTGGGGTGTCTCCTACCTAGCACTTTATTTTTAAGTCCTCAAGTTGGACTTTTGAGTGAAGCTTGTGTCATGGTGGCTTATGCTTCCACTCGTCCTTGAGTTGCCACCTATGTTTGTTCTTCAAGAATCCTCCGATATTCCAAACGAAGTGCAGTAAGCTCTCAAGCAACCTCAAGAAATTAATTGGGATCCAAAATTTTTAGTTGTAGAGATGTATGCCCGGATCCCACACTTTGGTTTCTCTATCATCCTCTTGTTGACCTTCACTTGTGTCCTTGGATGAACAATCTCTTGAAGCACCTTTGAATCACCCACCCAAGTGTTGGCCTCCTCCAAATTGGACCTTGCACCACATGTTCCTTGAACTCCGTTGGTTACCAACACTCATTCCTTCACCATTTAACACTCCAAGAAGCACCTTGAGTTGGTAGTCCGTTTCCAAGAGAGCAAATTGGTATGGGCCTATGAAGCTCATGGAGGAAATTGTCACCCATTCAAATTGCCTTTGGATTGGAGTCACTCTTGTAAACTCTTGCATGTATGCCTCCACTTCTTGGATGATCACCTCTTCTTCACCACTCTTTTCTAGCTCTTCCTTTTGTCTCTCAAATTCAAGAGAGAGGGGTTCTTCTAGATCATTGAGCGGGTTGACCAAGGTGGACAAAAAATTATTTATGATGCAATCCACTTCTTGATCAAACTCCCTCAATTCTCCATTCACCTCTTCCATTTCACAAGCTCTACCTTCCTCCTCTTGTTGTAATTCTTGTTCTAACCCATCTTCTTTCCTTTGAGGCTCCATGTTTTCCTCCTCTCTACGATCCTTCGTTGTTCCTCTACATTCCTCAAGGGGAATGTCTTGATTGCTTGAGTGTAGTGAGGCCAAGTGGTTCACCGCTTTGGCTATAGTAGCCATGAACTCCCCTTGTGTCCTTCGGAACCCTTCTTACTCTTGGAAGAATGCTTGAAGGTCTTGTTGTTCTTGTGGCAAGGATTGGAGAACTTCATATTAGGGTGGAAGAGAAGATTCAAAAGTTGGCAGAAAGGTTGTATATGTGGGAGGTGTGTCTTGTGGGTGGGGATATTGAGGTGGTGTATAAGGAGGTGATGGTTCATATGGTTGGTAGCAAGATGTATAGATATTTTGGTTCCATGGAGAAGTATGGTGTGGTTCTTGAAGGTTTGGTGGTTGAGGGTTGTGTATGGGGTATCCTTCATATCTTTGGGGTTGATATTCATATAGGGGAGAGTTTGGCTTGTTATAGTATGAGGAAGGTGTTTGCCATGAGTTTTGATCATACGCAATTGGTGCCTCCCTTAATTGATTCTCCCACTCCATGAAGCCATCCCAACTTAAATTCATCATACCGTACAAAATACTCACAACCAAGCTCCAAGCAACAAGGGTGATAGCTCATAGAGAAAGTAGAAAATAAAAATGAAAGACATTAACTAACAAGAAAAAAAGACACCTAAATATTAACAAAAACAACCAAATAACAAAAAAGTAAGATATTTACACTATCAACATATTTACAACAACTAAAAGAGAGCACTCAATTGCATCCCCGGCAACGGCACCAAATTTGACGAAGAGAATTTATCGTATGGTCCGGAATTAATCAAAAACAAGAATCAATTCGTTAGTAGAATAGTCCAAACCAACAACGAATTCTCTCAATCAAATGTTTTAGATTCAAATTATAATAACCGAGATCAAGAGTACTTTAACCTCGGATCGTTCTTCCTAAGATGCAATTGAAAGTGTTTCTCTTTTGGTTGTGAGGGCAAAAAGGGGGTTTGCAAATCAAAGAACTAAAGATTAAAAGAACTAAGCAATAAAAGAACTAAGAAATGAGAGAAATTGTGAACTAATGCGAGTAAAGAGGAAATGAGATCAAAACTAGTAAAAATGCTATAAATGCAATAAAAGGGCCGTGACTTGGGAATGAGGATCCAAGGAATCCTATCATCGCCATAACCACAACTATGGTAATTATGATGAGTCAATCTCGCCTAGACAACCCCAACCATCGAGGAGTAAGTCAAGCAAGCATAATTGACCTTAATCCATAAGTCCTAGCTAACTTACCAAACTAGTTGATAAAAAGCTAGCGTCACTGGAAACAAGAGTCAACTAACTACCTAAGAATTACCACTAAATGTCGGACATTATGACTCTAGTATCCTAGAAACTCAAACCACAAGCCAAGGTAGGAAAATCTACTCGATTTCTAAAGTTGGCATTTTCACAAACACCTTGTGTGCATAAAAGTAAAACATGGAAAATTTGCAAAGTAAAACAACAAACTATAACCAACTATCAACAAAACCAAGCATAGACAAGCAATCAAACATAAAGGAAGCATGAAACATAAAATTCATTAATCAAAATTTCAAGAAACACAAAATTACAATATGAACAAAGTAACTTGAACCAAAAGGAAATGAAGGTAAAATGCTTTAATTAAAGAGGAAATTGAGAGTACTTACAATTGAAGAAGCAAATTCAAAATAAAAGCTTGCTATAAAATGCTACAATGGAAATTGATAAACCCTAAGAAAGCTTTCTACTCTACACTACTCCTACTCCTAATTACTATGAAAAACTATGTAAAATTATACTTCAATGCCTCTCCCTTTGGTAAGTGTTGAAGTCTCCGTTATATAGCACTCCAAAACAACATTTCAGCCTTCCCAAAAATGAGTCAAGGGCCTCCAAATTCGCACAACACGTGTTTCATTAATGAAATCACGTGCAGGGACCCGTGCGGACACACATACGTGTGCGTCTGTACACTCGGCTGAAAATTGACCTGTGCGTACGCACACATGGAAATTATCGCTTGTGCGCACTCACGCAGGGCTGTGCGCACGCACACTTCGCTGTGTGTACTTTTCCTTGTTTTCTTCATGTTTTCTCCCTTGTACATGCTTTCTTCCACTTTTGCCCATCCATTCTTGCCTCCAAGGCCTGAAATCACTCACAAACCGTATCACGACATCGAATGACATAAAAGTGAATTTAAAAATCACTAATCTAAGCATTAAAACGCATGTTTTCATATTTAAGATCAAATTAGGGATCAAACACAAAAGTATGCTATTTTGGTGCTTAAGTGTGAGTTTATGTATTAGAATCCATTCACATCAAGCCAAAATACATTGGAAAATATGGAGTCATCAGTTCTCACCTGATAAATTTAACTGAAGTACTAACATGCATTATATACATTAGCTCTTGACTTACACTATATTGGCAACCTATAGCTCTAAACATAAAGGTCAAGTGACAAAAATAATCTGGTGAGGTTCACTCAATTTTAATCATAATCAGATGAGGTTTATCTCATGTTTTTTACTCCCAAAATAAAGTTAATTTAATGTTGCTTTTATTTATGTGATAAGTTTAATTGCATTAAAGCACATGGTTAAAACAATTATTAATTTGATCTTTTACCTTTCAATATAAATAAGTAAAAAAGTTATATTGGGCCAGTTTAGGTAAGTTGATTTTTTTTACTCTTAAATTATGAAAAATAATTACACTATTAATATTTGGTATAATTTTGGAGCAAATGACTTCCGACATTTCTGTCCATCTTTCCTTCATACTCAAATGCCTTTGGAATCCTCTTCAAGAAAAAGAAAAAGAAAGCAGCAAATGGAGCAACCCCAGTTTGATAGCCAGAAATTCAAATCTCATTTTCATGAGCTTCAGTTTAGTGGTTGGATGGTCCACAAAGATGCAATCCTTGAAATAGCTTTTAAACTTAGGAAAACACATATCCTTCCATAAGGGAGGAGATTCAAAGAAGAAGATGGGAGCTCCTGTGCAATCAACCTCCTTTTTTAATCCTCGCTCTTGTGCAAGAGTTCTATGCTAATACAGTGAGGGAGAATAAGGAGGACCCTTCTTACAAGAGCTATGTAAGAGGAACAGAAGTGGATTTCAGCCCTTATGCAATTAGAAGAGTGCTCAAAATATGGCCACGATCCTTCTCCAAGGCTAGCTTTGAAGAAAGAACAAATGGAGACCCAATGAATGAAGAAGTGATTAATGACAGTTGTATTTTGGGAACTGAATGGATATTGGATTCAAATGGAAACCCAAATCAATTAAAGAGAACCGACTTCATACCGGAGGCAAGAGGGTGATTTGAAATTGTAAGAAGGTCAATCCTTCCTACATCTAACAACTCCGAGGTCATAGCCAAAAGAGCAATAATGGTACATTGCATAATGAAAGGAGGAGAAGTGAACGCAGTAGAAATCATTGCTGACAACATCTAAAAGATGGCAGAAAATAGCTCCTTCAACTCCCTGCTAGGCCATCCAAGCACTATTTACCATTTATGTGAAAAAGCTGGAGTGCTATTTGAGAATGAAGACACCACTTGGGTGTCAATAGCCAAGCTCATCACTAAACAAAGAATGGAAAGAGTTGTATCCAACCTGGGACAAAGAAGGCCACCAAGGAAAAAGGAAACAAGCAAGCAACATCCCATCCTTTGACATGAGCTAAGTTCAAGGTGCCTTGGAAGGAGTTTCACGACAATACATGCAATTCCAAGAACAACAAGCTCAACAACAAAGGTAATTTCAACAAATGATAATGGATCAATAAAAGGAGTAGCAAGCACAACTCCAAGAGGCTCTTAACAAAATCTCACAGCATCAAGCTTAATAAGATAGAGATTTTTTGGAGTATAAAGCATTTTAGGAAGCTAGGTATCAAGGTAGAATTGAATATGATGTCAACACCCAAGCCAAGCTTCATTATTTGTGTGTAGAAATGCCAGTCTTAAGCCCGAAGGTTACGCCATTGACTCAAGTGATGAGGGATTTGGAGAAAATCCAAGTTGACACAATGGCCTGCAATGAAGCAAGAGTGAAAAGAATCATGGAAGAAAGAAGATTTTGGGAACAACAGGGGAATCAAGGAGAGCCAAGCAATAAAAATAAAGATTGAAAGAAAGGTGATGGAGTTCTTTTCCTATTTCTTATGAATAAAGAAATGCATGTATGAAACATGACATGCTTTCTAATCGTCTTTATGTTTCCTTTATGTTATTTTGTCCATCTCTATGTTTGTTTGACTTTGTTTGCTTTGTTATCTTTGATGATGGTGTATCACTTTATCTTACTTGAAGTGTTTTGCTTACTCATTGATTTCATAAAGTCTTTGATCTGCATGCTTCATTTCTCCATTGCTTCACTTAGCTTTATGCATGCTTCATATCTTCATTAATTGGCTTTTTGCTTCATTGGTTTAGTCCCATGAATGCATTCATTATATGCTTCCTTTGATTTATGCATTCTGCACCAGCGCCCAATTTGAGAAGGGCGCACCTTTACTTGGCATTAGCAACGCCAGTGCCATCATGCTTCACTATTGCCAGCGCCTCTTTGAGGTGGTGCCCTTGGAACCTAGCGTTGCTAATGCCACCCTGCTTCATCAGCTTCTCTTGCTACCGCCCCTTTAAGGTGGCGCCCTTGGAACCTAGCGTTGCCAACGCCACCTTGCTTCATCAGCTTCTATTGCTAGCGTTGTTTGAGCTGGCACCTTCTATTATGGGTGTTGCCAATGCCCATTGCCCTCCAGGGTTGGCGTTATTTGAAGGGGCGCCTTGGATATAGGTGTTGCCAACGCCACAGTAATGCTCCCTTTGTTCCTCTGCTTTATATTGTGCACGCCTTCTTCATTAATTTCTTGTGAATCGTTAAACAGAGTGCATCAAAGCTTGCTGTATCATTTCATGAATCAAGAAAAGATAAACTAATATCTTAAGTGCAACAATAATTTCCATGATTACAAATTCACTTAGTATCGCCTATTGCATGAAACTTAACTTGTATATTCATGAATAAATCACAAATTCAATTCATGTTAATGATCTACTACATGCAAGGATAATTCATGAAGTTACTTGTTTATTTGCTATAATGCATGAAAATAAACTAAAAACTCACTAAAGTAGCTAACTAAACTAGCTAAGCTTCCCATGCATCAACCACTTCGTTACTCGTAATTAATATCGCGTGCACAATGAGAAACGAAACTCTATCTTTGTATAACCACAATTTTCAACATCTGCATGTCACACTCTAGTGATGCCACACCTTGACATCATATGCTTACATTTTGGGTCAGCATGGTAAATATTCCTTTCCCTTAAGGTCTCAACCTCGTTCCACATAGTATGTGAAGACATCTAGATTAATTTTAAAAAGATATTATTGTCATAAATCTTCAAAATGATGATCTGTCTCATCAAAGATCTCCTACAAAGAAGTATTAGTGGTTAATATTCTGTACAACATTTTCTGCATTACTTAATGAATGTCAATTAATTCCACAAAAAAATGTTAATTGAGCATGTTAACAAATAATCAGTAAAGTAGTACATGTAATAGCTCTTCAATAACATCTTCCATAGTAATGATTCCAACTGCTTCTTCTTTGGGGAGCTTTGGGAGCGAGTTTCCATCTTCTATATCAGAGTATATATACTTTGACCATTTACTACTCCGAGAATCACTTCTTGACTTTTAGTTTACAAGGCTTTTCCACTTATGCAGTGCCCTCCTCCTATTTCTCAAAACTCCCTTGTGGAGGCTTTTCTGTATTAATACTATCCAACTTCACCTCTTTCAATGAGTCTACTATAAAGCACCAGAGACAAAAATGTACATTTACAATGGAAGAAAAGAGTCAAAAGAAACAAATATAAGCAAATTAAAAGCGGCGATTAGTTGTTAATTGTGACAAGCCATATTTAGTGAGGAGAATTCTCACATGAAATATACAAAAACAAAATTTTGTTTTATCATTTTTTCATTGACTAGTGTAAAACCCGGGTTACGCTCTGATAAACCACAATTTTATGATTCATCTTGTGCTCAATTGAGTGGTTTTTATTAAGTCTTTGCTCACTTATTCATATAATTTGCATGGTTTTACAAATCCTTCCTTATTCTGTGATATAGTTGAAAACATATTTCCTGGACCTTTAAAATGTTAACTTTGAATACCCTTTATTACCATTCGATGCCGTGATTTGTGTATTAAGTATTTTTTTCAGGCTTTATAGGGCAGGAATAGCTTAGAGGACGGAAAGAAAACATGCAAAAGTGCACTTGCTGGTTAGTTGTGCGAAGTTGTGAAAAGGAGTTGAGATTACAATCGTGCGTACCAAGTTGTTGGCACCATTGAGATCACAATTTTGTGCACCAAGTTTTTGGTGCCGTTGCCGGGGATTGTTCGAGTTTGGACAACTGACGGTTCATCTTGTTGCTCAGATTAGGTAATTTTATTTTATTTTTAAAGCTTTTTATTTTCGAAAAATTTTCAAAAAAATAAATTATTCTATGTCTTCAAAATTTTTAAGAACGAATTCTAGAGTTTCATGATGATTTGTTGAAGTCTGGCTGGTTGTGAAACCATGTCTAAACTTTTGGACCGAGGTTTCAACTTATCATCACAAGAGCTTGTTAATTTCTATCAATCTTGCTGTTGAATGTAATGATCTGTTAAAGCTTGGCTGGCCATTGGCCATGTCTAGTGTTTTGGACCGAAGCTTTCTCTGAATTCCTGGACCGGAGTTTTAGACTAACATTGCATGATTCCTAGAATTCTCATTAAAAATTTCGAATTCCTTATTTTCTCTTTTTTACAAATAATTTTCGAAAAAATACAAAAAAATTAGTAAAATAAAAAAAAACCAAAAATTTTGTGTTTGAGTCTAGTGTTTATTTTTAAGTTTGGTGTCTTGCATATTTTTAATTCTCTTCCATTTTTTAAATATATGCATTATGTTCTTTGTTAATCTTCAAGTTGTTCCTGATGATTTACTTGGGTCTGATCTTTAAATTCTCTTGTTTTGTGTCTTTTGTTGTTTCTCATGTGTGTTCTCAAGTTGTTAGTGTCTCTAATATGAAAAATTTCTAAGTTTGGTGTCTTGCATGCATTGTTTATCTGATCTTAGTTTTCTATGATTAGTTTCATTTTGTTGTTTTTAATCATTAAAAATTCAAAAAAAATTTCAAAATTTTGTCTTTTCAAATCAATAATACAGAGAATTGAAGATTCAGAACATACAGCAGAGGAATCACAGAGAAAAAGCTAGGTGTTCAAAATGCCCAGTGAAGAAGGAAAACTGGCGTTTAAACGCTAGCTAGGGTACCTGGCTGGGCGTTAAACGCCCAAAAGGGTAGTATTTTGGGCGTTAAACGCCATAATGGATACCATTCTGGGCTTTTAATACCAGGATAACAAGGGAGGTAAGTTAGTTTTTAATTCAAATCTTTTTCAAATTTTCATAATTTTTCAAAATCAAATCTTTTCCAAATCATAATTTTTTTTATCATATCTTTTTCAAAATCAAATCCTTTCCATTTTTCTCTCACTATTTTCGAAAATCCTTGCTACCAATTAATGATTTGATTCAAAAATTTCAAGTTTGTTACTTCTTTGTTAAGAAAGGTTCAATATTTGAATTTTAGAATCATATCTTTTAAATTTCTTGTTAGCCAACTCATTAATTTTAAAAATCAAATCTTTTTAAATTGTTTTCCAATCATATCTCCTAAATCATATCTTCTCAATCACATCTTTTTCAAAATAATTTTCAATCATATCTTTTTGATTGCTAATTTCAAAATCTTTTTCAAAATCACTTAACCACTTTCTCATTTTTAATTTTCGAAAACCATCAATCAATTTTTCAAAATTCTTTTTAAAATTTTAGTTTTCATTTAAAATTTTGTTTTCGAAAATTCTTCTCCCTCCTCACCTTTTTCTATTTAAAGACTAACACTCCTCCTCTATTAGCAATTCGAACACTCCCTCTCTATAAGTTTGAATTCTCTTCTCTACCTTATTCTTCAATTCTTCTTTTCCTCTGACACCTCAAGGAATCTCTATACTGAGACATAGAGGATTCCATAATTTTTTTGTCTTCTTCTCTATCATATGAACAGGAACAAAGATAAAGGCATTCTTGTTGAAGTTGATCCTGAACCTGAAAGAACCTTGAAGAGAAAGCTAAGAGAAGCTAAAGCACAACTCTCTGGAGAGGATCTAATAGAAATTTTTGAAAAGGAAGCAGACGAAACAAACATGGCTGAACCTAACAACAATGGTGGAGATGCAAGGAAGATGCTTGGTGACTTTATTGCACCCTCTTCTGACTTCTGTTGAAGGAGCATCTCAATTCCTGCAATTGGAGCAAACAACTTTGAGCTTAAGCCTCAATTAGTTTCTCTAATGCAGCAGAATTGTAAGTATCATGGACTTCCATTGGAAGATCCTCATCAGTTTTTAGCTGAGTTCTTACAAATCTGTGACACTGTTAAGACTCATGGGTTTGACCCTGAGGTCTAGAAACTTATGCTTTTCCCTTTTGCTGTAAGAGACAGAGCTAGGACATGGTTGGACTCACAACCTAAGGACAGCCTGAACTCTTGGGAAAAGTTGGTCAATGCCTTCTTGGCAAAGTTTTTTCCACCTCAAAAATTGAGTAAGCTTAGAGTGGAAGTCCAAATCTTCAGACAGAAGGAAGGTGAATCCCTCTATGAAGCTTGGGAAAGATACAAGCAATTGATCAGAAGGTGTCCTTCTGGTATGCTTTCAGAATGGAGCATCATATGCATATTCTATGATGGTCTGTCTGAACTGTCCAAGATGTCATTGGACAACTCTGCTGGTGGATCTCTTCATCTGAAGAAGACGCCTGAAGAAGCTCAGGAACTCATTGAAATGGTTGCAAATAACCAATTCGTGTACACTTCTGAAAGGAATTTTGTGAATAATGGGACAACTCAGAAGAAAGGAGTTCCTGAGCAAGATATTGACTCAGCAAGTGAATTACTCTGAATGCCATATTGGCTCAGAACAAAATATTGACTCAGCAAGTCAATATGATTTCTCAGAGTCTGAATAGATTACAAGCTGCATCCAACAATACTAAAGAAGCATCTTCTGAAGAAGAAGCTTATGATCCTGAGAACCCTGCAATGGTAGAAGTGAATTACATGGGAGAACCCTATGGAAACACCTATAATCCTTCATGGAGAAATCATCCAAATTTCTCATGGAAGGACCAACAGAAGCCTCAACAAGGTCATGAATTTTGAACAGAGCCATTCTGGCCTGGCAACCATAGTCTCTGATCTATCCAAGACCACACTAAGTTTCATGAATGAAACAAGGTCCTTCATTAGAAATTTGGAGGCACAGGTGGGTCAGCCGAGTAAGAAGATTACTGAAACTCCTCCCAGTACTCTCCCAAGCAATACAGAAGAAAATTCCAAGAGAGAGTGTGAAGAACGAAATTCCTGCGCGGTCTAGAATTCTCACAAAATAAATCCTCGTTGCAAGTATAGCTTCTAAACCGGCAATGAATCCCTTTCTTACAAAAGTTTTGGTTGTCACAAGTAACAAACCCTTTTAAAATTGATAACCGAAGTATTTAAACCTCGGATCGTCTTCTCAAGGAATTGCAGGGAGGTATGTTCTTATTATTGGTTATGAGTCTTGTAAATTGGGGGGTTTTGAAAGTAAGGAACATGTAATTTAAATGACAAGAAAAATAAATAAATAATTATAAAATAAATTCTTGGCAAGGTATGAAAATTCGGAAGTCCTATCTTAGTTATCCTTATCGATGATGATGAGAATTGAGTTTGATCCCACTTAGTTAACCTCTACTAAAGCAAAGGAAAGTCAAGTGGACTAATTAGTGTGATCCTCAAGTCCTAGTCAATCCCTAAGAAAGGACTAGAGTTAGTGGAATTCAAGTCAATTAGCCAAGATAACAATTATCAATCACGATGAGTTTGATAACTCAAGAGTCTCCAGTTAATCAATTAAAGCCAAGAATATAAAAAGCTAAATAAGAATCATAAATCTGAAATACCTCAATTTATATTAAATGAAGAAAAGTCTTAACATAAATGGTTCATAAGCCAAATTGGCAACATAAGTAGTCAACAAATAAAAGCATTAAAGTATCTGAAATCAGAAGAGAAATATAAAGTAAAAGGAGTATTGAACCTGTGACTGAAGATGAATTGGACTAAACTAATAGAAATTCTAAAATCCTAAATCCTAAGAGAGAGGAGAGAACCTCTCTCTATAAAGACTACATCTAAATCATGAAAAGTGAATAATGGAAGGCTTGTCCTCCTGAATGGATGTATTCCTCCACATTATAGCCTCTAATATGTGTTTTCAGGACTTGGATCTGAGCCAAAAAGGACTTCAGAAATCGCTGGGGGCGTTTTCTGCAGTTTTTGCACGTGGCGTCTGTCACGCGTCCGCATGAGTCACGCGTTCGCGTCATCTGGGAGTTTTCCTTGTCACGCATTCACTTCGGTCACGCGTACGCGTCATTTGTATTCTACTCAAGGCACGCGTCCGCGTCAGTCACGCGTTCGCGTCGCTGCCTTTTCGTGCTAGGCACGCGGCCGCGTCGTCCATGCGTTTGCATCGCTGCCAGTTTCTTCAAAAACTCCATTTTGTGCTTTCCTTCCATTTTTGTATGTTTCCTTTCCATCCTTTAAGTCATTTCTGCCCTATAAGGCCTGAAAGCACTCAACACACAGATCACGGCATCGAATGGTAATAAAGGGTAATTAAATTTAATATTTTTAAAGCCTAGGAAACATGTTTTTCACATATATCACATAATAAGGAAGGGAAAGTAAAACCATGCAATTTACATGAATAAGTGAGTGAAGGATTGAATAAGTCACTTAAATTGAGCACAAAATACATCATAAAATATGGGTTTATCAACCTCCCCACACTTAAACATTAGCATGTCCTCATGCTAAATCCAAGATAACGAGTAAGGTAAGGTGGTGGAATTTCATGCAATGCAATCTCTTCTAAATGCAACTACCTAAATGAATCATGCAATTCTAATTATTATTCTCTTGTATATAAAGCTTACATTTAGTTAAATTGATTCATATCCTCAAGGAATCATATATGCATAGCCAAACCCTGGATAATGTTAAAGCACTTTTACCATTGAGATGGGTAAAAGTATTTCACAAACTTGCAAGACAACTAACAATTAAGCAGAGATATATGGTGATGAGCTATTGAACCCTCACTGGATTTTATGTTTACTCTCTAGTCACTCAGTGTTTATTGGGTTAGTCACTCTATTCTCTTTCTATCCTTGCTTTCTAAAACTTTGTTCTTCATCTAACCAATCAATAATTATAGAATACAGACATACAAAAATCATGAGGTCTTTTTCAAGTTTGTAATGGGGCCAAGGTAAAGGTAAGGGTATATGTATAAGGCTAAGTGAGCTAACAAAGTGAATCCTTAATTAGTCTAAGATCTCACCTAACATACATACTTTATATAAATCAAAGTTCCTTAACCTATTTACCCAAATTTTCCCCACTTTGTATTACAGCTCATGCATTAATTTTAATTTTTAAATTTTTGTCCCATGTGCATTGACTCTTTTTATTTTGCATTTGGGGGATTTTTTTGTATCCCCTCATTTAAATACTGAAATTTTTTTTTAAATGCCCATGGTAATTTAATTGTTTTGATTTCATATGAGCATGCTTCCCAAATTTTTTGAAACAACTTATTCTTTTTGAATTCCTACTTTGTTTCTATCATCCCATGTTCCCATAAAATTTCCCACACTTAAATAATACACAATATCTATCTTAAGCTAACTAAGGATTCAACTTGGGATTTTTATTTTATTTTTCTTCTTAAGGCTAGTAATGTGGTTATAGCACAAAAGGGGGTTAAAAAGCTCAAGGGGGTTAACAAGGGTGATATAAAAAGTAGGCTAATTTGGGATAAGTGAGGAAAAATTCAAATGATGGCCTCAATCATCTCTTGGTTTGAATGTAACCACACAATTCTATATTGGACATATAGATTAAAATAAAGTAAAGAACACCAGAATGAAAATGAAGGGCAAAACACACAGGAATGAAATTTATGGTTTGAATGTAACTACACAATTAAGCTCAAAACTCACAGGCTGTGTGTTCTCCAGCTCAAAAATCATATATCAGTTATACATGTCATGCAAGTAGAAATCAAGAGTTCCCATTATTCTCAATGTAAATATTAGGGTGGCCCTTAAAATCTTAGTGTTCCTCCTTGATGAAATGTTGTTAATTAACTAACATATAATGATATATATACAAGGTGTGTGGATTGTTTTAATTTACCAAAGTTTCTAGTTTACTCCTTTTATTTTCAATTAAACCAAATTATTATATGCTAAAAAGGGTAAACTATGCTAATTAATCCACATATTCTATAACTAATAAGTTTAGAATTGCAAACTACACTAAATGTCTAAGATATAAACTAAAGTGCAAAATACGAAAATAAAGTAAAGATACAGCAAAAGAACAATGTGCAAGTACTGAAAAAAATAAAAATAAAAATAAAATACATAAAAATAAACAAAATAAGATAGAAGGGTCTGTAGTGGTTCACCAAAAAGATAAGCCAGAGATGGCTACCTCCCCACACTTAAAATATAGCATCATCCTCGATGCTCACTCAAGCTGGGTGTGAAGAAGTGTCATCACCGGAAGGATGGGCTGCTGGAGTCTCTGTGGTGGTCTGAGTATCTGCAGGCTGGATAAGTGTAGGAGGATCTGTTTGTTGCAGTGGAGGCTCTGACCGTAAAGAAATCTCTGGGTCTGCGGCCTGTAGCTGGTGGTGCTCCTCATGATGTGGCGCAGCCTGCTCTGGTCCTTCCTGCTCAGCCTGGGTATGTGCCTCCTCCTCATGGTCGTTCGCCTCCGCCTTAGAAGTATCAGAAGGGGTGTCAGGCTCGGAGGGGATGTCGCCGCCGGATCGGATCATCAACTTGAGGTGCTCATAGCGTCGCTTGTGGCGACGCTCCATACGATCCAGGCAGGCAAAGAGGCGCTGCACCAAATGATAAACGGGCTCAGGAGCAGGTGGATGTGCAGTGGATGGGGCTAGTGCAGTAGTGGATGCAGAAAGGGCAGCTGAAGGTATGGCTGCCTCATCAGAAGCGGTGAGGAATATGGGTCTGTAACCTAAAGCCTGAAACTTCCTGCTGTGAGGGATAATCTTCTTGCAGTCTGCAGCAATTGGCTTCTCATCAGCAAGCTCCCAAGGCACGTCAGCTCGATGGCCGAGCTGGGTGATCAGATAAGGGAAAGGGAGAGTGCCTCTGACATGGACCCTGGCCATGTAATACCAGATGAAACGGGGAAGATATAGGTCCTTACCCTCTGGTGCACGAAATTGTGATGTCCAGGCTCGAATAATCCCTGGCAACGTGAGCAACTTGGTACGCGTAATCGTGATTACACTTTAATTATGTAAAATTCATGGCTCTTTCTTTCCCTGGAAATGGTGCCAAGAACATGGTGCCAATAACATGGTTCACAACTTCGATACAACTAACCAGCAAGTGCACTGGGTCGTCCAAGTAATACCTTACGTGAGTAAGGGTCGAATCCCACGGAGATTGTTGGTATGAAGCAAGCTATGGTCACCTTGCAAATCTCAGTTAGGCAGATATAAATTGATAATGATGTTTTCGAATACTAAATAATAGAATAGGGATAGAGATACTTATGTAAATCATTGGTGAGAGTTTCAGATAAGCGTATAGAGATGCTTTCGTTCCTCTGAACCTCTGCTTTCCTGCTATCTTCATCCAATCCGTCGTACTCCTTTTCATGGCTGCCTTTATGCAAGGGCATCACTGTTGTCAGATATCTTAGAAGCGAAATAAGATGAATTGCATAGAAAACAGTAGTACTTTGCATTAATCTTCGAGGAACGGCAGAGCTCCACACCTTAATCTATGGAGTGTAGAAACTCTACCGTTAAAAATACATAAGTGAAAGTCCAGGCATGGCCAAATGGCCAGCCCCTCTGATCTAAGAACCAGGCGTCCAAAGATGGTTTACACTGATCAAAGATGGTTCAAAAGATGCCTTATACAATAGTAAAAGGTCCTATTTATAATAAACTAGCTACTCGGGTTTACATGAGTAAGTAATTGATGCATAAATTCACTTCCTGGGCCCACTTGGTGTGTGTTGGGCTGAGCTTTAGCTTTCCACGTGCAGAGGCCATTTGTGGAGTTGAACGCCAGGTTTTGATCCATTTCTGGCGTTCAACTCTGGTTTTGGATCCTTTTCTGGCGCTGGACGCCAGATTTGGGCAGAGAGCTGGCGTTGAACGCCAGTTTACGTCATCTATTTTTGGCCAAAGTATGGACTATTATATATTGCTGGAAATCCTTGGATGTTTACTTTCCAACGCAATTAGAAGCGCGCCATTTCGAGTTCCGTAGCTCCAGAAAATCCACTTTGAGTGCAGGGAGGTCAGAATCCAACAGCATCAGCAGTCCTTCTTCAACCTCTGAATCTGATTTCTGCTCAAGTCCCTCAATTTCAGCCAGAAAATACCTGAAATCACAGAAAAACACACAAACTCATAGTAAAGTCCAGAAATATGAATTTAACATAAAATCTATTAAAAACATCCCTAAAAGTAACTAGATCCTACTAAAAACATACTAAAAACAATGCCAAAAAGCGTATAAATTATCCGCTCATCACAACACCAAACTTAAATTGTTGCTTGTCCCCAAGCAACTGAAAATCAAATAGGATAAAAAGAGGAGAATATACTATAAATTCTAAACTATCAATGAAACATAGCTCCAATCATATGAGCGGGACTTATAGCTTTTTGCCTCTTGAATAGTTTTGGCATCTTACTTTATCCATTGAAGTTTAGAATGATTGGCATCTTTAGGGACTTCAGATTTCGAATAGTGTTATTGATTCTTCTAGTTCAGTATGATGATTCTTGAACACAGCTTCTTTATGAGTCTTGGCCGTGACCCTAAGCACTTTGTTTTCCAGTATTACCACTGGATACATAAATGCCACAGACACATAATTGGGTGAACCTTTTCAGATTGTGACTCAGCTTTGCTAAAGTCCCCAATTAGAGGTGTCCAGGGTTCTTAAGCACACTCTTTTTTTTGCTTTGGACCTTGACTTTAACCGCTCAGTCTCAAGTTTTCACCTGACACCTACACGCCACAAGCACATGGTTAGGGACAGCTTGGTTTAGCCGCTTAGACCAGGATTTTATTCCTTTAGGCCCTCCTATCCACTGATGCTCAAAGCCTTGGGATCCTTTTTATTGCCCTTGCCTTTTGGTTTTAAGGGCTTTTGGCTTTTTGCTCTTGCCTCTTGGTTTTAAGAGCTTTTGGCTTTTTCTGCTTGCTTTTTCTTTTTTTTTATTTTTTTTTTCGCCTATTTTTTTTCTGCAAGCTTTGTTCTTTGCTGCTTTTTCTTGCTTCAAGAATCATTTTTATGATTTTTCAGATTATCAAATAACATGTCTCCTAGTCATCAATCTTTCAAGAGCCAACATATTTAACATTCTTAAACAATAACTTCAAAAGACATATGCACTGTTCAAGCATTCATTCAGAAAACAAGAAGCATTGTCACCACATCAATAGCTCTGTTCTGGCGTTTGAACGCCAGACAGATGCTCCTCCAGGGTGTGATTTTTCTTCTGCTGTTTTTGATTCTGTTTTTGGTTTTTTGGTTTGTTTTGTGACTCCACATGATCATGAACCTAATAAAACATGAAAAACAAAAACAAAATTAGATAAATAAACATTGGGTTGCCTCCCAACAAGC
>NC_029792.2:41994712-41997605 GCF_000816755.2 Arachis ipaensis
ATTTTAGCAGCTTGCACCCCATAGATTTCCAGTTTCTCTATTACAGAGAGGGGTATGAGGTTTATTCCTGAACCAAGGTCACACAGGGCCTTAAAGATCATGGTGCCTATGGTACAGGGTATTATGAACTTTCCAGGATCCTGTCTCTTCTGAGGCAATGTCAGTTGATCCAGATCACTTAGTTCATTGATGAACAAGGGAGGTTTAACTTCCCAAGTATCAATACCAAATAATTTGGCATTCAGCTTCATGATTTCACCAAGAAACTTGGCAGTTTGTTTTTCAGTAACATCCTCATTCTCTTCAGAAGAGGAATACTTATCAGAGCTCATGAAGGGCATAAGGAGGTTCAATGGAATCTCTATGGTCTCTAGATGAGCCTCAGAGTCCTTTGGTTCCTCAGAGGGAAGCTCCTTATTGATCACTGGACGTCCCAGGAGGTCTTCCTCCTTGGGATTCACGTCCTCCACTCCCCTAGTAGGTTCGGCCATGGTACTTATGTCAATGGCCTTGCACTCTCCTTTTGGGTTCTCTTCTGTATTGCTTGGGAAAGTACTGGCTTATCCCAAGAGTTCAGGTTGTCTTTGGGTTGAGAATCCAACCATAATCTAGCTCTGTCTCTTACAGCAAAGGGGAAAAGCATGAGCCTGTAGACTTCAGGATCTACTCCAGTAGTCTTAATAGTATCACATATCTGCAAGAATTCAGTTAAGAGCTGAAAAGGATCTTCAGATGGAAGTCCATGAAACTTGCAGTTCTGCTGCATCATAGAAACTAATTGAGGTTTCAGCTCAAAGTTGTTTGCTCCAATGGCAGGAATGGAGATGCTTCTTCCATGTAAATTGGAATTAGGTGCAGTAAAGTCACCAAGCATCTTCCTTACATTATTATTATTTTCGGCTGCCATCTCCTCTTCCTGTTCGAAAATTTCTGAAAGGTTATCTCTGGATTGTTGTATTTTAGCTTCTCTTAATTTTCTCTTCAGAGTCCTTTCAGGTTCTGGATCTGCTTCCACAAGAATGTTCTTATCCTTGCTCCTGCTCATATGACAAAGAAGAGGGCACAGAAAAATAATAATAATAATAGAGATCCTTTATACCACAGTATAGGGATCCCTGTGTGAGATGAGATGTTAGGATATGAATGAATAAATAGAATAAGATGGGGGAGGGATAAATTTTGAAAATTATTTTGAAAAAGAGTTAGTGATTTTCGAAAATGGTTTTTGAAAATTGTTAGTATTTTTTCGAAATTTTTTTTTAAAATTAAAAATAAAAATAAGAATAATTAGTTAATTAAAAAGAAATTTTTGAAAAAAAAAGGGAAGATATTTTCGAAAATTAGAGAGAGAGAGAGTTAGTTAGGTAGTTTTGAAAAAGTTAAGAAACAAACAAAAAGTTAGTTAGTTAGTTGAAACAAATTTTGAAAAGATAAGAAGTTAGGAAGTTAGAAAAGATATTTTGAAAAGATATTTTTGAAAAAGATAAGATAAGAAGATATTTTTGAAAAGATATGATTGAAATTAGTTTTGAAAAAGATTTGATTTTTAAAATCACAATTAATGACTTGATTCATAAGAAATCACAAGATATGATTCTAGAACTTAAAGTTTGAATCTTTCTTAACAAGCAAGTAACAAACTTGAAATTTTTGAATCAAAACATTAATTGTTATTGTTACTTTCGAAAATTTGATATATAAAAATAAGAAAAAGATTTTTGAAAAATATTTTTAGAATTTTAGAAAATAACTAAGAAATTTGAAAAAGATTTGATTTTTGAAAAAGATTTTGAAAAAGATAAGATTTTCAAATTGAAAATTTGATTTGACTCATAAGAGATAACTTGATTTTAAAAATTTTTGAAAAAGTCAACTCAAATTTTTGAATTTGATGAGAGAAAAAGGGAAAGATATTTTTTTGATTTTTGAATTTTTATGATGCAAGGGAAAAATAAGAAAAATGATGCAATGCATGAAATTTTTAGATCAAAACAATGAATGCATGCATGAATGATATGAGTGTCAAGATGAACACCAAGAACACTTTGAATGTCAAGATGAACATCAAGAACATATTTTTGAAAAATTTTTGATGCAAAGAAAACATGTAAGACACCAAACTTAGAATTCTTTAATGCTTAGGCACTAAGAATTCAAGAATGCATATGATAAACATGAAAAGACACAAAACAAAAAAATCATCAAGATCAAACAAGAAGACTTACCAAGAACAACTTGAAGATCATGAAGAACACTATGAATGCATGAAATTATCGAAAAATGCAAGATGCATATGCAAGTGACACCAAACTTATGACTCAAGACTCAAACAAGAAACACAAAAATATTTTTGATTTCTATGATTTTCTAATTTTTTTGGTATTTTTCGAAAATTAATTGAAAAAGGAAAATAAGGATTCCAAAATTTTTCAATATGAATTCCAGGAATTTTGCATTCTTAGTCTAAAGCTTCAGTTCAGGAATTAGACATGGCTCGCTAGCCAGCCAAGCTTTCAATGAAAGCTCGGGTCCAAAACACTAGACATGGCCAATGGCCAGCCAAGCTTCAGCAAACATAGATACCTCTCATGTATACAACAGCTGATATTTCATCCAACTTCATATACTTATGAGTGGAAGCCTCAGTCCAAAAGAATTTAGACATGGCTTTACAGCCAGCCAGGTTTCACATGCTTCATGAAACACTAGAATTCATTCTTCAAAAATTTTGAATAAAATTTTTTTTTTCGAAAACAGGTGAGAAAATTTTAGAAATATTTTTGAAAAATTTTTGAAAATAAAATAAAAAGAAAATTACCTAATCTGAACAACAAGATGAACCGTCAGTTTTCCAAACTCGAACAATCCCCGGCAACGGCGCCAAAAACTTGGT
>NC_029792.2:41998551-42006621 GCF_000816755.2 Arachis ipaensis
ACATAATCATCACCTTCATCACGTTCTTGGGTGCGAATGGATATCTTAGAAGCGAAATAAGATGAATTGAATAGAAAACAGTAGTACTTTGCATTAATCTTTGAGGAACAGCAGAGCTCCACACCTTAATCTATGGAGTGTAGAAACTCTACCGTTAAAAATACATAAGTGAAAGGTCCAGGCATGGCCAAATGGCCAGCCCCTCTGATCTAAGAACCAGGCGTCCAAAGATGGTTTACACTGATCAAAGATGGTTCAAAAGATGCCTTATACAATAGTAAAAGGTCCTATTTATAATAAACTAGCTACTAGGATTTACATGAGTAAGTAATTGATGCATAAATCCACTTCCTGGGCCCACTTGGTGTGTGTTGGGCTGAGCTTTAGCTTTCCACGTGCAGAGGCCATTTGTGGAGTTGAACGCCAGGTTTTGATCCATTTCTGGCGTTCAACTCTGGTTTTGGTTCCTTTTCTGGCGCTGGACGCCAGATTTGGGCAGAGAGCTGGCGTTGAACGCCAGTTTACATCGTCTATTCTTGGGCAAAGTATGGACTATTATATATTTCTGGAAAGCCCTGGATGTCTACTTTCCAACGCAATTGGAAGCGTGCCATTTCGAGTTCGGTAGCTCCAGAAAATCCACTTTGAGTGCAGGGAGGTCAGAATCCAACAGCATCAGTAGTCCTTCTTCAACCTCTGAATCTGATTTCTGCTCAAGTCCCTCAATTTCAGCCAGAAAATACCTGAAATCACAGAAAAAACACACAAACTCATAGTAAAGTCCAGAAATGTGAATTTAACATAAAAACTAATGAAAACATCCCTAAAAGTAACTAGATCCTACTAAAAACATACTAAAAACAATGCCAAAAAGCGTATAAATTATCCGCTCATCACCCTCCATCACACACCAGATGAGGGTGATCATAGTAGCGGGCATCTCCGTCTCATGAGTGCTCGGCATCACATAGTTGCTCAGAATCTGGTGCCAGAGCCGAGCCTCATCATTCAGATAAATTAGCTTGATTCCCTTAGGCATCACTGTATTCTTTCCCGTGACCCATGGGACAGTAGGATCAAGGGCTATTCTCTGCTTGACAGCATCCCAGTCAAATCTCATAAAGCACATATCCTCTTCAGCCTGTTGGTAACCGTCAGGCTGATCTGACTTAGGCAGAAGGTGGAGGATGTCCTCAATAGCTTCCTCAGTGACCAAAATCTGTTTCCCTCTGAGGTGCACTGCATCCAAGGAAGTCTTGAAATAGTTACAGTCGAATTTTCTGACCAGGAAGCATTGACCTCTGTCAAGTTTCTTTCCAAGAAGAACCAGCCTCTCTGTTTTATCTGGTCGGAGGTGTACTGCTGTAGTTCTTCTGGAATTTGTAGAGTTCTTTCCAAGTACAGGTTCCTGGAAGTGGCAAACACTGGATACTTTAGCTCACGGTATCTGTTCACAAATTTAACCGGATCTGTGGCAGTGAGGAGCTGGTCAGCCTTTTCCTGCGGGGTAAAGTGCTTTTCCCGCCAGGAGTCGTCATGTAAAATGTCCAGGATGGACATAGAGGATTCGCCTCTTTTCCTTTTACCAGTGGTTGCTTTGCTCTTTTCTTTGCGCTGAGGGTCAGATATCCTGAAAATCAGAAAATCTAGGATATAATTGAAGAACAAAAGCAGGAAAACAAGTAGGCAAATAGAATAATAGTAATATAAGCACAAAGTGGCAAAAGAGCAAGAGGAGCATGAAATGAGTTGAATATGTGTACATGTTGGACTGTATTTGAGTTAAAAATCTGAGATGAAAAATCGCAATCCAAAATATAGTATAAGTGGAATTCATGTTAATTAGGAAAAATAGTAATCATGCCTTGAGTTAGAAAGTTAAAGTAATTAGATAAAAACTGAAAAGAGAAGTTTGAAAGTTAAAATGGTTAGGAGTGAAAAAGGAAGTTAGAAAGTTAAAGCAGTGAGTTAGTGAAAAGAAAGTTAAAGTAAGTGGCATGATAATTGTTTCCTAGGTAACAATAAATTCACAAATTTAAAGAATAATCAACTCATATTCAAGCAAAAATTTCAGTGTGCTGATGATAATTCCTATAGATACAGAAGTAGCAAGAATTAAAATCAAATCATCAATAATGCAATTTATTAACTAGGAAATCGAAAAGAATAAGAATGCTGGCCCGTGCATTCATGAATTGGTTTGGTTGTAGCTAAGTAGTGCAAAATTTAAAATTGCCAAGACCATTTCCTGAATGTAAAAATGAAACAATTTGCAGAAAATTGGGCAGCATTCCGGCTAAAATTGAATGTTCCTAGGTAATAAACAGCAGGAAAAATAGTTCATATGAATTTAAATAAAGCTGCAAATAGACACAAATAACATGAACATGAAAGAGCAGTGTAACAGTAGCATGAAACAGTAAAGAACAGGATATGAACATTGTTAACATCATAGCCAGATCAAAATTGTAGAATAGGTAAAATAAGTAACAAGAACGGCGCAATTATCAGGCCTAAATCTACTAACTACATCCTAGCTACCTAACCACCTAGAATCCACTACAACATGCATCTCTAACTATCCTAATTTGAACAGAATTTGAAAAATATGCAACTAACTACAAGTGATAGAGAAATTGGCGTTCGGTGGAACCTGGTATGTGTATGAACAGAGGTGAGGGCAGAGAGAGTGATTGGGGTTAGTGTTTTTGAATCCACGCGATCGCGTGACTAGGGTGAAATGGGATTGACGCGGTCGCGTGATTGACGCGATCACGTGGGTTGGTTAAAAGATGGATGACGCGAACGCGTGAGGCATGCGACTGCGTCGCTAAAAATTGTGCTAGACGCACACTTCCAGCATTGTTTCAATGCAACTCTCTGTCTCCATTTAGGGGGCCATAATATCCACGTGACACGGATGCGTCGCTCACGTTTTCGTGTGGGATGAGTGTTTTGCAAGTGACGCGTTCGTGTCAGGGACGCGAACGCGTGGGCCGTTTTGTGCTAAACGCACACCAGTCGCACGATTCCAGCCCAGATTTCTGGGCGTTGGATCTTTACGCCGATTTCCAGGTCACGCGTTCGCGTGGGTGACGCGGATGCGTGGGAGGTAAATTCCGCAAATGACGCGAACGCGTTAGCGACGCGGTCGTGTGGAACAATTTGTGCCAAAGGCACGCCTCCAGCCACGCTTTCGCGTGACTTTCTATTCACTTTCCTTTTCTTCCTAATGCACTTGTGACGCGGATGCGTCGCATGCAAATTTTTTTTTGAAATTATGCAGTATGCAATATGTAGTGCTATTGTAGATGCTATGAATAATATCTAGGTTCAATGAAAATAGAACAATAAAAATAAACAAAAATAAATAAAATTGAAACAGGAATGATCATACCATGGTGGGTTGTCTCCCACCTAGCACTTTTAGTTAAAGTCCTTAAGTTGGACATTTGATGAGCTTCCTGTTATGGTGGCTTATGCTTGAATTCATCCAAAAATCTCCACCAATGTTTGGAATGCCAACAGCCTCCGGGGTCCCAAACTACGCATGTAAAGCTTTTGAGCAGCTTCAAACAGATTCTCAGGCTCCCGGGGTGACGAATGTTAGAATAGATTCCAGGATCCTAAACTTTGCTTTTAAATCCGCCTTTGTCTTGACCTATATTCTTCCATCCAAGCGGTTTGGAAATTGTATTCTCACCAAGTTGACCAAACGTCTTCCGAGACCCATTCAATTGAACTTGATACCAATCCTTGCACTTCGGATTGAAGCATGGAACCTTATTGAATCTTGCACACCAGCTCTGAGTACGAGCCATTTCCCTCTTACTCTTAAAGCCGCAGAGAGTTCTAAGCTGGCCATCTGTTTCAAGCAAACCATATTCAAGTGGAAAAGTAAAGATAAAGATTAAGAATTGTACCCACTTGAAGCTTGTATTAGGTGGCAATGGCCTTGGGATAGGTGTTTCCAGTGGTTCTGTAAGCTTTACTCCCTTGTATTCTTCTGTGAATTCCTCTACTTCTTTGCAAAATTCTTCAACTCCAACTGCGTCTTGATGAAAGTCTTCTATGTCTTCCTCATCACTAAAGTCATACGTTAGAGGTTGAGAGAAATCTACCTCGACATTATCTTCATATTCACTTGGATAGGGTTCTTCAGGTTCAAGGAGTTCAGTTGCGGATGCAAGTTCGTGACTAGGAGAGCTTGATTCATGGTCATCACTGCCTATGGAATCAATTTCTTGGTCTGTTCCGTCCAATTTGTCACAAGGTATATGCCTTGGAGGTTGTGCACTATCCTTCTTGGCATCAAATTCGAACTTCTCGGCGGAATCCTTTACAGTTCTTGATTCCCATGGAGGTTCAGCATCTCCTAAATCTTCAACCACTTCTTCCTCTACAACTATTATGGCTTCCTCCACTTGTTCCAATACAAAGCCATTCTCCTCATTGTCCACCGAAGTTTCTAGTGTCTCTTTCATGCTACGCTCTTCTTTTGATTCTCCACATGTAGCCATGGGGGTACTTTGAGTGCTCAGATGTTGGAAAGCTATTATATTTACTACCTCGGTTAAGGCAGTAGTGAGTTCCAATACGTCCCTTTGCATCTTCGCTTGCCCTTGAAGAAGAACACGAAGTTTGTCATCCATTGGAGGTTGGGGTGGATATGAGGGTTCATTAGTTGGGAGAGGGGGTTCATAATAAGAATGTGGTGGTTCTTGGGAGTAATTGGATTGGGATTGTGGTGGATAAGGGTCAAATGGTGGTGAATGGTGAAAAGGAACTCGTGAGTGTGGTGGTTCAAAGCTATGTTGAGAGGGTGGTCTATAAGCACAGGGTGGAATTTGTTGGTAACTACCAGGGGGTCCATGATAAACCACTATTTCATGGTTTATCTTGTGCTCAATTGAGTGGTTTTTATCAACTCTTTACCCACTTATTCATACTATTTGCATGGTTTTACATTTGCCTTCCTAATTATGTGCTTTGATTGAAAACATGCTTCTTTGGCCTTAAGTTCCCTATGTTTAATCCTCTCTTATTACAATTAGATGCCTTGATATGTGTGCTAAGTGTTTTCAAGGATTACAGGGCAGGAATGGCTCAGAGGATAGAAAAGGAAGCATGCAAAAGTGGAAGGAATACAAGAAGTTGGAGAAACTGCTAAGCTGTCCAGCCTGACCTCTTCGCACTCAAACGGCTATAACTTTAGCTACAGAGGTCCAAACGATGCGGTTCCAGCTGCGTTGGAAAGCTAACGTCCGGGACTTCGATTTGATAGATAATTTTTCATAGCTGTCTCGAAGTTAGCCAATGCGAACGCGTGAATGACGCGCCCGCGTCGCATCTGCGAACTCCAATCCACGCGGACGCGTGGACGACGCCTCCGCGTTACTTGGCTGCGACCTGAACGTAACAGAAATCACAGGGAGCGATTTTTGGGCTGCTTTTGACCCAGTTTTCATCCCAGAACACACAGATTAGAGGCTATAAAGTGGGGGAATGCATCCATTCATAATAAAGCTCATAATTCGTAATTTTAGTTTTAGATGTAGTTTTTAGAGAGAGAGGTTCTCTCCTCTCTCTTAGGATTAGGATTTAGGATTTCTGTGCTTTTAGGATTGTTTCTTTTTATCAGGTTCAATTTTCCTTTTATTTATTTTCCCAATTTAATTTATGAATATCCATGTCAGATTTGATTTCTTTTATTAATGCAATTCGAGGTATTTTCAGATTTAATTTTGCTTTGCTTTATTTACATGAATGCTTTTAATTTAATTTAGATTTTTCCCTTTTGGCTTTGGTTGAGTCATTGGAGACACTTGAGTTATTTTCATACCTTGCCAAGAGTTTATTTTATAGTTATTTATTTATTTTATTCTTCTTATCATTTAACATACTGCTTCCTTACTTTCAAAACCCCCCAATTTACAACTCATAACCAATAATAAGAACATACCTCCCTGCAATTCCTTGAGAAGACGACCCGAGGTTTAAATACTCGGTTATCAATTTTAAAAAGGAGTTTGTTACTTGTGACAACCAAAACGTTTGTGTGAAAGAACTTTCTAGACCACGCAAAAGTTCTCTCATCAAAATGGCGCCGTTGCCAGGGAATTACAAACGTGTGCCTTATTATTGGTTATTGTAAATATTTGCTTTTTGCTTGTTTATTTGTTTTTATTTTTGTTTTTATTTTTTATTTTTTATAAATTAAGAGGTTATTGGTTTTTATTTAGTTATTAAAAATTTTTCAAAAATTTGTTCTTGGTGTTCATCTTGATCTTCAACTTGTTCTTCGTGTTCATCTTGACCTTCAAGTTGTTCTTAGTTGTTTTCTTCACTTTGATCTAAAAATTTTAAGTTTGGTGTCATTTTATTGTTTTTCTCTTTCCTCATTTAAATCAAAAATATCTTTTCTCTTTATTTTTATTGAATTTTCGAATTTTCCTTAAAAAAAATTCAGATTTTGATTTTAAAATTTTTATCTTATCTTATCTTAGTTTTAAATTTTAAAATTCAAATATTTTTCAAAAATCATATCTTTTTCAAAATCTTTTCTTATCTTATTTCAAAAATCAAATTTCAAATTTCTAATATTTAATTTCCAAAATTCAAAAATCAAAATTCAAAATTTAAAAATTCAAATTTCAAATTTCAAAATTTTAAATTTCAAAATTCAAATTTCAAAATTTAAAAACTCAAAATTCAAAATTTAATTTTTGAAATTCAAAAATTTTAATTTCAATAACCTTTTAATTTAAATTTGTTTTTATTTTTGTTTTTAATTTTTATTAGCTACTATGAACTCGCACCCCTTTGGCTATGAGTCTGGTTACAATTATGTTGCAGGAAGAGGAAATTACAAGGAGAACAGGCATCAAGGTTGGAACAATCAAAGATGGGAGGAGCTACAAGGATTTGATCAACCCTCATGGCAACAACCACCTCCAATGGACTATCAACAACCACCACCATATGCCTATGAACCCTCTCCTCAAAATAACTCTGGACCACCATACTCACAAGCCCCTTACCACCAAACATCTCCATATGACCCTAACCCACATCCACCATACCAACCACCCTATGAACCGAATGAGCTATACATAGATCCACCCCAACCTCTATTGGATAACAATACACTCATCTCTAACATCATTCGTCTCACCTCTACACTCCAAAATCTTATATCCCGCATAAACCAACCCTCTACCTCCAATATGCAACCCTCAAGCTCTAGTGCACTTCCTTTTCAACCACATAATGATCTTTTCATCCCATCACCACCCTCCATGGAAGAGCACCCACATCCATCAATCCAAGAGCAAGATGATCCCAATTATGCTATTGATATGGAACAGGAAAGAAGGAATCATCTTCGCGAATCCATACTTCATAAAGAGCTAGAGGAGGCCCTACGGGTAAAGGTAGGAGAGACCCTTGAAGATGAAAGAGTAGTTGAAAGGAGTTATCATGGAAAGAAAATCATCGAGGATGAGTACGATTTTATACTTAAACAACTGGACAAAGCAGCAATTATTAAAAAGGAAAAAGTGGTTGTAGACTTAAGAGATGTTGTACCTCCATTGGAAAGTCCAGTCACAGAGCCTCCGTCTACGGTGTTTGATGTTGATGTTGAGGAAAGCGTACAACCTCCAAGGCAGATCATGGTTGAAGACTTTGTAGAGGTTGATCAAGAGATGGAGATTAAAGAAGAAGAAGCACAACCTCCCATGCCCTTGGTGAGCAATGAAGAAGAGATTGAATTGGAAGAAAGCTACCAAAAGGAAGAGGTTAATATTGAAGAAGCTTGCAAAGAGGTGGTAGTTGTCAAAGAAGAACACAAAGGAGTGGAGCTTACAAATTCATTAGAAACCTCTCCCCCTAAGTTGCCATCATCCTTCACAACATTCAAGTGGGTAAAATTCGTATCCCTCAGCTTTCTAATTCCACTTGAATATGGGCTACTGGAGACGGATGGTCAACTTAGAGCTCTTTGTGGCATTAAGAGTAAGAGGAAGATGGTCAGTGGTAAGAATTGTCCTGCAAGGTTCATTATGGTTG
>NC_029792.2:42007316-42045284 GCF_000816755.2 Arachis ipaensis
GCGTCCGCGTCATATTGGAAATAAGGCCATCCACGCGATCGCGTTAACCCGCGTCCCGCGTCACCCAAAAATTTGGCGAAAAGAGTTTCGAACAGAGAGTTGTGCGAACGCGAGGCTGCACTCGCGCCAATCGCACAAATCAGGCCACGCGATCGCGTGACCCACGCGTCCGCGTCACCTGACCTTATCGCGCACCACGCAATCGCGTCACCCACGCGTCCGCGTCGCTTGCGCCGCACAGCTTATCCAGATCAGCCAAATATCTTATATTTTCTTCCCCAAATTTTTCTTTTCCATTCTTATTTCTTTCTTCTTTTCTTCTTCCTTCTTTACTTTCATTCTCTTTTACTTAATTGCATACTTTCATTCATTGCATTTTAATTTTGTGCATATTTTTATTTTCTTTTCTAAATTTATTATTTTTTTTTCCATTGGTGTTACAATTTTCTTATTCAACTGTTGCATCTTTTCTTGAATTTATTTTGGTACTCAGTGACTTATTTTACACTGTTGGGTAATATTATTTAAGTCAATACTAATCTTTTATGATATTTGTATTAATTTTGCATTGACATTAATTTATATTGTCTTGCACTCTCTTCCCCATTGTTACAAATTTTGTACCAATGGTATGCCATGGCTTCTATTGTTTTCTCACGTACATGTTGAAGCTTCCATGTAAATGAGACCCTTTTCATTTGGCATTAACCTACCCATACTTCACTTATTTTCTTATCTCTATTACTGGGTTACCTTTCTTCCCTTTTTTTTTCAGGATGACCACCCGGAAGGGAAGCGGAAGACGTTTACATGGGGAGACAAACAAGTCCATCTACACAATCTTTGGAGAAAAGCGTCAGTTGGAACAACCCGTCCACTTGTACATCTTAGTATGCACCGAGGACGGTGCAATCTTTAAGTGTGGGGAGGTCGATACCGATCTCCGAGGGTTAGTTATTTTTTTCAACACCAATATTCTATTTTCTTTGTTTATTCATTGTTGCATTTGCATATTTAATTGCATGTTTGTTTGATTTTATGCATTTAGTTACTACTTGGTTGAAGTAATATTTTCTTTTTCAAGAAATTTTTATAATATTTCACTAATTTAAATTGAAAAATTTTTGTGTTAAACTTATCAGAAGTTGTATTTAGAACATGGTTTTTGAGTCAAAGAATACACAACCTGTGAGATTTTGAGCCTAATTACATGGTTACATTATTTAACCATAAATATTTTATTCTTGTGTGTTTTCTTCCCTATGATTGCAATCTTTGCTTTGTTCCATTCTATATGTCCATTATTTAGTGTATTTACATGCTTGCATATGATTGAGGCCATTATTTGATTTTAGCTCACTTATCCCAAATAAGCCTACCCTTTAAATTACCTTTGTTAGCCACTTTGAGTCTTTTTAATCCCATTTGTTCTATATTTTACCACATCACTAGCCTTAAGCAGAAAAACAAATTAAATACCCCAATTGAATCTTTGGTTAGCTTAAGATAGAGATTGTGCATCAACTAAGTGTGAGAAAATTGTGGGAACATGGGTTAATAAGAGAATGTATCATGTTTCTAATTTATTTGAATATTGGGAATTTGGAAACCTACTCATGAAAAAACCAAAATAGAAAAATAATGGAAAATCCATGTGCATTGATAAGTTATGTTTATTTCTCTACAAAAAAAAAAGGACCTCATGATGTTTGCATTGGTATATTAAATATTTGTTGATTGGTTAGATGAAGAACAAAGTTTTAGAAAGCATGACTAGAGAAGAGCAGAGTGAATTACCCTATACACTTGAGAGATTAGAGTGATATACACTTCCGGTGAGGGTTCAACGCTTAAATTCTATGTTCCCTGCTTTCATGAGCTATCTTCTTACAAGTTTATTTGCTTTTTATTGTATGATTTGGATTAGAAAAATCTGATTTATGTTTGTCTTGAAGAGCTTATTTACTTTTAACCAAGTAGGTAGAAACATCTTAGCATATAGTTGCATTAGATAGGTTGCATTTTATACATTCTATCATTCTTCTTCATCTTTATAGCTTCTCTTGAGCTTAACATGAGGACATGCTAATGTTTAAGTGTGGGGAGGTTGATAAACCACTATTTCATGGTTTATCTTGTGCTCAATTGAGTGGTTTTTATCAACTCTTTACCTACTTATTCATACTATTTGCATGGTTATACATTTGCCTTCCTAATTATGTGCTTTGATTGAAAACATGCTTCTTTGGCCTTAAGTTCCCTATGTTTAATCCTCTCTTATTACCATTAGATACCTTGATATGTGTGCTAAGTATTTTCAAAGATTACAGGGCAGGAATGGCTCAGAGGATAGAAAAACAAGCATGCAAAAGTGGAAGGAATACAAGAAGTTGGAGAAACTGCTAAGCTGTCCAGCCTGACCTCTTCGCACTCAAACAACTATAACTTTAGCTACAGAGGTCCAAACGATGCGGTTCTAGTTGCGTTGGAAAGCTAACGTCCGGGGCTTCGATTCGATATATAATTTGCGATAGCTGTTCTGAAGTTAGGTGACGCGAACGCATGAATGACGTGCCCGCGTCGCATCTTCGAACTCCAATCCGCGCAGACGCGTGGACGACGCCTCCGCGTCACTTGCCCGGGACATGAACGTAATAAAAATCGCAGGGAGCAATTTCTGGACTACTTTTGACCCAGTTTTCAGCCCAGAACACACAGATTAGAGGCTATAAAGTGGGAGAATGCATCCATTCATAATAAAGCTCATAATTCATAATTTTAGTTTTAGATGTAGTTTTTAGAGAGAGAGGTTCTCTCCTCTCTCTTAGGATTAGGATTTAGGATTTCTGTGCTTTCAGGATTGTTTCTTTTTATTAGGTTCAATTTTTCTTTTATTTATTTTTCCAATTTAATTTATGAATATCCATGTCAGATTTGATTTCTTTTATTAATGCAATTCGAGGTATTTTCAGATTTAATTTTGCTTTGCTTTATTTACATGAATGCTTTTAATTTAATTTAGATTTTTCCCTTTTGGCTTTGGTTGAGTCATTGGAGACACTTGAGTTATCAAACTCATTGTTGATTGAAAATTGGAATTCTTCCTGAATTAATTCGGGTTCCAATAACTCTAACTTTTCCCAAGGAAAGACTAGGACTTGAGGAATCAGAATTAATTCATCCACTTAACTTACCTTCATAGTTAGAGGTTAACAAAGTGGGAGAAAAATCCAATTCTCATTACAATTGATAAGGATAACCAGGATAGGACTTCCAGTTTTCATACCTTGCCAAGAGTTTATTTTATAGTTATTTATTTATTTTATTCTTCTTATCATTTAACATACTGCTTCCTTACTTTCAAAACCCCCCAATTTACAACTCATAACCAATAATAAGAACATACCTCCATGGCTCCCTGCAATTCCTTGAGAAGACGACCCGGGGTTTAAATACTCGGTTATCAATTTTATAAAGGGGTTTGTTACTTGTGACAACCAAAACGTTTGTGTGAAAGGACTTTTGAAGGTTTAGAAACTATACTTGCAACGAGGATTTATCCGCAAATTTCTAGACCACACAAAAGTTCTCTCATCAGTCCACCATATCTATCAACTTGGTATGCATTGTAGAATGGTCGTTGTCTGTGATACTGTGGAGGGTGTTGTTGCCTAAAGGGTTGATCAAGTCCTCGTGGCTCCATCCATCTTTGGCTGTTCTGACCTTGATGCATATTCCTGCTATAGCTTCCATTCTCTTCAACAATATTAGAACCAAACTCAAAGCGAGAGGGGTGAGAACTCATGGTAGCTAATAACAATTAAAAATGAAAACAGAAACAAATAAACAAGCAAAAGAAAAATATTTACAATAACCAATAATAAGGCACACGTTTGCAATTCCCCAGCAACAGCGCCATTTTGAAGAACGAAATTCCTGTGCAGTCTAGAATTTTCACAAAATAAATCCTCGTTGCAAGTATAGCTTCTAAACCGGCAAGGAATCCCTTTCTTACAAAAGTTTTGGTTGTCACAAGTAACAAACCCCTTTAAAATTGATAACCGAAGTATTTAAACCTCGGGTCGTCTTCTCAAGGAATTGCAGGGAGGTATGTTCTTATTATTGGTTATGAGTCTTGTAAATTGGGGGGTTTTGAAAGTAAGGAACAGGTAATTTAAATGACAAGAAAAATAAATAAATAATTATAAAATAAACTCTTGGCAATGTATGAAAATTCGGAAGTCCTATCCTAGTTATCCTTATCGATGATGATGAGAATTGAGTTTGATCCCACATAGTTAACCTCTACTAAAGCAAAGGAAAGTCAAGTGGACTAATTAGTGTGATCCTCAAGTCCTAGTCAATCCCTAAGAAAGGACTAGAGTTAGTGGAATTCAAGTCAATTGGCCAAGATAACAATTATCAATCATGATGAGTTTGATAACTCAAGAGTCTCCAGTTAATCAATTAAAGCCAAGAATATAAAAAGCTAAATAAGAATCATAAATCTGAAATACCTCAATTTATATTAAATGAAGAAAAGTCTTAACATAAATGGTTCATAAGCCAAATTGGCAACATAAGTAGTCAACAAATAAAAGCATTAAAGTATCTGAATTCAGAAGAGAAATATAAAGTAAAAGGAATATTGAACCTGTGACTGAAGATGAATTGAACTAAACTAATAGAAATTCTAAAATCCTAAATCCTAAGAGAGAGGAGAGAACCTCTATCTCTAAAGACTACATCTAAATCATGAAAAGTGAATAATGGAAGGCTCTTTCTCCTAAATGGATGTATTCCTCCACTTTATAGCCTCTAATCTATTTTTCTGGACTTGGATCTGGGCCAAAAAGGGCTTCAGAAATCGCCTAGGGACGTTTTCTGCAGTTTCTGCACGTGGCGTGAGTCACGCGTTCGCGTGAGTCACCCGTTCGCGTCATTTGGGAGTTTTCCTTGTCACGTGTTTGCTTCGGTCATGCGTACGCGTCATTTGTGTTCTGCTCAAGGCACGTGTCCGCGTCAGTCACGTGTTCGCGTCGCTGCCTTTTCGCGCTAGGCACGCGGCCGCGTCGTCCATGTGTTCGCATCGCTACCAGTTTCTTCAAAAACTCCATTTTGTGCTTTCCTTCCATTTTTGTATGTTTCTTTTCCATCCTTTAAGTCATTTCTACCCTATAAGGCCTGAAAGCACTCAACACACAGATCACGGCATCGAATGGTAATAAAAGGTAATTAAAATTAATATTTTTAAAGCCTAGGAAACATGTTTTTCACATATATCACATAATAAGGAAGGAAAAGTAAAACCATGCAATTTACATGAATAAGTGAATGAAGGATTGAATAAATCACTTAAATTGAGCACAAAATACATCATAAAATATGGGTTTATCAGAGTGCAAGGCCATAACCATGACCAATATGGCCGAACCTGGAGAGAGTGAGGAGGACGTGAGTCCCAGTGAGAAAAGCCTCATGGGACATCCTCTGGACAGAAAGGAGATTCCCTTTGAGGAACCAAAGGAATCTGAGGCTCATACAGAGACCATAGAGATTCCATTGAACTTCCTTCTGCCATTCATGAGCTCTGATGAATATTCTTCCTCTGAAGAGGATGAAGACATCACTGAAGAGCAAGTTGCTAAATATCTAGGAGCAATCATGAAGCTGAATGCCAAGTTATTTGGGAGGATGAACCCCCTTTGTTCACCAATGAACTGAATACATTAATGAGGCAGACATTACCTCAGAAGAAACCGGATCCCAGAAAATTTTTCATACCTTGTACCATAGGCACCATGACCTTTGAGAAGGCTCTATGTGACCTGGGGTCAGGGATAAACCTCTTGCCACTCTCTGTAATGGAGAAACTAGGAATCTTTGAGGTACAGGCTGCAAGAATCTCACTAGAGATGGTAGACAAATCAATGAAATAGGCTTATGGACTAGTAGAGGACGTACTAGTGAAGGTTGAAGGCCTTTACACCCCTGCTGATTTCATAATCCTAGACACTGGGAAGGATGAGGATGAATCCATCATCCTTGGCATACCCTTCCTAGCCACAGCAAAAGCTGTGATTGATGTTGACAGAGGAGAGTTGGTCCTTAAGTTGAATAAGGACTACCTTGTATTCAAGACTCAAGGTTCTCCTTGGAAGCATAAAAAGCTTCTCTTAATACAGAGTCAAACAAAACCCCCACATTCAAACTCTAAGTTTAGTGTTGGGAGGCCACAACCAAACTCTAGGTTTGGTGTTGAGAGGCCACAACCAAACTCTATGTTTGGTGTTGAAAGGCCCCAACCCTGCTCTGATTATCTATGGGGCCCATGAAAGCTCACTGTCAAGCTATTGACATTAAAGAAGTGCTAATTGGGAGGCAACCCAATGTTATTTAATTATATCTATTTATTTTCCAATGTTATTTTATGTTTTCTTTAGGTTGATGATCATGTGAAGTCACAAAAACAACTGAAAAATAAAAAATAGAATGAAAAACAGCATTAAAAACAGCTCACCCTGGAGGAAGAGCTTACTGGCATTTAAACACCAGTAAGAGTAGCAGAATGGGCATTAAACGCCCAGTCTGGCACCATTCTGGGCGTTTAACGCCAGAAATGGGCACCAGACTAGCATTTAACGCTAGAAATAGGCACCACACTGGTATTTAACGCCAGAATAGGGCACCAAGTTGGTGTTAAATGCCAAGAAAGGGAGAAAAGCTAGCGCTAACGCCAGAAACAAGCAGCAATCTGTCGTTTAACGCCAGAATTGCACTCTAAGGGCGTCTTGCACGCTTAAATGGAGCAGGGATGTTAAAGTCTTTGACCCCTCAGGATCTGTGGACCCGACAGGATCCCCACCTACCCCACCTCTTCTTATTTCCTCTTCACACCTTTTCATAACACTCTTCCCCAAATACCCTTCACCTATCAAATCCTACCTTCTCCCCCAAATACCCTTCACCAATTACCTCATTCACTTTTCCCCAAAACACCACCATCTGTGGACCCCACAGGATCCCCACCTACCCCACCTCTTCTTCTCTCCTCTTTACACCTTTTTATAACACTCTTCCCCAAATACCCTTCACCTATCAAATCTCACCCTCTTCCTTAAATACTCTTCACCAATTACCTCATTCACTTTTCTCCAAAACACCACCTACCTTCAAATTTAAAACTCTTTTTCCCTCCCAAACCCAACCCCAAATACACGAACCAAACCTCCCCCCACTCCTATATATACCCCTCATCACTCCTTCAATTTCACATATCACAAACACCTTATACCCCCTTGGCCGAACTCACCCTCACCCTCCATCTCCTCCATTTTCTTCTTCTTCTCCTTCATTCTTTCTTCTTTGCTCGAGGACGAGCAAATACTTTAAGTTTGGTGTGGTAAAAGCATTGCTTTTTGTTTTTTCATAACCATTTATGGCACCTAAGGCCGGAGAAACCTCTAGAAAGAGGAAAGGGAAGGCAAAAGCTTCCACCTTCGAGTCATGGGAGATGGAGAGATTCATCTCAAAGGTCCATCAAGACCAGTTCTATAAAGTTGTGGCCAAGAAGAAGGTGATCCCTGAGGTCCCTTTCAAGCTCAAAAGGAGTGAGTATCCGGAGATCCGACATGAGATTAGAAGAAGAGGATGGGAAGTTCCCTCCAATCCTATTCAACAAGTCAGAATCTTAATGGTTCAAGAGTTCTATGCAAACGCATGGATCACTAGGAACCATGATCAAAGTATGAACCCGAATCTAAAGAATTGGCTTACAATGGTTCAGGGGAAATACTTAGATTTCAGTCCGAAAAATGTAAGGTTGGCATTCAACTTGCCAATGATGCAAGAAAACGCACGCCCCTACACTAGAAGGGTCAACTTTGATCAAAGGTTGGACCAAGTCCTCATGGACATATGTGTGGAAGGAGCTCAATGGAAAACTGACTCAAGAGGCAAACCGGTTCAATTGAGAAGACCGAACCTTAAGCCTGTAGCCAGAGGATGGTTGGAGTTCATCCAACGCTCTATCATTCTTACTAGCAACCGATCCAAAGTAACTGTTGATCGGGTCATCATTATCCATAGTATCATGATTGGGGAGGAAGTGGAAGTTCATGAGATTATACCTCAAGAACTCTACAAGGTGGCTGACAAGTCCTCCACTTTAGCAAGGTTAGCCTTTCCTCACCTCATTTGTCACCTCTGCAATTCGGCTGGAATTGTCATAGAGGGAGACATTCTCATTGAAGAGGATAAGCCCATCACTAAAAAGAGGATGGAGCAAACAAGAGAGCCCACTCATGGACCTCAACAAGAGCATGAGGAAATTCCTCATCATGAAATCCCTGAGATGCCTCAAGGGATGCACCTTCCTCCACAAAACTATTGGGAGCAAATTAACACCTCCCTAGGAGAATTAAGTTCCAACATGGGACAACTAAGGGTGGAACACCAAGAGCACTCCATCATTCTCCATGAGATTAGAGAAGATCAAAGAGCTATGAGGGAGGAGCAACAAAGGCAAGGAAGAGACATTGAGGAGCTCAAGCATTCCATAAGATCTTCAAGAGGAAGAACTTGCCGCCATCACTAAGGTGGACCCGTTCTTTAATTTCCTTGCTCTTTATTTTCTGTTTTTCGTTTACTATGCTTTATGTTTTATTTATATTTGTGTCTTTATTACATGATCATTAGTATCTTAGTGTCTATGCCTTAAAGCTATGAATGTACTATGAATCCATCACCTTTCTTAAATGAAAAATGTTTTAATTACAAAAGAACAAGAAGTACATGGTTTCGAATTCTATCTTGAAATTAGTTTAATTATTTTGATGTGGTGACAATACCTTTTGTTTTCTGAACGACTGCTTGAACAGTGCATATTTTTGAATTTGTTGTTTACGAATGTTAAAATTGTTGTCTCTTGAAAGAATGATGAAAAAGGAGAAATGTTGTTTGATAATCTGAAAAATCATATAATTGATTCTTGAAGCAAGAAAAAGCAGTGAAAAGCTTGCAGAAAAAAAATGCGAAAAAAAAGAAAAAAAAAAGAGAAAGAAAGAAAAAGAAAAAGCAAGCAGAAAAAGCCAATAGCCCTTTAAACCAAAAGGCAAGGGTAAAATAAAAAGGATCCAAGGCTTTGAGCATTAATGGATAGGAGGGCCCAAAGGAATAAAATCCTGGCCTAAGCGGCTAAACCAAGTTGTCCCTAACCATGTGCTTGTGGCGTGAAGGTGTCAAGTGGAAAGCTTGAGACTGAGCGGTTAAAGTCGTGATCCAAAGAAAAAAGAGTGTGCTTAAGAACCCTGGACACCTCTAATTGGGGACTCTAGCAAAGCTGAGTCATAATCTGAAAAGGTTTACCCAGTTATGTGTATGTGGCATTTATGTATCCGGTGGTAATACTGGAAAACAAAGTGCTTAGGGCCACGGCCAAGACTCATAAAGTAGCTGTGTTCAAGAATCAACATACAAAACTAGGAGAATCAATAACACTATCTAAATTCTGAGTTCCTATAGATGCCAATCATTCTGAACTTCAAAGGATAGAGTGAGATGCCAAAACTGTTCAGAGGCAAAAGCTACTAGTCCCGCTCATCTTATTGGAGCTAAGTTTCATTGATATTTTGAAATTTATAGTATATTCTCTTCTTTTTATCCTATTTGATTTTCAGTTGCTTGGGGACAAGCAACAATTTAAGTTTGGTGTTGTGATGAGCGGATAATTTATACGCTCTTTGGCATTGTTTTTAGGTAGTTTTTAGTAGGATCTAGCTACTTTCTAGTATATTTTTATTAGTTTTCAAGCAAAATCACATTTCTGGACTTTACTATGAGTTTGTGTGTTTTTTGTGATTTCAGGTATTTTCTGGCTGAAATTGAGGGACCTGAGCAAAAATCTTATTCAGAGGCTGAAAAAGTACTGTAGATGCTGTTGGATTCTGACCTCCCTGCACTCGAAATGGATTTTCTGGAGCTATATAAATCCAATTGGTGCGCTCTTAATTGCGTTGGAAAGTAGACATCTTGGGCTTTCCAGCAATACATAATAGTTCATACTTTGCCCAGGTTTTGATAACGCAAACTGGCGTTTGAACGCCAACTTTCTACCCTATTCTGGCGTTAAACGCCAGAACTGGCATAAAAGCTGGAGATAAACGCCCAAACTAGCACCAAAGCTGGCGTTTAACTCCAAGAAGAGTCTCTACACGTGAAAGCTTCAATGCTCAGCCCAAGCACACACCAAGTGGGCCCCGGAAGTGGATTTCTGCACTATCTGCACTTAGTTACTCATTTTCTGTAAACCCTTGTGACTAGTTTCGTATAAAAACTACTTTTAGTGATTTATTTCACATGGGAGAATGAATATTTAGATCATATTTATATCTCTTCATCTCTGATCACGTTTTGGGGGCTGGCCATTCGGCCATGCCTGGACCATTATCACTTATGTATTTTCAACGGTGGAGTTTCTACACCCCATAGATTAAGGTGTAGAGCTCTGCTGTTCCTCATGAATTAATACAAAGTACTATTATTTTTCTATTCAATTCATTCTTATTCTTATTCTAAGATATTCATTCGCACACAAGAATATGATGAATGTGATGATCAAGTGACATTCATCACCATTCTCACTTATGAACGCGTGCCTGACAAACACTTCCGTTCTACAGGAAAACAAGCTTGAATGCATATCTCTTGGATTCCTGGTCCATGCATTTGATTGTCTCTCCTAACAACAGAGCCTTCAATTCCTTGAGATCAGAGTCTTCGTGGTATAAGCTAGAATCAATTGGCAGCATTCTTGAGATTCAAAAAGTCTAAACCTTGTCTATGGTATTCCGAGTAGGATCTGGGATGGGATGACTGTGACGAGCTTCAAACTCGCGAGTGTTAGGCGTAGTGACAGACGCAAAAGGATCAATGGATCCTATTCCAACATGAGTGAGAACCGACAGATGATTAGCCGTGCGGTGACAGCGCATTTGGACCATTTTCACTGAGATGACAGACGGTAGCCATTGACAATGGTGATCCCCCAACATACAACTTGCCATGGAAAGGAGTATGAATGATTGAATGAAGACAGTAGGAAAGCAGAGATTTAGAAGCAACAAGCATCTCCATACGCTTATCTAAAATCCCACCAATGAATTACATAAGTATTTCTATCTTATTTTATATTTTATTTATATTTTAATTATCAAAACCCCATAACCATTTGAATCTGCCTGACTGAGATTTACAAGATGACCATAGCTTGCTTCAAGCCGACAATCTCCGTGGGATCGACCCTTAATCACGTAAGGTTTATTACTTGGATGACCAAGTGCACTTGCTGGTTAGTTGTGTGAAGTTGTGAAAAAGAGTTGAGATTACAATTGTGCGTACCAAGTTTTTGGCGCCATTGAGATCACAATTTCGTGCACCAAAAAGCGGATCAGCAAGTGCCTGCCACTGATCCTATCAAGTTTACAAATCGCTACTGTGAACTGAAATATGAGGTCTTTGCGACTAAGAGGCACCTATATTTGGAAAAGACCCTCAGAATATCCCAATGAATTACAACAGTACACTACAGAGCAAATCAAACAGAGAGGCTGGTTCTTTCTAGAAAGGAATTTGACTGAGGTTAATGCATCCTGGGCTCGGGAATTCTACTGCAACTATTACAAGACGACCCTAGATGCAGTACAGCTAAGAGGGAAACAGATTTTAGTTACTGAGGAGGCCATTGAGGATATCCTCCATTTTTAGCCTAAATCTGACGAGCCAGATGGTTATCAGAAGGCTGAGGAATCCATGAGGTTTATGAGCTTTGACTGGGATGCAGTAAAGCGCACCATAGCCGTTGATCCTACTGTCCCCTAGGTTATGGGTAAGTCGATGGTAAATCGAAAGGGGATCAAGATCATCTATCTTAATGATGAGGCTCGGCTATGGCAACAAATCCTGAGCAACTATGTAATGCCGAGCACTCACGAGACAGAGGTGCCAGCTACCATGATAACTCTCATCTGGTGCATTATGGAAGGCAAGGACCTGTACCTTCCATGATTTATCCGGCAGTACATGGCCAGGGTTCATGTGCGAGGCACTCTCCCATTCCCATATCTGATTACCCAGATAGCCTGCCGGGCTGAGGTACCCTGGGAGCCTGAGGATGAGAAGCCACCAGCTGCAGACTGCAAGAAGATTATCTCACACGGCAAGAGGTTCGAAGCTCTGGGCCACAGATCTCCTGCCCTTACTGCCTCCACTGACGCAGCCACATCCTCTGCATCACCCTCAACACCTGCACCACCACCCATACCCACAGCACCATCTTCCGCTTTCCAGCCAATCTACCACCTAGTGCACCACCTCTTTGAGTGCTTGGATCAGATGGAACGCCACAACAAGTGGCGCTATGAGCGGTCTGAGCGTCGCAGTAAGCGACGCTATGAGCATCTGAAGCTGATGATCAGGTCGGGCCATATTGACATTCCCTCCGAGCCTGACACACCATCAGAGCCCTCTAAGGAGGAGGCGAATGAGTAGGAGGAGGATGCACAAGGAGAGGATCAGCACGAGGAGCCTCAGCAGACACAGGCCCCTATACAGGCAGAGCCACAGGCCCCTATACAGGCAGAGCCATAGGCTCCTACACTACTAGAGCCCACAGAGCCAGCAGCCACACATCCTTCAGGAGGTGACGACCCTTCGCACCCAGCTTGACTGAGCATCGAGGACGATGCTATGATATAAGTGTGGGGAGGTCGCCATCTCTGGCAGATCTTATTTTGGTGAACTATTTTAGACCTTTTCATCCTATTTTGTTTCATTTTTTGTACTTTTACTTTATTTTATTTTATTTTATCTTATTTTCCTTCCAGTATTTGCATATTTTCTTTTACTGTATTTCTGTTTATTTCTACCTTATTACATTTTGTACTTTGGGCGTATATATCTTAGATATTTAGCTTGGTTTGCACTCTGAGTTTATTAGTTGTGATATAGAAAAATACGGATTATTAAGTTTAGTTTACCTTTTTCAGCATATGAGAATTTGGTTTGATTAAAAATAGGGAGTAAACTAGAAAATATTTAAGTTTTTCATAATCACAACAATCCACTTAGTATATATATATATAGTAATAAATGTTGGTCAACTGACGACATTTTCAAGAAATATATTTATTTTTAGGAAAGCCATTTAACAATTCACATTGTTTGAGTTGAAACTCTTTATTCTTACTTGCATGATATACATGACTGATATATGGTTTGTGAGCCAAAGAACACACAACCTGTGAGATTTGAGGTTAACTACATGGTTACATTATTTAGCCATAATATTTTATTCTTGCGTGTTTCTTCACTATGATCGTAGACTTTACTTTGTTCCATTCTATATGTCCACTATTTAATGTATTTACAGGCTTGCATATGATTGAGGCCATTATTTGTTTTTGCTTACTTATCCCAAATAGCCTACCCTTTTAATCACCTTTGTTAGCCACCTTGAGCCTTTTAATCCCTATTTATTTTGCATTTTACCACATCACTAGCCTTAAGCAGAAAAACAAATTAAATACCCCAAATTGAATCTTTGGTTAGCTTAAGATAGAGATTGTATATCAATTAAGTGTGGGGAACCGTGAAAAATCCCTATAATTAAATAAATAAATAAGGGGACAAAATTACCCCAATATTAAGTTTAGTAGAAGATCAATGCATATGTAATAAAATAAAAAAATGATTTGGTACATGAGTGTGAGATGAAAAAGTGGGAATTATGGGTAGCTAGGCATAATTTTAGAGTTGTATAGAATATGTATATGTTAGGTGAGATCTTAGACTAATCAAGGATTCAATTTATAGCTCACTTAGCCATATATATACCCTCACCTTTGCCTTAACCCCATTACAACCTTGAAAAGACCTCATGATGTTTGCATTTGTGCATTAAATATTTGTTGATTGGTTGGATGAAGAACAAAGTCTTAGAAAGCATGACTAGAGAAGAGTAGAGTGATTAACCCCAAACACTGAGTGATTAGAGTGCATATACAAATCCAGTGAGGGTTCAATAGCTCATCTCCATATATCCATGTTTGATCATTGTTTGTCTTGCAAGTTTATGAACTCTTTTAATCAACTCAACTCAATTGTGAATGTGTTTTAACATGATTTAGTCCTTGGTTGTGCATATAAGATTCCTTGAAAATATGACTTAATTTGACCATTCATATAGGTAGCTTGCATTTAGATAGATTGCATTGCATAGATCCCACCATTCTGCCTTCACTCCTTTTCAGTTTCTCTTAAGTTGAGCATGAGGACATGCTAATGTTTAAGTGTGGGGAGGTTGATAAACCACTATTTTATGATTCATCTTGTGCTCAATTGAGTGGTTTTTATCAAGTCTTTGCTCACTTATTCATATAATTTGCATGGTTTTACAAATCCTTCCTTATTCTGTGATATAGTTGAAAATATGTTTCCTGGACCTTTAAACTGTTAACTTTGAATACCCTTTATTACCATTCGATGCCGTGATTTGTGTATTAAGTATTTTTTTCCAGGCTTTATAGGGCATGAATGGCTTAGAGGACGGAAAGGAAACATGCAAAAGTGGAAGGAACGCGAGAAAATGAAGTTTTGAGAAACTGGCAGCGACGCGCACGCATGGACGACACGGACGCGCGCCTAGCGTAGAACACAAGCGACGTGTGCGCGTGACTGACGCGTAAGCTGAAAAGGAATTTCGCCAAATGACACGCACGCGTGACTGACGCGTACGCGTGATAGACGCCACGTGCAGAAAGTTGCAGAAAACGCTGGGGGCGATTTCTGGGCT
This sequence comes from Arachis ipaensis, assembly GCF_000816755.2. Taxonomy (NCBI): domain Eukaryota; kingdom Viridiplantae; phylum Streptophyta; class Magnoliopsida; order Fabales; family Fabaceae; genus Arachis; species Arachis ipaensis. Next base: position 42,022,165 of record NC_029792.2, read on the forward strand.
CCTTTTCGGCCCAAATCCAAGCCCGAGAACACAGAATAAAGGCTACAAAATGAGGGAATCAAATCATTCATTCATTAATTCACAATTTTAGGTTTTAGAGGTAGTTTTCTAGAGAGAGAGAGGCTCTCTCCTCTCTCTAGGATTTAGGATTTCTCTTAGGTTAGGTTTACTTCTCCTCCATTCCAGGTTCAATGTTCATTTAATTTAGTTTCTCTTCTACTTTTATTTATTCTAGTATTTTGGTTTATCTATTTCACTTGTTAATTACTTATTTTCCCAATTTGGTTTATGAACCTTCCAATGTTAGATTTGATTTTATATTTAATGCGATTTGAGGTAATTCAGATTTATGATTTTAATTTAGCTTTTTACATTCTTAGCTTGAATTGATTAATTGGTGACACTTGAGTTATCAAACTCCTTTGTTGATTGATAATTAGAATTTGTTGGTTGATTTGGATCCCTCTAAAGCTAGTCTTTCGTTAGGAGTTGACTAGGACTTGAGGAATCAAATTGATTAGTGCACTTGACTTTTCTTTATTTTGTAAGGGTTAACTAAGTGGGAGTGATGAACAATTCTCATCACAATTGATAAGGATAACTAGGATAGGATTTCCAGTTTTCATACATTGCTAAGAGCTTTACTAGTTATTACTTTAATTCTTGCAATTTACTTTTCCTGTTCATTATTCAAAAACCCCAAAAAGATAATCTTCCATAACCAATAATAAATACACCTCCCTACAATTCCTTGAGAGACGACCCGAGGTTTAAATACTTCAGTTGTAAATTTTAATTGTATTAAAAATTTATTATACAGGATATAATACTATTACATTCTATAAAGACCAAAATAATCTTGATATTTTTTGTCTATATTAATGAATTTACTTAAATATAAATATATAAGACAAAAAAAAGCATAAGAATTAGTAAGACATATACTGTGGGTAGTACGTAGCTTACATAACATATAAGCGGTTAAATATTTGTGCTTGCTCTTTATCTATGAACCATTCGTATTTGTATATGAGTGTTTCCATCTAAGACATACTTTTCATCCTTGATCAAAATAATTTATAGAAATCCCTCATTAGATTTACAAAAGTTATAACTAAAAGCTACTTCCAATTTACTTGCCTTTAATGACTACAATAACTCTACCAAAAAAATCATTAGGCAAAGATTCTCTTTTGGGTTTAATGTTTCCATTTGCCACCAAAATCATTTTGGAAAAAGATAAGCTAAAAGTGCAAGATGAAAGAGACAAAAAACACTTTTCTGATTAATTGAAAACTTTTTTTTGCTTCATCAGTCCCTCTGTGGAGACATATCCATTTGAAACATCTAACCCCAAATTTTGTAATGCTCACATCTACCTTTGTATAAGAAGAAATAAGTCAATTATTTGTAAGGTCCCACATTGGTTGGGGAGGGGAATGAAGCATGCCTTATAAGGGTGTGGATACCTCTCCCTAGCATGACACGTTTTGACAAGTGAGTGTGGGGGCTTCGACTATCATCCTTATCGTCAAAAGGCAAAACCGTGAGGCCTTGTGTGCCAAAGCGGACAATATCGTGCTAGCGGGTGGTCTGGAGTGATACAAATCAAATGTCAAAAGAATTACATATATAAAAGCATGACAAAACTTAGAGGACCTGAGAAAAGAAAAAGTTAGCAAAAGTCCAACTGCTTGACAAAAGCAATATTCAGTTGGGGCAGCCACTATATTTAACTGCCACAAACTGAATTACATGGATAATTAGAAACATTATGTGCATAGAATACATAGTGGAAATGTAAATTATACAGGAGTTAAAATGTGATGGCATTACCTGTATTGTAGTGCAGTAGGAAATTAAGCACAACAATAATTTATATTTCAGCTAAATTTCAAAAGAGAAAAGAAACAAAATGCTGAAGACCTACCTATCACATTCTCAATGACGTACATATCACATTCTGAGAAAAATGATCATCATAATATTGTGACCACAAAATATCAACTGAATGAAGGGTTAATAACTCAAAACAAAACAAATAAAAAAATAGAAATATGAGTTTAATTATATTTATAGGTCTATGATTATTAGTTTAGCATAGATTGAAATAGAACAACCAACCAACCATAAAGTTATGACATATTACCTCCATAAGAAGAAATTATATTAGAATAGAAGACAAATTTTGATTTTGCTAAGAGTACAAAAGAAATTAAAATACAAATAATATCACACTATCACAAAAAATTAATGTAATCTGATACTATATGCATTTAGATTTGGAATTGAATCCTGAACCAAGACAAAATGCATAAAACACAAATCAAGAGGGCAGAAAAGATTATTTTCTTTAAAAAAAGTGAAAAAGAACATCTTGCCAAAACAATTAAAACCAAAAGAAGAAATAAATTAAAGTAAATAATAAATTTAAGCAATTAGAATTGGTTTCTAGAATTAAACAATGTCAACTACCTACTAAGCAAAAAATAAAGCAATTCTTCTATAGGCACCAATGTGATTTTTAATGTAATGATACGAAAAGGTGGTGGAATTATTGGAACAATAGGACACCGCCACTCCCCTTTATCCTCTGTTATCAAATAAGATTGAAGAATGATGGTCAAATTATATTAATGAATCAAATGATTTATGAAAAGTTTAGTTATGCATAGTTGATTATAAACCGCTGAGTCAAAATTATGTTCTAAATCAACATTAAGTTTCAACAGCTTTCATGGATGAAGTTTCATTCTTCGTATATATCACAAATTCAATGAATGATTCCTAATAAAATAGACAAAAGCAGAAAAAATGTCTATAAAAAATCTTAATAGTAATTTTATATACAACTTGGTAAGGTATTTCTTATGCTTCGCCTGAGCTATGCATTCATTTGATATATAGTAGTTTGTTCTAATAAAAACAGAAAATAAAATATTTTGATCGAACAACAATTACGTTATTAACTGCAGTGTTCGTTGAGTGAATTTTGATTATATAAAACCATGATATGCTACTAAACACCAAGTATGTTACTAACTTTGATTGTATAAAGGCAATAAGTTAATTTATATTTTAATGCTATTGACGAACTTTTCAGAGGAGAACTACCCTTTAGTACTTGTGACTACTCTGGAATGTAACACAACATTTGAAATGAACAAATTATAACCTTTATCCACTCCAAGTTAAATTTGTGACATAGGCCAAGATGTCAAAGTTAATTCAAAAGATAAGTGTTAGGTGAAGAGGTAAGATGCAAGGCTATTTTTATCATCGCAATATTATAATTCAATACTTGAAATGAATGGAATCCACCAAAATAAAGTAAATTAATAGAAATATGTGTTTTTTTTCCAAATTAATAGATACTGAGAAACAAATATTATTATTCTGCAATAGACATAAAAGCTTTAAAGAGTAATAAGCTAAGTTTCAAGAAGCCAATTTACAAAAAAAAAGAAAAAAAACTGAATATTTTCTCAAGAAAATTCACTTGAGCAAAGTCATAACATATTAACATTCAAAGGCAAAAGAATTATTTTATAGAAGATTATACTACCTGTCTGATTTTCTCAATTCCAATGGCAACAATGAAAGAGTCTATAGTTTTTCCACATCTATGGGAAGTTACCACATCCCAATGTGCTTCCTTTGTATGCTTTACCACCTCATTGACCTCCTTAACAGTTCCAACTTGGTTGATCTACATTACAATGGAAAATCATCACATTTAATGTTTCTTTCAAAAACAAATAAACAATAATATAACACAGATTTGAAAATCATTTCTTTTTTCATTCTCTTTGCTAAAATGTCATATACTATACGAATATATTTGGTGTATTAGGCATAGGAAAAGGACTCTCGTATCCGCACTAATTCAAAATCAATTAGTCCTTTTTTTTCTAAATGGTAATTTTCTATTCACAATGACATACAAATGAACCAAAAAAGGATAATATAATTTTCAAAATATTAGCTTTTAAAGGTTGTAGGGCTCCCAATACCTTTTTCAAATTCTTCACATCCTAGTTTGCCTTCTTATCTTACATAGATTTTGAGAGTGAAAAGAAAACAAATAAATAAATAAGCAATAAAGACAGAGCACAATCCAAATCAAGCATTGGGCAAAGGTCAATGATGACAAGTCATCTTAGCCTATTTTAACTAGTCTTTTTCTTTTGTTTTCATTAGAATTATGCACTTTCTTGAGCTACAAGCAAGTCAATTAGGTAGATTTTCATGCTTCCTTTGATTTAATCAACCATGTATGAATTCATGCTATTTCATGAGGTTTTATACTATAATTGTCACATATTATGAAATCTCTGTTTACTGTTTTCATGTTCATTTACTTTTCTGCTTCAAGATCCGATTTAACCCAAACCCTCTTCTACTTCTCTGCTGATGCAAATTTACTTTTCCTTGTTTAATTTCTGCAAATCCAAGTCCCAATCCCCTTTACAATTCAAGTCATTTACATTTCTTGCACTTTAAGATTCCGCAATTTACATTTCTTGCATTCTAAGTTTCTGCCCTTTAATTTCTTGTTCTTTAAGATTCAACAATTTATTTCCTGTTCTCTTTAATTCCATGCAATTTAATTTCTGCAAATCACAAAACACTCAACCAAATCTTGATTCGCTTGACTAAATTAACCACTAAGCTAAAATTGCTCAATCCTTCAATCCCTGTGGGATCGACCTCACTCCCGTGAGTTTTTATTACTTGATGCGACCCGGTACACTTGCCGGTTAGATTTGTGTGTTTTGGGAGAAATTCATTTTTCCACCAAAATAGCTCATCAAGTTTTTGGCGCCGTTGCCGGGGATTGATTAGATTGACAATGATTAAGTGAGGTGGTGATCTAGATCAAGCACTTTTATTTTCTGTTTCTTTAATTTTCAATTAACCCACTAACTGTTTGAATTTTTGCCTGAGATAACTGAAACTTCGCTTTAGCCACAAAGTGAAGTTTTCCTGGAAAATTTTTGGCTCTATGCAATGCTCTTGCTTACACAAGAGAAGCAATTTCTGCACTAATATCCCAAGTCCATCAACTGTTTGATACTTTGTGTCAAATAATCCTCTGACTACATTCTGGCATGAGAATATCCAATTTTCATTTGGATTGTTTGTGATTGTGCAGATCATGGAGGAAAGGAATCCTACAGCAAGAGGAGAAAAACTGAGGCACTATGATTTTCAGCCTCCATGATCAGAGGATGAAGGATGTCAAGCTAATGACAATAAAAGAGTGCTTGTTGGGAGGCAACCCAACCTGATGTAGTTTTCTTTTCATAAGCTATTTTAATAAAAAAGTTAATTAGTTTTATCTATATTGCAAGAAGCTAAGTTTGGTGTTGCACACCAAAATAATCTAAGGGAGAATGAAGGATTCTAAGTTTGGTGTTCCATCAAAATCCCATCATAAACACACATTCTCACTTTCTGCATAATGCTAGCTTCAAGCATTTAGATAAACTAGTTAACTGTTCTATTGTTTCCTAAGTTTTCAGTTTATTACTTTTGAAAAAGAAAAAGAAATTATCACACATGGTTAACCATTGGCAAGGTACTAAGTTTGATGTTCCCACACCAAAGTAAGTTCAAAAAGCCCGCAAATAAATCATGAAAATTAACCATTGTTTCCAAGTGCTTGGGGAACAAGCAATTTTCAATATCACTGCAGAGTATCATACAAGCTTTTGGAGATGTTTAGCATCATCCATCAAAGAGGTAAAAGATGAACATGAAGGCCAGCAATGATGATGATGAGAAGAAGGAAAGCAAGTAAACTTCAACAGGTTGTATTGTTAAGTGATTGTTTTACATCAAATATTGCTGTAATTGAAGGTTAGATTGTATCCTTATCTGCCTTGCTTGTCTGCATAGTATAGTTTTTTTTTTTTACCCCTGCCTGCCTGCATAGCATAGTCTTTCTGTGATTCAAGAAGCAAGATGCTTGATCATTCACAACATTCTTATCTTCAAAACTTGTTTGCACTCAATTTTCAAGAAATGCATCACATGAAAGTTCTTTGAAAAGAAGGATTGAGGAATCAATCAGTTTTGAGGCAAGCAAAAGATTGGGAGAAGTGGTGGTTCTAGTTGTATGATTATGTATTGAGGTTGCATGCTTGTGAAAACTTGCATGGGAGCTCATAGGCAGGACATGAAGTTCAAAGAAGTATTGTGGAGATTCTCAAAAATCAATTGATCCGAGAAGCAGCAAGCAAAACAAAAAAGAAAGTAAAGAAAATACAAAAACAAAAAGAACATGGCCCAAGGCTCTGAGCATCAAGTACTAGGCAGAAAAAGAAAAAAAAGAAACAAAAAAAAAAAAAACTCAAAGAGTTGTTATCCTAGTAAATGCTTGTGGTTGAAGTGTGTCAAAGAAAGAGGCTTGAGCAAGTAAATCCTTAGGGGTGCTTTAACACCCAATACCTTAAAACCAACTGGTTTAGGAGTATTGATTGAAAGCTTAATTAAAGAGCCGCTTTGAGACATGATACTTAGAGTCGAGGCCAAAGCACAGAAACTATAAGCTGCTTCAAGGTGATTACATATAAAGAGATCTCCATAATACCATTTGGATGAAAATCCTAAGACCTAAGACTCCCAATATGTGAGGACTAGGAAGCACGAACCAAATCTTGATTCGCTTGACTAAATTAACCACTAAGCTAAAATTGCTCAATCCTTCAATCCCTGTGGGATCGACCTCACTCCCGTGAGTTTTTATTACTTGATGCGACCCGGTACACTTGCCGGTTAGATTTGTGTGTTTTGGGAGAAATTCATTTTTCCACCAAAATACTCATCAAGTTTTTGGCGCCGTTGCTGGGGATTGAATAGATTGACAATGATTAAGTGAGGTGGTGATCTAGATCAAGCACTTTTATTTTCTGTTTCTTTAATTTTCAATTAACCCACTAACTGTTTGAATTTTTGCCTGAGATAACTGAAACTTCGCTTTAGCCACAAAGTGAAGTTTTCCTGGAAAATTTCTGGCTCTATGCAATGCTCTTGCTTACACAAGAGAAGCAATTTCTGCACTAATATCCCAAGTCCATCAACTGTTTGATACTTTGTGTCAACTAATCCTCTGACTACATTCTGGCATGAGAATATCCAATTTTCATTTGGATTGTTTGTGATTGTGCAGATCATGGAGGAAAGGAATCCTACAGCAAGAGGAGAAAAACTGAGGCACTATGATTTTCAGCCTCCATGATCAGAGGATGAAGGATGTCAAGCTAATGACAATAAAAGAGTGCTTGTTGGGAGGCAACCCAACCTGAGGTAGTTTTCTTTTCATAAGCTATTTTAATAAAAAGGTTAATTAGTTTTATCTATATTGCAAGAAGCTAAGTTTGGTGTTGCACACCAAAACAATCTAAGGGAGAATGAAGGATTCTAAGTTTGGTGTTCCATCAAAATCCCATCATAAACACACATTCTCACTTTCTGCATAATGCTAGCTTCAAGCATTTAGATAAACTAGTTAACTGTTCTGCTGTTTCCTAAGTTTTCAGTTTATTACTTTTGAAAAAGAAAAAGAAATTATCACACATGGTTAACCATTGGCAAGGTACTAAGTTTGATGTTCCCACACCAAAGTAAGTTCAAAAAGCCCGCAAATAAATCATGAAAATTAACCATTGTTTCCAAGTATTGATTTAATCAACCATGTATGAATTCATGCTATTTCATGAGGTTTTATACTATAATTGTCACATATTATGAAAGAATGAATATCTCATGATTTTAAGCATAGCTTTGACGTGTTTGGTTGATTAATGATAGGTGAAGAAAGCTTGGAGAAAGGTTGAAGCAAGAAGGAATGGCTAGGAGTAAAGGGAGGACAATGGAATAAGTGAAATTGAACCAGGAAGCAAAAAGCTGGACCTAAAGTTAGCCTCAAACTTTTGCACAAACTTTTGGGTGAAAAGTTAGCCCCAACGTTAGACCCCTAACTTTTGGGCTAACGTTGGCACATGGAAAATACAAAGGGGGAGCGAAAGTTTGCGCCAACGTTAGACCCCTAACTTTTGGGCAAACGTTGGCGCCATAAGTGCACAAGGTAAAGCCAACGTTGGAGCAAAAGTTAGACCCCTAACTTTGGCACCAATGTTGGATCTAACCCAAACCCTCTTCTACTTCTCTGCTTGATGCAAATTTACTTTTCCTTGTTTAATTTCTGCAAATCCAAGTCCCAATCCCTTTTACAAATCAAGTCATTTACATTTCTTGCACTTTAAGATTCCGCAATTTACATTTCTTGCATTCTAAGTTTCTGCCCTTTAATTTCTTGTTCTTTAAGATTCAACAATTTATTTCCTGTTCTCTTTAATTCCATGCAATTTAATTTCTGCAAATCACAAAACACTCAACCAAATCTTGATTCTCTTGACTAAATTAACCACTAAGCTAAAATTGCTCAATCCTTCAATCCCTGTGGGATCGACCTCACTCCCGTGAGTTTTTATTACTTGATGCGACCCGGTACACTTGCCGGTTAGATTTGTGTGTTTTGGGAGAAATTCATTTTTCCACCAAAATACTCATCAGTCAACCATAGGATTAGCCATCACCAAGACTGAAAACAAATCCAAATAACAAATCCAAACCGGAAGCTACCATTGTATATCTTTTCAAATATGACTATGAAGTAACTAAATTTTCCATCAAAAGAGAAGAGAATTGAAACTTTATGTAACTGTATAAATTGATGACAGATAAGAAAATCATGGACGCAGCACAAAGCATTAGTCATTACCAAGACCCAAACATAGCATAATGAATAATTTAGCTCAGCTGACCCAAATTGCTAATTAACACAATGCTACCTACCTAACACATATGAAACCAAGAAGTAAGTCAATGATGACTTAAATCCCAAAGGGACATTAGTCCATTATAGTCACACTCGAAGACAAAAAGGCGTGGATTATTATTTACTACTAAAAGAAACACATATGTTAAGGAAGCAATTATTGAAGCCTAAAAAAGATTTAAGAAGGGATTACATTAAATTATCTATGACAAATGCAATATATAGAAAGGATTACATGAATTAAAATACAAAAGTCGTTACAACTTGAAATGCAAAAGGAAATACCTTATTTTCATAAGTTTTTCTTTTTCTTTTTACGTTTGTGATCATGTACAACACTTAGAACAAAGACAGAGACGCCTGAGATGGAAAACGGAACACCCTGTGAAAAGTCCCTTGGTGGTATTAAACGCCAGACAAAGAGGAAGATGGGCGTTTGGTGCATGAATTGTAAATCACACTTTTCACAACTCGTACCACTAACCAGCAAGTGCACTGGGTCGTCCAAGTAATACCTTACGTGAGTAAGGGTCGATCCCACGGAGATTGTCGGCTTAAAGCAAGCTGTGGTTATTTTGTATTTCTTAGTCAGGAAATCAATTATAATTATTAGTTTGGATTACGAAAAATAAAAGAGCATGAATTAAATACTTGTTATGCAGTAATGGAGAATATGTTGGAGTTTTGGAGATGTTTTGTCTTCTGAATCTTTGTTTTTTCCATGTCTTCTTCTTCACGCATGCAAGGTTCCTCCTATGGCGAGCTGTGTGTTGGTGGATCACCGTTGTCAATGGCTACCATCCGTCCTCTCAGTGAAAATGGTCCGGGTGCACTGTCACCGCACGACTAATCATCTGTCGGTTCTCACTTATGCTGGAATAGGATCCATTGATCCTTTTGCGTCTGTCACTACGCCCAACCCTTGTGAGTTTGAAGCTCGTCACAGTCATCCAATCCTTGAATCCTACTCGGAATACCACAGACAAGGTTTAGACTTTTCGGATTCTTAAGAATGCTGCCAATGCATTCTAGCTTATACCACGAAGATTTCGATTAAGAAATCCAAGAGATACTCATTCAATCGAAGGTAGAACGGAGGTGGTTGTCAGTCACGCGTTCATAGCTTGGGAATGGTGATGAGTGTCATGGATCATCCCTTCCATCATATTGAAGTGCGAATGAACATCTTAGATAGAAACAAGCGTGTTTGAATAGAAAACAGAAAAAATTACATTAATTCATCGGGACACAGCAGAGCTCCTCACCCCCAACAATGGAGTTTAAAGACTCATGCTGTCAAAGAGTGCAAAGTTCAGATCTAAAATGTCATGTCGTACAAAATAAATCTCTAAAAGTTGTTTAAATACTAAACTAGTAACCTAGGTTTACAGAAAATGAGTAGACTAAGATAGATGGTGCAGAAATCCACTTATGGGGCCCACTTGGTGTGTGCTGGGGCTGAGACTTGAGCTTTACATGTGTCTAGGCTATTTCTAGAGTTAAATGCCAGGTTATAACTTGTTTCTGGTGTTTAACTCCAACTTGTAACCTGTTTCTGGTGTTTAACGCCAGAATGCAACATAGAACTGGCATTGAATGCCAGTTTATGTCATCTATCCTTGAACAAAGTATGGACTATTATATATTGTTGGAAAGCCCTGGATGTTCACTTTCCAGCGTAATTGAGAGCGCACCAATTGGACTCCTGTAGCTCCAAAAAATCCATTCCGAGTGAAGGGAGGTCAGAATCCAACAGAATAAGCAGTCCTTTTTTAGCCTGAATCAGATTTTTACTCAACTCCCTCAATTTCAGCCAGAAAATACCTAAAATTACAAAAAAACACACAAACTCATAGTAAAGTCCAGAAATATGAATTTTGCCTAGAAACTAATAAAAATATACTAAAAACTAACTAAAACATACTAAAAACTACATGAAATTAACCCCAAAAAGCGTATAAAATATCCGCTCATCACAACACCAAACTTAAACTGTTGCTTGTCCCCAAGAAACTAGACAAATAAAATAGGATAAAAAGAAATCAAGGAGCAATAATATCTCAGAGTTTCAAGTGAAGCTCAGATTCTAATTAGATGAGCGGGACTAGTAGCTTTTTGCTTCCGAACAGTTTTGGCATCTCACTTTATCCTTTGAAATTCAGAATGATTGGCATTCATAGGAACTCAGAATTCAGATAGTATTATTGATTCTCCTAGTTTAGTATGTTGATTCTTGAACACAGCTACTTTATGAGTCTTGGCCGTGGCCCTAAGCACTTTGTTTTCCAGTATTACCACCGGATACATCAATGCCACAGACACATAACTGGGTGAACCTTTTTAGATTGTGACTTAGCTTTGCTAGAGTCCCCACTTAGAGGTGTCCAGGGTTCTTAAGCACACTCTTTTCTTGCTTTGGACCTCGACTTTAACCGCTCAGTCTCAAGCTTTTGGCTTGACACCTTCACGCCACAAGCACATGGTTAGGGACAGGTTGGTTTAGCTGCTTAGGCCAGGATTTTATTCCTTTAGGCCCTCCTATCCACTGATGCTCAAAGCCTTGGATCCTTTTTATTACCCTTGCCTTTTGGTTTTAAGGGCTATTGGCTTTTTCTGCTTGCTTTTTCTCTCTCTCTCTCTCTCTTTTTTTTTCGCAAGCTTTTGTATTCACTGCTTTTTATTGCTTCAAGAATCAATTTTATGATTTTTCAGATTATCAATAACATTTTTCTTGTTCATCATTCTTTCAAGAGCCAACAATTTTAACATTTTACATTCGTAAAATTCAATATGAAAAACATGCACTGTTCAGGCATTCATTCAGAAGACAAAAAAGCATTGCCACCACATATAAATAATTAGAATTTTCCTTATTAAAAACTTGAAAAAAAATTGCCTCCTTATTCTAAAAATCTGCTATTCTATTCATGTTTGATGATGATGAGAAAAATAAATTATAGCTTAATTGGAGATAAAATCAAAATAGAGATACTAATTACTACTACTCATTTATGACTTCTAAGGTAAATTTCTAATAAGAATAATTATCACAGAGTTAAGGCTAAGATTAGAACTCAACAACCTTGAATTTGGGAGGTGGATGCCTCTTTAGTCTGTGGAGTGCTTGGCCCTTCAAGAGATAGCTTCTGGCGCTTCAGTTCCTTCAGTTCACGCCCTTGCTCTTCTTATTCCCTAAGCAGTTTGCAGAGCATGCTGTTTTGATTTTGCTGTTCTTCCTTCAGTTGATCCACAGATTCTTGCAACTTGGTGACAGATGCTTCTAGGCGTTCCCAGTATTCAATTTGAGGGATTTCTGGGAGGAACTCCTGTGCTCTCCTCTTGATGGGGTCGTCCTGCACTTGTTGTCCTTCCATAGACTTTTTGGTGATTGGTTGCTCGACTGAGATATACTCATCTACTCCCATTTTTACCCTAGCATCTTTACATAACAGAGAGACCAAGCTTGGATAAGCCAATCTGGCATCTTTGGGGTTCTTGTTTGCAATTTTGTAAAGCTCACAAGAAATCAGCTGATGAACTTCCACTTCTTTTTCCAGCATAATGCAATGAATCATCACTGCTCTTCTGATGGTGACCTCAGAGTGGTTGCTAGTGGGCAGTATAGAGCGCCCAATGAAGTCCAGCCAGCCTCTGGCGATTGGTTTGAGGTCTCCTCTTTTGAGTTGGTTTGGGACACCCTTTGTGTTGGTTGTCCATTTGGCTCCAGGGAGGCATATGTCCTCTAGGATTTTGTCCAAGCTCAGGTTTGGTCTCATCATTCTCCTATTAAAAGAGTCTGGGTCATCTTGCAGTTGAGGTAGCTTGAAGATCTCCCTTATTTTGTCAGGGTGGGTGTGAACAATCTTCCCTCTGACCAGAGTTCTATAGTCATAGAATGCGGTTCCAGCTATTCTCTGCCTGTCCGTCTGCCACAGATTAGCGTAGAATTCCTGAACCATGTTTCTTCCCACCTTTGTTTCAGGATTAGCTAGGACTTCCCAGCTCCTGTTTCGAATTTGCTCTAGGATCTCCGGATATTCGTCTTCTTTCAAATCGAATTTAACTTCCGGGATCATTGACCTTAGACCCATTATTTTGTAGTAATGGTCTGAATGTTCTTTGGTTAAGAACTTTCCTTGATTCCACAGTGGTTTTGGAATATTCTCTTTATTGCCTCTTGAGTTGGTTTGTTTTCCCTTAGGGGCCATGATCTTAGTGGGTATTGGCTTAGTGATCACGGATAAACACACCAAACTTAAAGGTTTGCTTGTCCTCAAGCAAAAGAAAGGAAAGAAGAGGGATATGAGGAGAGCCAAGTCTGAATTGTGAAGGTGGGGGGGGAGGCCGAACTAGGATTTAAAGGGAAGGGGGGGTGGGTTTCGAAAATTTTGAAGACGATATGATAGAAGATATGATTTGTAAAAGATAAGTATGATAGGAAAATGATGCACTTTAAAATTTAAAAGATATGAATAATATGAATGATATTTGAAAAAGATAGCTTTGTTTGGAAAAAGATATTGTGAAGATTTGAAAAAGATATTGATGAGTTCAAAAAAATTTGAGAAGGAAAAGAGATAGATTTGTTTTGAAAAAGATTTGAAAAGAAGTTGAAGAGGATTTAAAAAAAAAGGTTTATGTTTAGAATCAAGATATATTTGATATCTTTGAAAAAGGATTTGAAAAATTAGGATTTGTAATATGTTTATGCAAGAGACCATGAATTGAAACATGAAAAATGGAAAAAATTTGAAGTGAAAACGAAATTACCTATTCCCCATAATCCTGGCGTTAAATGCCCAACTGCTGCATGTTTTGGGCGTTTAACGCCCAGTTGGTGCTTGGTCTGGGCGTTTAACGCCCAGCTGTTGCTTCTAGCTGGCGTTAAACGCCAAAAACTCCTTTGTCACTGGGCGTTGTTCTGAACGCCCAGGATGCTGTAAATCTGGTGTTAAACGCCCAGAAGCTGCTTCTTTCTGGCATTTAACTCCCAGATGACTATCTCTACTGGCGTTAAACGCCCAGTAGATGCTCCTTTTGGGCGTTTAACACCCAAAACAGCTCTCACTGGCTTTTTTTTTCGCACCAGTGAACTTCTTTTTGCTGTTTTTGTATTCTGAATCCTTCTGCAACCCTGTGAACTTATGCAATTGATTCTTTACCTTGAAGATTATTTATATTAAACCTGTATAATGAAAAAAATATATAAGAAAAAGTTTTGCTAATGGCTGGGTTGCCTCCCAGCAAGCGCTTCTTAATTGTCTTTAGCTGGACCTTGCTGATCTTTTAATCTAGCCTCAGCCTTGAGCACTCTTGCTCAACATTGCCTTCAAGATAATGCTTGATTCTCTATCCATTAACAATGAACTTCTTATTAGAATCAATGTCTTGAAGCTCCACATAGCCATATGGTGACACACTTGTAATCACATATAGTCCCCTCCACCGGGATTTCAGTTTCCCAAGGAATAGCCTGAGCCTAGAGTTAAATAGCAAAACCTTCTGTCCTGGTTTAAAGACTCTAGATGACAGCTTTCTGTCATGCCACCTCTTTGCTTTCTCTTTGTAGATCTTGGCATTTTCGAAAGTAATGAGTCTGAATTCCTCTAGCTCATTCAGCTAGAGCAATCTTTTTTCTCTGGCTAAATTGGCATCAAAGTTTAGGAATCTGGTTGCCCAGTAGGCCTTATGTTCCAGTTCCATGGGCAGATGACAGGCCTTACCATATACAAGCTGGTATACCTGCTGAAGATATGTTTCTGGAGGAACTTCAGCATTGTCTTAGTATCATTAGTGGGTGTGGCAATGGCCTCTACCCATTTGGATACATAGTCGACTGCAACTAGAATATAAGTATTTGAGTATGATGGTGGGAAAGACCCCATGAAGTCAATACCCCATACATCAAACAACTCAATCTCCAAAATTCCTTGTTGAGGCATGGCGTAACCATGAGGCAGATTACCAGCTCTCTGGCAACTGTCACAGTTATGTACAAACTCTCGAGAATCTCTATAGAGGGTAGGCCAGTAGAAGCCTCATTGAAGGACCTTGGTGGCTGTTCACTCACCTCCGAAATGGGCTCCATATTGTGACCCATGGCAATGCCATAAGATCTTCTGTGCTTCTTCTCTAGGCACACACCTTCGGATTATTCCGTTTGCACATCTCTTAAAGAGATAGGGTTCATCCCACAAGTAGTACTTTGCATCAGTAATTAATTTTTTCTTTTGTTGCCTGCTGTACTCCTTTGGTATGAACCTTGCAGCTTTATAGTTTACAATGTCTGCAAACCATGGCGTTTCCTGAATGGCGAACAAATACTCATCAGGAAAGGTTTTAGAGATCTCAATAGAGGGAAAGGAGGCCCCTTCTACTGGCTCTATCCGGGACAGATGATCAGCCACTTGGTTTTCTGTCCCTTTTTCTGTCTCTTATTTCTATATCAAACTCTTGCAGAAGCAACACCCATCTTATGAGCCTGGGTTTTGAATCCTGCTTTGTAAGTAGATATTTAAGAGTAGCATGGTCAGTGTACACAATCACTTTTGATCCTACTATGTATGATCTAAACTTGTCAATGGCATAAACCATTGCAAGCAATTCTTTTTCTGTGGTTGTGTAATTTTTTTGGGCATCATTTAAAACACGGCTAGCATAATAAATGACATGCAGAAGTGATAAACCTATATTTCATGAGTTCTTTTGTGCTTAATTTGAGTGATTTATACAATCCTTCACCTATTATTCACATTAATTACATGATTTTACTTTCCCTTCCTTATTATGTGATGTAAATGAAAAACATGTTTCCTAAGCTTTAAAAATTAATTAATTTAATTACCTTTATTTGCATTCGATGCCGTGATTAGTGTGTTGAGTAGTTTCAGATTTTCTAAGGCAGAATGACTTAAAGGATGGAAAAGGAAACATACAAAAATGGAAGGAGAAAGCAAAACGGAGCTTTTAAGGAAACTGGTATCCACGTGATCGCATGGATGACGCGATCGCATGCCAAGCACGAATCAGCAGCGACGGGGCCGCATGACTGACGCGACCACGTGGCAAGGAAAAGCTCCGAATGACGCGACCGCGTGACCCACGCGGACGCGTGACAGAGGCCACGTATCAGAATTTACAGAATGCGCCCCCAGCGAATTCTGAAGCCCTTTTTGGCCCAGATCCAAGTACAGACAGCATAGACCAGAGGTTATAAAGTGTGGGAATGCATCCATTCAAAGGGAGCTCGCCTATTTTACTTTTCAATGATTTAGATTTAGTTGAGAGGGAGATCTTCTCTCTCTCTCTTTTAGGATTTAGGATTTCTTCTTGTTTTAAGAGTAACTCTGGATCCCAGGTTTAATGTTCTTTTATTTTAGTTTAAATTTTATTTATTTATTCCAACATTTGAATTGATTATTATAATTTGATTTATGAATTATTCCATGTCACAGATTGTTCTTTGAATTAATGATAATTGAGGTATTTTCAGTTTCTGATTGTTCTCTTTGATTTAAGTTACCATTGCTTCCCATCTAAGGATATTTTTATTATTCCAGCAATTTTACTTTTTCCCCTTTTGGTTCTGGTTAAGAATTCAGTAACTCAACAGTTATTAAACTCAACATAATTGATAATCGTTATCTTGCTAATTGAGCTGAACTTAAGTAATCCCAACCTTTTCTTAGGAAATAAATAGGATTCAAAGGCCAGATTAATTAGTCTCTTGACTTTCCTTTGCCCTAGTACAGGTTGACCAAGTGTAGTTTAGATTCAACTTTCATTATAGTAGAGAGAGATAACTACGTTGGACCTCCAACTTCTTTTACCTTACCAAAAGTCTACTTTACAATATTTATTTATTTTAATTGTCATTTACTTTACTTGTCATTTAAATTACTTGCTTCTCATCTTCTAAACCCCGATTACAACCTTTATATCCAATAATAAGAACATACTTCCTCGCAATTCCTTGAGAAGACGACCTGAAGTTTGAATACTCGGTTAACAATTTCTAAAGGGGTTTGTTACTTGTGACACCCAAAACGTTTGTATGAAAGGACTTTTGAAGGTTTAGAAACTATACTTGCAACGAGGATTTATCCGTAAATTTCAAGACCACGCAAAAGTTCCTCTCGTCAAAATGGCGTCGTTGCCGGCGAACTGCTAACGTGTGCCTTATTATTGGTTATTGTAAATATTTCTCTTTTGCCTGTTTATTTATTTTTGTTTTTCCTTTTTAACTTTATTTGCTACTATGAACTCTCACCCCTCTCGCTTTGAGTTTGGTTCTAATATTGTTAAGGGAAATAGAAGTTACAACAGGAATGTGCATCAAGGTCAGACCAATCAAGGATGGATGGATCCAAGAGGATCTAATCAACCCTTTTGGCAGCAACACCCTCCGAGATATCCTGGACAAAGACCATTCTACAGTGCATACCCAACTGAAAGACATGGTGGACAACCTTGTAACTACCAACAAGCCCCACCCGGTGCATATAAACCATCCTTTCAACATAACCTCAAACCACCACACTCACAAGCTTCTCTTCACCATTCGCCACCATATGATCCTTCCTTACCCCAATACCAATCCAATCACTCCCAATCACCACCACTTTCCTTTGTATCATGTCCAAGTCCAGCAACCCGAGAAGCAGAGGATCGCCTAAGAGAAACAATAATTATATTTCAAACAACCATTAAACAACTGGAGCAAGCAATGATTCAATGGGCTTCTAGGCGCTTAAATACACAAGGATCAGGCACAGCTCCATGTGGACAGCCCAATGAAGAGCGCAGCATGAAGAAGATACCAGAAACTCCAGTGGATAAGACGGAGAATGAATTTGTACTGGAACAATTAGAAGAAGCTGTCTTTGTTCAAGAAGAAGAGTTGGTTGAAGATCTAGGAGATGCTGAACCTCCATGGGAAACCAGAATTGAGGAAAACTCCGTTCAGGATGCTACAGTTGATGCTAAGGAGGATACTGTACAATCTCCAAGGCAAGTCGTTTATGAAGAATCAGACGGAATAATCCAAGAAGCAAATTCCCTTGATGATGATAGTCACAAGTCTAACTCTCTTGGTGATGAACTTGCATCTGCAAGTGAATTCTCTGAGATCGAAGAATATTCCCCAAGTGAATATGAAGATGATGCAGAGGTAGATTTCTCTCAACCTCCAATCTATGACTCAAGTGTTGAGGAAGACACAGAAGACTTTGACCAGGACACAGATACAATTGAAGACCTTTGCAAAGAAGTGGCGGAATTCACAGAAGAGCACAAGAAAATGGAACTTGCGGAACCACCAAAAACACCTGTCCCAAGGCCATTACCATGTAATACAAGCTTCAAGTGGGTACAATCCTTAACTTATAACTTTACTTAATCACTTGAATATGCTTTGCTTGAAATAGATTGCCAGCTTAGAGCTCTCTGCGGCTTTAAGAGTAAGAGGGAAATGGCTCGTACTCAGAGCTGGTGCACAAGGTTCAATAAGGTTCCACACTTCACCTCGAAGTACACGGATTGGTATCATGCTCAATTGCATGGATCACGGAGAACGTTTGGTCACCAAGGTGAGATTCTACTTTTTAACCCGCCCGAATGGAGACATGCAGATTAAGACGGAGGCGGATTTAAAAGCAAGGCTTGGAATCCTGGACTCTGTCCTAACATTCGTAGTCCCGGGAACCTGAAAATCTGTTTGGAGTTGCTCAGAAGCTTTGCATGCCTAGTTTGGGACCCCGGAGGCTATTGGCATTCCAAGCACTGGTGGAGATTTTTGGACGAATTTAAACATAAGCCACCATAACAGGATACCCCTCCAATGTCCAACTTAAGGACTTTAACTAAAAGTGCTAGGTGGGAGACAACCCACCATGGTATGGTCGCTTCTTTTTCAATTTATTTCTTGTTAAATGCTTTCATTTTAATCTATTAAACCTGGAATCATGCATAGCATTCATGTTAATCATTGCATCCTACATTTTTCATGCATAAAAAAAAGGGGTGCACAACGCGACCGCATGCCCCATGCGATCGCGTCATACTGGGAAAAACACCACCCGTGCGACCGCGTGACCCACGTGTAACAACCCTAATTTTCGAGTACGCGAGATCATTTCTGAATACACGGATTTCTCCGAGTAGCTCAGAAAATAATTTTTAGAGATGTTTTTACGATTGTTCCGATACATCTAGTTTTAGTAGTTGTACACCTGAGATATTTTAATATTATTTTAATCCACCTCCAAGCCAACCAATCAAAACTCACCTTACACCCCCAAGACCTCCAAGGCTGTTTCATTTCATCATTTTGGCCGAAATTGAAAGGAGAGAAAAGAGAGAAAACTTCATAAACACTTAATCTTCAAATCTTGATTTCTTCTGAACCAAAACTCAAATCAAAACTCCGATTTCACCAAAATGATCCTCTCTTCTTCCTCTACATAACCATGTGACTTATCAAGGCTGGAAATAAGGTGAGATGGCTGTCTCCCTCCCTCTTCAATTCGGTTTTCAAGGAAAACCATGCAAAACATGTGTTTTCTTGATGTTCTTCCTTTGGAATCATGCTTAACTTGACTTGAGGGCCAAGAAACGTTAATTTCCAGCAAGTCTAAGGCGAGATATCTCTTCCTAACGTGCTGAGGGAGATTTGGTCAATTGAGAGTTTGTGGATTTAAAGTTGTTCTTGATGTGTTTTAGGAGGAAAAAGTGCTTTAAGAACACTTCAAAGAGTAACTGGATTTGGAGCAGCAAATCAAGGTAGGGTGTCACAAAATTAATCTTGATTATTTGTGTTTGAGTTGTGTGAATGTTGTATAAATTGGTTGTGCTAAAAATTGGTTGCTTATATGATTGATTCTTGGTGAAAATTTGGTGAAATTTTGATGAAATTTGATGAAATTCAAGCTTTAAAGTTCATGTTCTTGGGGCAGCTGGAAAAACGAAACCCTAAGCTTAAATTGAGGTACAATTTGTGTTGAAATCATGTCGAAAAGATGGGGTTTTAGTGGCTGCTAATTTATTATGAATTATAGTAAAAATCGGTTGCTGAAAAGACTGAAAAACGGGTAAAAATAGAGAAGGAATCTGAAGAATTTATGAAGAACATGAAGAACACTATGAGTGTGGTGAAGAACAATGAAGAACACCTTTTTGATCCATAAAAGGGCAAGGAAGTAAATATTTTGGTGTTTGGGGGGTTATTTGGTAATTTCTAAAAGTTAGGGTGGTAAAAGTAGAAATATTAAAAGTTACGGGTGGTAAAAAGTGAGTTTTAAAGGTTAAAAGTAAAAGTAAGTTAATTTTCGAAAATTTAATGATAAAATAGTAGTAATCAAAGCAGAGTAAAAAGACAAAGTGAAAAGAGTAATATGATAAAGAGAAATGGTTTGAGCCAAGATATGGTGAAAGTGAAAGATGTAAAGTTTGTATAGTATGATTGAATAGAGAAAGAAAGAAGTACTGCATAAGAATGTGAAAGTGATGATGAATAATGAGAATGATATTGAATGATGATAATGAGAAAAGAGTAATATAACAAAGAGAATATAGGAGAAGAGTATAAGAATAAAGAGTTAAGCCTTGTGGCATGATCTTCTGTTGTATGTTCATCTGCTGCTTTTCCATTGGCCCTAGAGGTCCTGTAGGCCCAAGTTCACCTACAGTGAGTTGTTATTCCTGTAGGCCGAAGTTCACCTGAAGTGAATATCAATTGTGTATCTCAGGGTATTACTCCTGTAGGCCGAAGTTCACCTACAGAGAGTTGTCATTTCTGTAAGCCAAAGTTCACTTACAGAGGTGCCATTTCTATAGGTCGAAGTTCACCTATAGAAAGTTGTTGTGTTGTGTTTATATTATTCCTGTAAGCCGAAGTTCACTTACAGGGGCGCCATTTCTGTAAGCCGAAGTTCACTTACAGAGTTTCCATTTCTGTAGGCCGAAGTTCACCTACAGAAAGTTGTTCTGTTGTGTTTAGACTATTCCTGTATACCGAAGTTCACTTACAGGAGTGCTGTTTCTGTAGGCCGAAGTTCACCTACAGAAATAAAGCCATATCTAGGACTAGTTCCTGGGTAATGTCGGGTTGCAGGGTGTAAACCGACACGTGAGCTCATGGCCTGCATAGGACAGACATGCATCATACTTGGTTGTGCATTTCCTCTGTTATGATTGTTGTTTGAATGTATGCCTTCTTTGTTTTCATTCTATTCTCTGTGTCTGTGTTTTGTTTTCTTGTATTCTTTGTTTGTGTTTTGCTTTCTGTTTTTTTTATTTTTTCTATTTATCTGTTTCTTCTATCTACTGCTTCTCGGTATTCTGCTATTTATCTGCTAAACAACCTAGAATTAATGAACTTAACTAATAACCCCGGCCCTACTAAGAACTCCCCAGTTCTTACCCCTTCTCTCTCCCTTCCCCCTTCAGATGGAAGCAAGAGTTCCTTTCCGTAGTTCACTGACGACCGTTTGCAAAGAGGATTCCGCTCTTGGTAGTCTTCTGAGTCTAGGGTGAATCCCGTTCTCTATTTATATGTATATACTGTGAAACCAGCCAATGTCTGCACCCTGTTTGTATGCGAACTTTAACTTAAATCCTGTGTACGAGACTCCTGTTGTGTGGCTACTTGATGGGGTACCAGAGAGACGTCCTATGGCAATGTTTGATCGTGCAGAGGAGTAGCAGATGATGTTCTACCTTTTGATGAAGTTCCACCTGACTTGAGTTTTGAAGACTTAGAACGTACTTTCCCTCGCTTTAGTAGATTAGAGGGACTAGGTGAGTATAGAGTCTAGGCTAGTCTGGGTGCCAGCTTAGGGACCTCTTGAACAAGTCAGGACCTGGGATGTTGTATGTATGTATATGTATATAGTTATTATCTAGCTATATCTAGGGGTGTTCTAACTAACAGTCTATATTTTAATAAAGGCTGGATCACCGAATGTTGCTAGCTACTTGTGATGTATTTATGTGTGGTTGATTATAATTGTTTTATCTATTATTATTTGTGAATTGATTATAAATGATTCTGTTTATTAATTCAAACGTTTTCAAAAAAAAAAGTACCTCACTAACTAACTATGCTTTAACAACGAATCAGGCTCATATAATAAATAATAGATAATAATTAGGATGACAAATTGATAGCACTCAGTTTCTGGTATGTCCTAGGCGTACTGAAAATTGGGTCGTTACAATTTGATATCAGAGCAGTTCGTTCCCAGTAGAGCCTGGGGAGTGGACTGACTATGCTTCGTTGCATACTTTGCTTGTGTGTCTCATGCTGTTAGGGTATCTTCAAGATACATTTGGCATGAATGTCTATGAGTGCTCATTTTGGGAATGTTCGTGCTTAACTTGAGATATTAAGACTGATCACCTTAATGTTGATTGTTTGGTGCGGATAAGACCTCAATGACTGTGAATAGGCATGGTTTAATCGAGTTTCGAACGACAAATTCGTGAGAGGCACAACTATTCTTATAGCTGTTATGATCTCCATGGCCATGGCTATGTGATATTTAGATGCTGTAAGGAACGAACTGATATCTTCGTCAGGATGGCTTGAAGGAAATAGACTGCTTGAAGATGGATTCTTGCATCTGGCTGAAATTTTGAGGGCAAAATTTTCTTTTAGGAGGGTAGAATGTAACAACCCTAATTATGTCATCTTTAAGTTAGAACCTTTTCCGAGACAAGCTCGATAACGCGGCCGCGAAGAACCTAGTTTTTGAACCGTATCGGTTAGGAGTTTTGATTCGGTTTTTCGTAAATAGTCTCAGTTTGACAAACCGGACCCGATTCATGAGAAAAGAGAGATAATAGGATAATACCATCATTATATGAGTATTAGAAGCCTCTTGAATGATATTATAAGGTTACCTGATCAGTTTTAGTTAAAAACAGAAAACCGGTTTAACCGGGTTCACAATTTACTGGTGCAGCTTAGCACCAGCACTCTCTGATGACTTTAGCAATGCTAAGGCCTCATCATACATGTTCTATTCTCATAATAAATATGTTACTAGTGTCATTTATGCTAGTAGCTCAAAAAATAGTTTTTAGAGATGTTTTTACGAGTGTTCCGATACACCTAGTTTTAGTAGTTGTACACCAGAGATATTTTAATATTATTTTAATCCACCTCCAAGCCAACCAATCAAAACTCACCTTACACCCCCAAGACCTCCAAGGATGTCTCATTTCATCATTTTGGCCGAAATTGAAAGGAGAGAAAAGAGAGAAAACTTCATGAACA
>NC_029792.2:42045335-42062402 GCF_000816755.2 Arachis ipaensis
CAGCAAGTCTAAGGTGAGATATCTCTTCCTAACGTGCTGAGGGAGATTTGGTCAGTTGAGAGTTTGTGGATTTAAAGTTGTTCTTGATGTGTTTTAGGAGGAAAAAGTGCTTTAAGAACACTTCAAAGAGTAACCGGATTTGGAGCAGCAAATCAAGGTAGGGTGTCACGAAATTAATCTTGATTATTTGTGTTTGAGTTGTGTGAATGTCGTATAAATTGGCTGTGCTAAAAATTGGTTGCTTATATGATTGATTCTTGGTGAAAATTTGGTGAAATTTTGATGAAATTTGATGAAATTCAAGCTTTAAAGTTCATGTTCTTGGGGCAGCTGGAAAAACGAAACCCTAAGCTTAAATTGAGGTACAATTTGTGTTGAAATCATGTAGAAAAGATGGGGATTTAGTGGCTGCTAATTTATTATGAATTATAGTAAAAATCGGTTGCTGAAAAGACTGAAAAACAGGTAAAAACAGAGAAGGAATCTGAAGAATTTATGAAGAACATGAAGAACACTTTGAGTGTGGTGAAGAACAATGAAGAACACCTTTTTGATCCATAAAAGGGCAAGGAAGTAAATATTTTGGTGTTTGGGGGGTTATTTGGTAATTTCTGAAAGTTAGGGTGGTAAAAGTAGAAATATTAAAAGTTACGGGTGGTAAAAAGTGAGTTTTAAAGGTTAAAAGTAAAAGTAAGTTAATTTTCGAAAATTTAATGATAAAATAATAAAAAATAATAAAATAATGCGGAAAAGGCAATTTTCTGTAAAAGCTTTAGAAAGACAACTTTAAGCGCAGAATCCCATAATTACCTCCATAAAACACTTAGGGAGTGGTAAAAACATATTAGTGAGGCAAAGATAAATAAAAGATAAAAATTTGAAGAAAAGATAAAAATCAAAAGAAAAGTCTGTAAAGTATTAACGACAGAAAAACAGACAGAGACTAGTGAACGAACTAGGGCAACTTAGTTAGTACTTGAGTCGCGACTAGGGTTAGGTATTATATGAAAAGTTAAACTGTT
This sequence comes from Arachis ipaensis, assembly GCF_000816755.2. Classification (NCBI taxonomy): domain Eukaryota; kingdom Viridiplantae; phylum Streptophyta; class Magnoliopsida; order Fabales; family Fabaceae; genus Arachis; species Arachis ipaensis. The sequence goes on from NC_029792.2 coordinate 42,046,358, forward strand.
TCAGTATAGACTTAATGAACCTATACTTGGGACAGACTAACTATTCATACCGAAATTTACATAAGCTTTAAATACATACGTTAAGCAGAGAAATCAGAGCAGAGTAGAGAAACACAGAGAACAGAGTAACCAGAGAAAAGTAAAGAGATAAAGAGAAAAGAGTAATCAAAGCAGAGTAAAAAGACAAAGTGAAAAGAGTAATATGATAAAGAGAAATGGTTTGAGCCAAGATATGGTGAAAGTGAAAGATGTAAAGTTTGTATAGTATGATTGAATAGAGAAAGAAAGAAGTACTGCATAAGAATGTGAAAGTGATGATGAATAATGAGAATGATATTGAATGATGATAATGAGAAAAGAGTAATATAACAAAGAGAATAGAGGAGAAGAGTATAAGAATAAAGAGTTAAGCCTTGTGGCATGATCTTCTGTTGTATGTTCATCTGCTGCTTTTCCATTGGCCCTAGAGGTCCTGTAGGCCCAAGTTCACCTACAGTGAGTTGTTATTCCTGTAGGCTGAAGTTCACTTGCAGTGAATATCAATTGTGTATCTCAGGGTATTGCTCCTGTAGGCCGAAGTTCACCTACAGAGAGTTGTCATTTCTGTAAGCCAAAGTTCACTTACAGAGGTGCCATTTCTATAGGCCGAAGTTCACCTATAGAAAGTTGTTGTGTTGTGTTTATATTATTCCTGTAAGCCAAAGTTCACTTACAGGGGCGCCATTTCTGTAAGCCGAAGTTCACTTACAGAGTTTCCATTTCTGTAGGCCGAAGTTCACCTACAGAAAGTTGTTCTGTTGTGTTTAGACTATTCCTGTATGCCGAAGTTCACTTACAGGAGTGCTGTTTCTGTAGGCCAAAGTTCACCTACAGAAATAAAGCCATATCTAGGACTAGTTCCTGGGTAATGTCGGGTTGCAGGGTGTAAACCGACACGTGAGCTCATGGCCTGCATAGGACAGACATGCATCATACTTGGTTGTGCATTTCCTCTGTGATGATTGTTGTTTGAATGTATGCCTTCTTTGTTTTCATTCTATTCTCTGTGTCTGTGTTTTGTTTTCTTGTATTCTTTGTTTGTGTTTTGCTTTCTGTTTTCTTTATTTTCTCTATTTATCTGTTTCTTCTGTCTACTGCTTCTCGGTATTCTGCTATTTATCTGCTAAACAACATAGAATTAATGAACTTAACTAATAACCCCGGCCCTACTAAGAACTCCCCAGTTCTTACCCCTTCTCTCTCCCTTCCCCCTTCAGATGGAAGCAAGAGTTCCTTTCCGTAGTTCGCTGACGACCGTTTGCAAAGAGGATTCCGCTCTTGGTAGTCTTCTGAGTCTAGGGTGAATCCTGTTCTCTGTTTATATGTATATACTGTGAAACCAGCCAATGTCTGCACCCCGTTTGTATGCGAACTTTAACTTAAATCCTGTGTACGAGACTCCTGTTGTGTGGCTACTTGATGGGGTACCAGAGAGACGTCCTATGGCAATGTTTGATCGTGCAGAGGAGTAGCAGATGATGTTCTACCTTTTGATGAAGTTCCACCTGACTTGAGTTTTGAAGACTTAGAACGTACTTTCCCTCGCTTTAGTAGATTAGAGGGACTAGGTGAGTATAGAGTCTAGGCTAGTCTGGGTGCCAGCTTAGGGACCTCTTGAACAGGTCAGGACCTGGGATGTTGTATGTATGTATATGTATATAGTTATTATCTAGCTATATCTAGGGGTGTTCTAACTAACAGTCTATATTTTAATAAAGGCTGGATCACCGAATGTTGCTAGCTACTTGTGATGTATTTATGTGTGTTTGATTATAATTGTTTTATCTATTATTATTTGTGAATTGATTATAAATGATTCTGTTTATTAATTCAAACGTTTTCAAAAAAAAAAAAAGTACCTCACTAACTAACTATGCTTTTAACAACGAATCAAGCTCATATAATAAATAATAGATAATAATTAGGATGACAAATTGATAGCACTCAGTTTCTGGTATGTCCTAGGCGTACTGAAAATTGGTCGTTACACCACGCGGCCGCGTGATATATATATCGGCGTAAGGATCCAACGAATAGAAAGTTAGGCTGGAATCGTGCGGCCCTTGTGCGTTTCGCACAAATTGGCCCACGCGATCGCATGCCCCATGCGATCGCGTCACTTGCACAATACCAATCCCGCGCGACCGCATGAGCGACGCGATCGCGTCGCATGGATTACACATCACCCCAAAAGGAGACAGAGAGTTGCGCTAAAACGGCACTGGATTCGTGCGTTCAACATGAATTCCAGCGACGCGATCGCACGACCCATGCGATCGCGTCACCCCTCTTTTCCCCCTCTCATGCGATCGCGCGCCCCACGCGATCGCGTCACTCCAATTTTCGTCCCAACCACGCGACCGCGTGCCCCACGCGGCCGCGTGGATTCGAAAATATAACCCCCCCAGCGCGACACCATGCCCCGCCACTGTGCCGGACGCCGCCGCAGCCACCTTCTTCCCCGTTCCACCCCTTCCGCCTACCAGGTTCCGCAAAACGCAACCCCCTTTTATCCGTTCGTCGTTTTTTTCTGTACTTTTATCCGTTTCTGTTCATCATTAAGATAGATAGATATGCATGCTGTAGTGGATTTTTAGGTTGTTAGGTAGCTTAGGCTCTAGTTAGTGGATCTAGGTCTGTTTACTTGCACTGTTCCTGTTTATGTTCTAATCATTACTGCAATTTTGCTGTTCCTATGACCTCGTTCATATGTTGTGATTTCTTGCAATTGCTGCTTGTTACTCTAAATTTTCCTATTTCTATTCATTGCTGGTAACTGTAGCTAGTTTTTAATTCATATGAACTGCTATGATTGCTGTTTATTTTCCGGGATAATCCAATTTTAGCCGGTATGCTGCCCAAATTTAAAAAAAAAATTTTTTTTTCATTCATGTTTTGGTTTGGCATTTCTAAACTCTGTTTTACTCTACTTTACCCAAACCATTTCATGAATGCTATGGTAGACATTTTTATCCTCTTTGATTTCCTGGTTCATAAACTGCATTTGTGATTCACTGATTCCAATTTTTGCTTTCTTTATTTCTATTCGAATCAGCATCACCCTGTTTTTGTTGTTCGATTATGAGTACTTCTATTTTTACCTGTGAATCCTTGTTATATGGAATTTTTCTGTGCCACTTACCTTAACCCGCACTTTACTAACTCACTAATTTTAATTTACTAATTTCTTTTTCAAATTCTAACCATTTTAACCCTTTTAATCTCTTTTCTAATTATTTTCACTTTCCTCTAACTTTCTAACCATGGCACATTGATTATTTTTCCATTTAACATAAATTCAATCATATTTCTTATACTCATTTTCCTTATTTTACTTCTCCTTTGCCGCTTTGAGTTTTCTTTGTTTAATTGCCTAATTGCTTTCCTATTTTTATACATATTCTGATTTTCTGTTTTTCAGGATGTCTGCCTTACAGAGGAAAGGAAAAGGCAAGGCTACTGGCAAGCGCAAGAGAGGAGATATCTCCCAGTCCATCATTGCTCTAATGCATGATTCTTCATGGCGGGAGAAGAACTTCACACAGCAGGAAAAGGCTGACCAGCTGCTCCCTGCAAATGATCCTATTAAATTTGCAAACTGGTACTGTGAACTGAAGTACCCGGCTTTTGCAAACTCCAGAAATTTATATCTAGAATGAACTCTGAAGATTCCAGAAGCACTCCAGCAGTACACCACTGAGCAAATCAAGCAAAGGGGCTGGTTCTTTCTGGAAAGAACACTGACAGAGGTCAATTCATCTTGGGTACGGGAATTCTACTGCAACTATTATCTCACTACCCTAGATGCAGTGAACCTGAGAGGAAAACAAATTCTGGTCACTGAAGAGGCCTTAGAGGACATTCTTCGGCTCCCAGCCAAGTCCGATCAGCCTGATGGTTATTCAAAGGCTAAGGAGGACATGCGTCAGATGCAGTTTGATTGGGATGCCGTGAAGGCACGGATAGCTCTCGACCCGACTGTTCCTTGGGAGATGGGTCAGGACACTACCATGCCTAGAGGGATCAAGAGAGCATACTTAAACAATGAGGCTCGGTTATGGCATCAGATCTTGAGTAATTATGTGATGCCGAGTACTCACGAGACGGAGATCCCGGCTGCTATGATCACCCTCCTTTGGTGTGTGCTAGAGAGTAAGGACCTTTATCTGCCACGTTTCATTAGGCACTATATGGCCAGGGTCCACGTCCGAGGCACCCTCCCCTTTCCATATCTAGTTACACAGCTTGGCCGTCGAGTTGACGTGCCATGGGAGGATGCCGATGAGAGACCACCAGCGGCGGATTGCTGGAAGATCATTCCGCACAGCCGGAACTTCTTAGCCTTGGGCCACAGACTACCACCATTCACTGCTACTGATGAGTCAGCCCCACCGTCTGCTGGACCCTCTTCCTCCACTGCTGCACCACCTACCCCTGCTACCACCACTGCACCTCCACCTGCCATAGAGCCCGTCTATCATCTGGTTCACCGCTTGTTCCAACGACTTGACCAGATAGAGCGTCGCAACAAGTGGTGCTATGAGCACCTAAAGCTGATGATACGATCCGGTGACATCTCCTCCGAGCCCGACACACCATCCGAGGCATCTGAGGAGGAGGCGGATGCACCCGAGGCAGAGACCCATCCCCAGGAGGCAGCACCAGCCGCACCACAGGCAGCGGTCCCACATTAGATTGAGGCTGCAGATCTTGAGATCCCGATCCAGTCAGCACCTCCTCCACAGCAGCCAGACCCTCAGCCCACCACCACCACTGAGACTCCAGCTACCATCCCTCCCAGTGATGACACTCCTTCACACCCGGCTTGATTGAGCATCGAGGACGATGCTTCCTTTTAAGTGTGGGAAGGTCGCCATCTCTGGCGTTTATTTTGGTGAACCACTACATACTTTTTCTTTTATTTTGGATATTTTTCTGTATTTTTCCTTTTACTGTTATTTTCTGAGTACTTATACATTGCTTTTATGTACTTTTACACTATTTTCTGCATTTTGCATCTTTAATTCATATTTTAGCTAGTTAGTTTATTTTAGTTATTTAGTTTAGTTTGCAATTCTGATTTATTAGTGAATTAATTAGTGTAGTTTACCCTTTTTAGCATAAGATAGTATAGTTTAAATTGAAAAATATAAAAAGGAAGTAAGCTAGGAAATTGAACATAACAGATTTAAATCCACAAACCTTATATATAGCATTACATGATGTAGTTAAGCTGACAACATTTCATCAAGGAGGAACATTAAAACTTTAAAAGCCACCCTAAATAATTTTTTTATGAGAATAATGGGAATTTTTAACTAAACCTGCATACAATATATAAATGATATATGATGCTTGAGTTAGAGAACACACAGCCTGTGAGTCTTGAGCTTAATTGTATGGTTACATTCAAACCATAATTTCATTTCTGTGTGTTTCATTTCTTTTTATTCTGATGTTCTTTCCTTTGCTTTAAATCTATATGTCCAATTATAGAATATAGAATAGATACATACCAAGAGAATGATTGAGGCCATCATTTGATTTTAGCTCACTTACCCCAAAAAAATAGCCTACCTTTTACATCACCCTTGTTAGCCCCCTTGAGCCTTTTAAAACCCCTTTATTCTATTTATCCAAATTACTAGCCTTAAGCAGAAAAACAAAAGAAAATCCCAAGTGAATCCTTGGTTAGCTTAAGATAAAAAATTATGAATAGAGTTAAATGTGGGAAACCTTTTGGGAACATGGGTAATAAAAACAAAAGGGTAGAAAAGTTTAAAGGAATAAAAATAAAATTTGGGAAGCATGCTCATGAGAAAATCTAAGTGATTCAATTACCATGTGTATTAAAAAAAAAAGAAAAAAAGAGTTATTTTTCAGCATCTAAATAAAAGGGGATACAAAAGAAATTCCCCAATGCAAAATAAAAACAATGCACATGGGATAAAGATAAAAAGTGAAACATGAGCATGTAACAATAAGTGGGATAATATGGGAGAATAGGTAAAGAAGTTTTATCTTACTAAAAATGTATGTTAGGTGATATCTTAGTCTAATTAAGGATTCACTTATTTAGCTCACTTAACCCTATACATAAATCCTTACCTTTACCTTGGCCCCATTACAACCTCAATTAAGACCTCATGACTTTTTGGTATGACTATATTCTATAATTATTCATTGGTTAGATGAAGAACAAAGATATAGAAATTAAGAATAAAAAGAAAATAGAGCGAATAAACCCAATAAACACTGAGTGACTAGAGAGTAAACACAAAATCCAATGAGGGTTCTATAACTCATCAACATATATCTGTGCTTATATTTACTAATTGTTTTGCAAGTTTGTACAATATTTTCTTTCCCATCTCATTTGCTAAAATGCTTTATTATTTAAGGGTTAGCTATATATATATATACATGACTCCTTGAGAATGTGAATTAACTTGACTACATGTAAGCTTTATATATGAGTGAATAAGTTAGAGTTGCATGATGCATCATTAATTTAGGTAGTTGCATTTAAATTAGGTTGCATTGCATGACATTCCATCACTTTAACCTTAATTATTTACCTTGGATTTAGCATGAGGACATACTAGTATTTAAGTGTGGGGAGGTTGATAAACCCATATTTCATGAGTTCTTTTGTGCTTAATTTGAGTGATTTATACAATCCTTTACCTACTTATTCACATTAATTACATAATTTTACTTTCCCTTCCTTATTATGTGATGTAAATGAAAAACATGTTTCCTAAGCTTTAAAAATTAATTAATTTAATTACCTTTATTTCTATTCGATGCCGTGATTAGTGTGTTGAGTAGTTTCAGATTTTCTAAGGCAGAATGACTTAAAGGATGGAAAAGGAAACATACAAAAATGGAAGGAGAAAGCAAAACGGAGCTTCTAAGGAAACTGGTATCCACGCGATCGCATGGATGACGCGATCGCGTGCCAAGCACGAATCAGCAGCAACGCGGCCGCATGACTGACGCGACCGCGCGCCTTAAGCAGAACGCACATGACGTGGTCGCATGACTGACACGACCGCGTGGCAAGGAAAAGCTCCAAATGACGCGACCGCGTGACAGAGGCCACGTATCAGAATTTACAGAATGCGCCCCCAGCGAATTCTGAAGCCCTTTTTGGCCCAGATCCAAGTACAGACAGCATAGACCAGAGGTTATAAAGTGTGGGAATGCATCCATTCAAAGGGATCTCGCATATTTTACTTTTCAATGATTTAGATTTAGTTGAGAGGGAGATCTTCTCTCTCTCTCTTTTAGGATTTAGGATTTCTTCTTATTTTAAGAGTAACTCTGGATCCCAGGTTTAATGTTCTTTTATTTTAGTTTTACTTTTATTTATTTATTCTAACATTTGAATTGATTATTATAATTTGATTTATGAATTATTCCATGTCACAGATTGTTCTTTGAATTAATGATAATTGAGGTATTTTCAGTTTATGATTGTTCTCTTTGATTTAAGTTACCATTGCTTCCCATCTAAGGATATTTTTATTATTCCAGCAATTTTACTTTTTCCCCTTTTGGTTCTGGTTAAAAATTCAGTAACTCAATAGTTATTAAACTCAACATAATTGATAATCGTTATCTTGCTAATTGAGCTGAACTTAAGTAATCCCAACCTTTTCTTAGGAAATAAATAGGATTCAAAGGCCAGATTAATTAGTCCCTTGACTTTCCTTTGCCCTAGTACAGGTTGACCAAGTGGAGTTTAGATTCAACTTTCATTATAGTAGAGAGAGATAACTACGTTGGACCTCCAACTTCTTTTACCTTACCAAAAGTCTGCTTTACAATATTTATTTATTTTAATTGTCATTTACTTTACTTGTCATTTAAATTACTTGTTTCTCATCTTTTAAACCTCGATTACAACCTTTATAGCCAATAATAAGAACATACTTTCTCGCAGTTCCTTGAGAAGACGACCCGAGGTTTGAATACTCGGTTAACAATTTCTAAAGGGGTTTGTTACTTGTGACACCCAAAACGTTTGTATGAAAGGACTTTTGAAGGTTTAGAAACTATACTTGCAACGAGGATTTATCCGCAAATTTGTAGACCACGCAAAAGTTCCTCTCGTCAAGAAGCTTGTCATGCCTCTGCCCCAATACTGCATCAATGGCATGGTCACTGGCATCACACATTAATTCGAATGGTAATGTCCAGTCTGGTGCAGAAATAACTGGTGCTGTGACCAGCTTAGCTTCCAAGGTTTCAAACGCCTACAGGCACTCTGTGTCAAACACAAATGGCGTGTCAGCAGCTAGCAGGTTGCTCAGAGGTTTTGCAATTTTTGAAAAATCCTTTATGAACCTCCTATAGAATCATGCATGCCCCAGAAAGCTTCTGATTGCCTTAACATTGGTAGGTGGTGGTAATTTTTTAATTACCTCTACCTTAGCTTGATCCACCTCTATTCCCTTATTCGAAATCTTGTGCCCAAGGACAATCCCTTCAGTCACCATAAAGTGACATTTTTCCCAGTTTAAAACCAGGTTAGTCTCTTGGCATCTTTTCAAAACCAGTGTCAGGTGATCAAGACAGGAGCTGAATGAGTCTCCATATACTGAGAAGTCATCCATGAAGACTTCCAGAAATTTTTCCACCATATCAGAGAAAATAGAGAGCATGCATATCTGAAAGGTTGCAGGTGCATTACACAGCCCAAATGGCATCCTTCTGTAGGCAAATACTCCAGATGGACATGTGAATGCTATTTTCTCTTAATCTTGGGGATCTACTGCAATTTGGTTGTAGCCTGAATAGCCATCCAAGAAGCAGTAATAATCATGACCTGCTAGTCTTTCTAGCATCTGGTCTATGAATGGTAAAGGAAAATGATCCTTTCTGGTGGCTGTATTAAGCCTTCTATAGTCAATACACATGCGCCACCCTATAACTATTCTTGTAGGAACCAGTTCATTTTTTTCATTATGAACCACTGTCATGCCTCCCTTTTTAGGGACAACTTAGATAGGGCTCACCCAGGGGCTATCAAAAATAGGATAAATAATCCCAGCCTCCAGTAACTTGGTGACCTCTTTCTGCACCACTTCCTTCATGGCTGGATTTAGCCGCCTCTGTGGTTGAACCACTGGCTTAGCATCATCCTCCAATAGGATCTTGTGCATGCATCTAGCTGGGCTTATGCCCTTAAGGTCACTTATGGACCACCCAAGAGTTGTCTTGTGTGTCCTTAGCACTTGAAGTAGTGCTTCCTCTTCATGTGGATTTAAGCAGAGCTTATGATCACCGGAAAAGTGTCACCTTCTCCCAGAAATACATATTTCAGGGATGGTGGTAATGGTTTGAGCTCAGGTTTTGGAGGTTTTTCCTTTTCCTGAGGAATTTCCAGAGGCTCTTTTATCTCCTTTGAATCCTCTAAATCAGGCTGAGCATCTTTAAAGATGTCTTCTAGCTCTGATTCGAGACTCTCAGCCATGTTGATCTCCTCTACCAAAGAGTCAATAAGATCAACTTTCATGCAGTCTTTTGGTGTGTCTGGATGCTGCATGGCTTTGATAGCATTTAACTTGAACTCATCCTCATTGACCCTCAGGGTTACTTCCCCCTTTTGGACATCAATGAGAGTTCGTCCAGTTGCTAGGAAAGGTCTTCTTAGAATGAGAGTAGCACTCTTGTGCTCCTCCATTTCCGGCACTACAAAGTCAGTGGGAAAGGCGAATGGCCCAACCCTGACAGTCATGTCTTCAATTATGCCTGATGGGTATTTAATGGAGCCATCAGCAAGTTGGATACATATCCTGGTTGTTTTGACTTCTTCAGTTAAACCAAGCTTTCTGATAGTGGATGCAGGTATTAGGTTGATGCTTGCCCCAAGATCACATAAAGCTGTCTTGGTGCAATCATCCTCTAATATGCATGGTATCATAAAGCTCCTGGGATCTTTAAGCTTTTCTGGGAAGCTTTTCAGAATGACTGCACTGCATTCCTCAGTGAGGAGAACTCTTTTAGTTTCTCTCCAATCCTTCTTATGACTCAATATCTCTTTCATGAACTTGGCATAAGAGGGTATTTGCTCAAGTGCCTCTACAAACAGAATCTTTATTTCAAGAGTCCTGAGGTAGTCCGCAAAGCGAGCAAATTGCTTATCCTGCTCCTCTTGGCAGAGTTTTTGAGGATAAGGCATCTTGGCTTTGTATTCCTCAACCTTGGTTGCTATAGGTTTATTTCCTACAGAAGTGGTTGGAGAAGCCTTTTTAGAGGGGTTGTTATCAGCACTTGTGTGTGTCTGATCCCTCACTGGCATTTGAATGCCAGGGTTAGAAGCCTGATTGGCGTTGGACGCCAGCTTCTTACCTGTTTCTGGTGTTTGAACGCCAGAACTGAGCTTCCATTGGGCGTTTGACATCAGCTCCTTGCTTGTTTCTGGCGTTTGAACGCCAGAATTGTTCCTCTCTGGGCTCTTACTGTCCTCAGAGGGATTTTGGATAATATTTTGCTCATCCTCTGTCAGTTGTTCTTTTCTTGGCTTTCTACTGCTCTGAAGTGAGGTATTTAATGTTTTTCCACTTCTTAATTGAACTGCCTGGCACTCTTCTATTATCTGCTTTGATAACTGTTGTTTTGTCTGATTCAATTATGCCTCCATATTTTTATTAGCATTTTTAGTGTCTTGTAGCATCTCCTTGAATTCTGCTAGCTATTTTGTTAGAAAGCACAATTGTTGATTGAGTTCAGCAACTTATTCTGGAGGACCAAGTTCAGTAGACACTGCTTTGGCTTCTTCTTTTATGGAGGACCCATTACTTATGTACAGATGCTGGTTTCTAGCAACTATATCAATAAGCTCTTGAGCCTCTTCAATAGTTTTCCTCATGTGTATAGATCCACCAGCTGAGTGGTCTAGGGACATCTGAGCTCCTTCTGTAAGCCCATAGTAGAAGTTGTCTAATTGCATCCACTCTGAAAACATTTCAGAGGGGCATTTCCTTAGCATCCCCCTATATCTCTCCCAGGCATTATAAAGGGATTCATCACCCTCTTGTTTAAAGTCTTGGATGTCCAGCCTTAGCTGTGTCATCCTTTTTGGAGGGAAATATTGATTCAGGAATTTGTCTGATAACTGTTTCCATGTCCTTATGCTTGCTGTGGGTTGGTTGTTTAACCACCTTTTAGCTTGATCTTTTACAGCAAACGGAAATAGTAACAGTCTGTATACATCCTGATCTACCTCCTTGTCATGTACTGTATCAACAATTTGCAAGAATTGTGCTAGAAACTCAGTAGGTTCTTCCTGTGGAAGACCAAAATACTGGCAGTTTTGCTGCACCATGACAATGAGCTGAGGGTTTAGCTCAAAACTGCCTGCTTTGATGGGAGGTATACAGATACTACTCCCATATGCAGCAGTGGTGGGATTAGCATATGATCCCAGAGTCCTTCTGGACTGTTCATTCCCACTTAGATCCATGATGGATAAAATGGAATTTATATGAATTGCAAAGAAAATATATTTTTTTGTTTTTATTTTATTGAAGTAGAAAAAACCAAATTATTAAGATAAATAAAAATACTAAGATAAAACAAAATAAAATAATTAGAAATTAAAATGTAAATTTCGAAAACTAAGAGAAAAATAAATTTGAAAATGAAAATAATAGCTTAATTAAGAAGATTTGAAAAACTTTGGATATAATTTTTGAAAAAGATTTTGAGTTTTGAAAGATTTGATTTTTAAAATAAAAATCTGAATTTTTAAAGGTAATTTTCGAAAAATCAATTAAAATAAAGGAAAAATATATTTTTGAATTCAATGAGGAAAGAGAAAAACAATAAGAAGACACAAAACTTAAAATTTTTAGATCTAATGCTCTTTATTTTCAAAAATTTGGAGGAAAAACACCAAGGAACACCAAACATAAAAATTTTAAGATCAAAAAAAAAGAAAGACTCAAGAACACCTTGAAGATTCACAAGAACAACAAGAACATGAAGATAGAACACCAAACTTAAAATTCTTTTGAAAACCAAAAAAAAAATTTTGAAAACTAAAGGAGATTAACAAGAGAACACTAAACTTAAAAATTGACACAAGATTTAATCAAAGAGAAATTTTTTTTTTTTTGAAAAAGTTTTAAAAGGAAAATAGCCAATTACCAAGAACATAAGCACAATACTCTAGCCAATTGAGCTATAAATTTAACGTGTTTTAATAAGGTATTTAATAATAAATTTTTTTTGAAAACTAAGAATTTGGAAAAGCACAAGAAAAACAAAAAAAGACACAAAATAAGATGAACCAAAGATCAAACAAGGAAAATAGACTAGAACAACTTAAGGATCAAGGATGAACAAAGAACATGCAATTCGAAAATTGAAAGACAAAGAAAAGCATGCAATTGACACCAAACTTAGAACATGACACTAAACTCACAGAAAAACTAAAAATTGATAAAAAAAATAAAATTTTTGAAAAATTTTTGAAAACAAAATAAAAGACTCTGACTCAAACAATCCCCGGCAGCGGCGCCAAAAACTTGGTGCACGAATTGTAAATCACACTTTTCACAACTCGTACCACTAACCAGCAAGTGCACTGGGTCGTCCAAGTAATACCTTACGTGAGTAAGGGTCGATCCCACGCAGATTGTCGGCTTGAAGCAAGCTGTGGTTATTTTGTATTTCTTAGTCAGGAAATCAATTATAATTATTAGTTTGGATTGTGAAAAATAAAAGAGCATGAATTGAATACTTGGTGCACGAAATTGTGATGTCCAGGCTCGAACAATCCCTGGTAATGGCTCCAAAGCTTGGTGCTTTGATCTTAATTCATAATTGTCACAACTTCGATACAACTAACCAGCAAGTGCACTGGGTCGTCCAAGTAATACCTTACGTGAGTTTCCGGATTCTCTTGAATGCCGCCATCATTCTAGCTTACACCACGAAGATTCTGGTTAGGAGATCTAAGAGATACTCATTCTAGCTTAATTCATGTAAAATAGAAGTGTTTGTCAGGCACGCGTTCATAAGGGAGAAGGATGATGAGCGTCACACATAATCATCACCTTCATCACGTTCTTGGGTGCGAATGGATATCTTAGAAGAGAAATAAGAAGAATTGAATAGAAAACAGTAGTACTTTGCATTAATCTTTGAGGAACAGCAGAGCTCCACACCTTAATCTATGGAGTGTAGAAACTCTACCGTTGAAAATACATAAGTGAAGGTCCAGGCATGGCCGAGATGGCCAGCCCCCTAAAACGTGATCAATAGTCTCCTAAGATGAATAATGGAATAAAACTGAGACCAAAGATACCTAATACAATAGTAATAGGTCCTATTTATAATAAACTAGCTACTAGGGTTTACATGAGTAAGTAATTGATGCATAAATCCACTTCCGGGGTCCACTTGGTGTGTGTTTGGGCTGAGCCTGAGTGTTGCACGTGCAGAGGCCATTTGTGGAGTTGAACGCCAGTTTCTGTGCCAGTTTGGGCGTTCAACTCTGGTTTTAGATCCTTTTCTGGCGCTGGACGCCAGATTTGGGCAGAAGGCCGGCGTTGAACGCCAGTTTACGTCGTCAATTCTTGGCCAAAGTATGGACTATTATATATTTCTGGAAAGCCCTGGATGTCTACTTTCCAACGCAATTGGAAGCGCGCCATTTCGAGTTCTGTAGCTCCAGAAAATCCACTTTGAGTGCAGGGAGGTCAGAATCCAACAGCATCAGCAGTCCTTTTTCAACCTTTGAATCTGATTTCTGCTCAAGTCCCTCAATTTCTTGAGCTGTCTGCCATCTCTAGTGAGATTTTAGCAGCTTGCACCCCATAGATTCCCAGTTTCTCTATTACAGAGAGAGGCATGAGGTTTATTCCTGAACCAAGGTCACACAGAGCCTTAAAGATCATGGTGCCTATGGTACAGGTTATTATGAACTTTCCAGGATCCTGTCTCTTCTGAGGCAATGTCAGTTGATCCAGATCACTTAGTTCATTGATGAACAAGGGAGGTTCAACTTCCTAAGCATCAATGCCAAACAATTTGGCATTCAGCTTCATGATTGCACCAAGAAACTTGGCAGTTTGCTCTTCAGTGACATCCTCATTCTCTTCAGAAGAGGAATACTCATCAGAGCTCATGAAGGGCATAAGGAGGTTCAATGGAATCTCTATGGTCTCTAGATGAGCCTCAGAGTCCTTTGGTTCCTCATAGGGAAGCTCCTTATTGACCACTGGACGTCCCAGGGGGTCTTCCTCCTTGGGATTCACGTCCTCTCCTCTCCTCACAGGTTCGGCCATGGCGCTTATGTCAATGGCCTTGCACTCTCCTTTTGGGTTCTCTTCTGTATTGCTTGGGAAAGTACTAGGAAGGATTTCAGTGATCCTTTTACTCAGCTGGCCCACTTGTGCTTCCAGATTTCTAATGGAAGACCTTGTTTCATTCATGAAACTTACAGTGGCCTTAGATAGATCAGAGACTAGATTTGCTAAATTAGAAGCATTTTGTTCAGAGTTCTCTGTCTGTTGCTGAGTTGATGATGGAAAAGGCTTGCTATTGCTAAACCTGTTTCTTCCACCATTATTAAAGCCTTGTTGAGGCTTTTGATCCTTCCATGAGAAATTTGGATGATTTCTCCATGTTGAGTTATAGGTGTTTCCATAAGGTTCACCTAAATAATTTACCTCTGCTATTGCAGGGTTCTCAGGATCATTGGCTTCTTCTTCAGAAGATGCCTCTTGAGTACTGTTGGATGCAGCTTGCATTCCAGGCAGACTCTGAGAGATCATATTGACTTGCTGAGTCAATATTTTATTCTGAGCCAATATGGAATTCAGAGTATCAACCTCAAGAACTCCCTTCTTCATAGGCCTCCCATTATTCACAGGATTCCTTTCAGAAGTGTACATGAACTGGTTATTAGCAACCATGTCAATGAGTTCTTGAGTTTCTGCAGGCGTTTTCTTTAGGTGAATGGATCCACCTGCAGAAGTGTCCAGTGACATCTTTGATAACTCAGATAAACCATCATAGAATATATCCAGGATGGTCCATTCTGAAAGCATGTCAGAAAGACACTTTTTGGTCAACTATTTGTATCTTTCCCAAGCTTCATAGAGGGATTCACCTTCTTTCTGTCTGAAGGTTTGAACATCAGCTCTAAGCTTGCTCAGTTTTTGAGGAGGAAAGTACTTGGCTAAGAAAGCCGTGACCAGCTTATCCCAAGAGTTCAGGCTGTCTTTAGGTTGAGAGTCCAACCATAATCTAGCTCTGTCTCTTACAGCAAAAGGGAAAAGCATGAGCCTGTAGACTTCAGGATCTACTCCATTAGTCTTAACAGTATCACATATCTGCAAGAATTCAGTTAAGAACTGAAAAGGATCTTCAGATGGAAGTCCATAAAACTTGCAGATCTGCTGCATCAGAGAAACTAATTGAGGTTTCAGCTCAAAGTTGTTTGCTCCAATGGCAGGAATGGAGATGCTTCTTCCATGTAAATTGGAATTAGGTGCAGTAAAGTCACCAAGCATCTGCCTTACATTATTATTATTTTCGGCTGCCATCTCCTCTTCCTGTTCGAAAATTTCTGAAAGGTTATCTCTGGATTGTTGTATTTTAGCTTCTCTTAGTTTCCTTTTCAGAGTCCTTTCAGGTTCTGGATCTGCTTCCACAAGAATGTTCTTGTCCTTGCTCCTACTCATATGACAAAGAAGAAGGCACAGAAAAATAATAATAATAGAAATCCTTTATACCACAATATAGGGATTCCTTTGTGAGTGAAAGAAAAGAGGGAGATAAAGAATGTAATGTAATGGAAGAAACACAACTGTGAGGAGGCTTGAGATGTGAGATGAGATGTTAGTTAATGAATGAATAAATAGAATAAGATGGGAGAGGGGAATTTTCGAAAAATATTTTTGAAAAAGAGTTATTGTTTTTCGAAAATGGTTTTTGAAAAATGTTAGTATTTTTCGAAAATTATTAAAATCAAAAATAAAAATAA